>NC_054496.1:21140730-21440730 GCF_017639515.1 Carcharodon carcharias
GCTGCATCTCATCCCCATTCACTCCAAATCGCTGATGTGCGCATTAGCACAAAGATTAGAGAGTCTTCATAAATAGTTCCCCATCAAAGCTCAGGGACGCCACGAGATGGACTAATAATGACTTGCGTCAGCATAATGAATTAAAACAATTAGCAGCCTGGCTGTTTTTGTTCGTCCTGTTCCATTCTATTAGGCAGCAAGAGGCAGGAGATGTTCGCACTCTCTACCGGCGCATTGCCATCAGCCAGAGTTTAATAGTCCGCCTTCTATGAGTTCCTCAGTGACTGCTTTCATTAAAAACTGCACGGGTCTACTCACTAATGCAATTTAATTCCAAGCTTCATTGGTTACAGACTGTGTTTTCATCCCCAGCAAAGGAAGTGGGATTTTTTCTTTTAAAATAAAAAGGCTAGTGTATACTTTGAGGGTTTGGTTGCTCATCTGTTACACTTATACTCTGAATTATTTATATAGTTTAAGACCAATATAACTTTTCCTTGTGCCATCTGCTGTCACCCAACTCGTTTTCCCATCTGTGATTTGTGCCACGGCCAAGAGGGAATGAATTTCATTTCCAGTCCCCTGTGTTCCCACTCTTACCCTCTCCTCTCCCTGCTTTTAAATGCCCTGGATCAGTGTCTGAGTTGGGATGGGCGGTGGTGCTGCCAGGGTGTGCAGAGCTCCAGGAAGCCGATGGTGAGATGGTCGGCCAAGACACTGTTAAACTCATTATAACGCCCGACATTAACCTCCTCCCAAGGGCACAGAAGGGGGAAAAAAAACAGTTTGGACCAGTACTCTTATTTCCCAGTTTTTACTGGCGTTCCATTTTAAGGTGTACAGGACCAGTTCGGACCAGTAGTCTTATTTTCCAGTTTTTTACTGGTGTTACATTTTAAGGTGTACAGGACTAGTTCAGACCAGTACTCTTATTTCCCAGTTTTTTGCTGGTGTTACATTTTAAGGTGTACAAGACCAGTTCAGACCAGTACTCTTATTTCCCAGTTTTTTACTGGTGTTACATTTTAAGGTATACCAGACCAGTTCGGACTCAGTGCTCTTATTTCCCAGTTTTGACTGTTTTTTCCTTCCGAGGAAGATTCCAGTTTTTCATATTATTCCCAGATTCTCTATATTTCTCAATAGATCAACACCCAAGACTTGTTTTTAAAAAAATCACCCTCATGATTTGGACATCACTGTGTTATGGCATAGCGGATGGTAAATGCTGAGCTGTTCAAATCCCAGCGGGAAACTTGAAACAACTGCCCAACTATTTTATAATCTAGATTTATTTTCAGAAGCGCGTCTTGAATTCAGTAGTAATAAGACCACTGAGTCTTATAGGTTTCTTACAAAACTTAATTAAACCTTCATTTATATAAAAAAATGATTTTAAGCACATGCATAGGTTTGCAAATTACTGTTATGATAATTCCTAGCTCACCTAGTTAATCTAACTCCTAGTTCCACCTCCATTAAGGCAACAGTAAAACACATAGATTTTAAAAGGCCCAGGCAAAGTAACACACAATACCCTGAAGTTGGATTCAAAGCGAGTTTTCTTCACTTCATTTCGTGTAGACAGCAAACTGAGGCTTAGAGGCTGGAAGCTTTTTATACTTATTAGATCTTAGAATGCCTTTCTCTTACACATAACCTCATCCCATTTATACAAGTTCTTAAGTTGCATCCCGGAGAACTTTTTTAGCCAGTACGTAGAAAGCCCAACAAGTAAGGGGTCAGTCCTGGACCTAATATTCAGAAATGAGCCTGGGCAGGTGGAAGGTGTATCAGTAGGGAGCATTTTGGGGATAGTGACCATAACTCAGTTAGATTTAAGATAGTTATGGAAAAGGATAAGGTTGGACTGGGAATAAAAGTTCTAAACTGGGGAAAGGCTAGTTTTACTAAGTTGAGATATGATTTGGCCCTTGTGGATTGGGAGCAGCTACTTGCAGATAAAACTGTGTCAGAGCAGTGGGAGACATTCAAGGAGGAAATAGTGAGAGTACAGGGAAAATATGTCCCCATAAAGACAAAGGGGGGGGACCAACTCTGGAGAACCCTGGATCTCAAGGGACATAAAGGTTAGAATTAAGAAAAAAAGAGAAGCTTATGGCAGATAACAAGGGCTCAGTGCAGCAAAGTCCCTAGAGGAGTATAAAAAGTGCAGGGGGGAACTTAAAAATGAAATTAGGAAAGCTAAGAGAGTGCATGAGAAAGCATTGGTGGGTCGCATAAAGGAACCCCCAAAGGGGTTTTTTAAATATATAAAAAGCAAGAGAATATCTAGGGAAAGAATAGGGCCAATTAGGGACCATAGAGGTAATCTGTGTGTGGACCCGGAAGACGTGGGTACAGTCCTCAATGAATACTTTGCGTTGGTCTTCACAATGGAAAAGGACGACACAGGCATAGACATCAGGGTGGAGGACTGTGAAATATTAGAGGATTAGAGGGTTTGAGCTATGAGGAAAGATGGGATAGGCTGGGGTTTTTTCCCTTAGCAGCAAAGGTTGAGAGGGGACCTGATAGAGGTGTATAAGATTATGAGGGGCATAGAGAGGGTGGATAGGAGGGCACTTTTTCCATTAGTAGAGGGGGTCAATAACCAGGGGACATAGATTTAAGATAAGAGGTCGAAGGCTAAGAAGGGTGTTGAGGAGAAATATTTTCACCCAGAGGATGCTGGGAGTCTGGAACTCACTGACTGAAAGGGTGGTTGAGTTGAAACTCTCGTTACATTTAAGAAGCATTTAGATATTCACCTGCGTTGCCATAGTTTCCAGGGATATGGGCCAAGCGCTGGAAAATGGGATTAGTGTAGTCAGATCTTTGTTGAACGGCAACAAAGATGGGCTGAATGGCCTCCTTGTGTGCTGTAAACTCTATGAGTCTATAATTGGCCCATTGGACTTACGGAGGCGAGGCTGACAACAAAGATAAATTTAAATCGCTAGTCCCCCCTGCTGGTCCAGTGGATAATAACAACTCCTGGTGCTACTTTTAAGGGTCACCCCCAATAAGGAGACGGCAGATGGTGAAATAAGAAGCGAAATGCATCCATTACATCAACCATTCTCCCCTCAGCAAAACAAAATACACATTCTAAACTTCACACCCTCTCTGTATCTCTTTCCTGCTTCTTCCGCACATCTATGTGCACTTTGTTCAGTATCCCATCTTGCTTCACTTTGTTCATCACAGGATCACAGGGTTTTAACGGCACAGAAGGAGGCCATTCAGCCCATTGTGTCTGAGTCCCAGCTCTGCAAATGAGCATTATGACCGAGTGGCATTGCCCTACAGTTCACAACACTCCCAAGCTTCGTATCATCCACAAACTTTGAAATTGTCCCTTGCACACCAAGATCTAGATCATTAATATATATCAGGAACAGCAAGGGTCCCAATACCGACCCCTGGGGAACTCCACTACAAACCTTCCTTCAGCCTGAAAAATAACCATTGACCATTACTCTCTGCTTCCTATTTTTCAGCTAATTTTGTATCCACAGGTGCTACTGTCCCTTTTATTCCATGAACAATAACTTTTCTCATAAGTCTGTTGTGTGACACTGTATCGAATGTCTTTTGAAAGTCCATGTAGATCACATCAACAGCATTACCCTCAACAATCTTTTCTGTAACCTCTTCAAAAAACTCCAGCAAGTTAGTTAAACATGATTTCCCCTTTAGAAATCCATGCTGGCTCTTCCTTATCAAACCAGATTTTTCCATGTGACTATTAATTCTATCCCGAATAATTGTTTCTAGAAGCTTCCCTACCACTGAAGATAAACTGACAGGTCTATAGTTGCTGAGATTATCCTTATAACCTCTTTTGAACAAGGGTGTAATGTTTGCGATTCTCCAGTCCTCTGGCACCATCCCTGAGTCTAGGGAAGACGGAAAGATTATGGCCAACGCCCCTGCAATTTCTACTCTCATTTCCTTCAATATCCTTGAAAGCATCTCATCCGGTCCTAGTGTCTTGTCAACTTTAAGTACTGACAGTCTATTCAACACTTCCTCCTTATCAATTTTGAACCCTTCTAGTGACAGAGTTACCTCGTCTGTCACCATGGCCTGGATAGTATCTACCTCCTTGGTAAAGATGGATGCAAAGTGTTCACTTAATACCCCAGCCATGGCCCTCATCTAAGTGTAAATTCCCTTTTAGGTCTCTAATTGGCCCTACTCCTCCTTTTACCACCGTTTTACTATGTATATGCCTATAGAAGACTTTGGGATTCCCCTTTACGTTGGCTGCCAGTCTTTTCTCATAATCCCTCTTCGCATCTCTAGTATGCTTTCTCACCTCCCCTCTGAACCTTCTGTATTCCTTTTGATTCTCAATTGTATTTTCTACCTGACACCTGTCATAATCACCTTTTTTGTTCTTTATCTTAATTTCTATCTCCTTTTTCACACAGGGAGCTCTGGATTTATTTGCCCTACCTTTCCCTTTCACTGCAATATACCTTGACTGTGCCAAACTAATTCCTTTTTGAAGGTAGCCCGTTGTTCAGCTCCAGTTTCTCCTGCCGATCTTTCATTCCAGTCTATCTGGCTCAGCTCCTTTCTTGCCCCTTTGAAGTCGGCTCTCGTCCAGTTAATTATTCTTACTCTGGATTGCCTTTTGTCCTTTTCTACCATCATCCTAAAACGTACAATACAATGATCACTGTCTCCTAAATGCTCCCCCACTGATACTTGATCTACCTGGCCCACCTCATTTCCAAGAACCAGGTCCAACAGAGTGTCTTTTCTTGTTGGATTGGACACATACCGCTGTAGAAAACTCTCCTGAACACAATCTAGGAACTTTTTCCCCTCTCCCACTCTTCACACTACCACTGTCCAAGTCTACATTTGAGTAATTAAAGTCACCCTTTATAACTACTCTATAATGCCTGCATCTCTCTGTAATTTCCCTGCAGATTTGTCCTTCTATGTCCTTCTCACTATTTGGTGGTCTATAGACAACACCATTCAATGTATTTTCACCCTTTTTGATCCTTTGCTCTGGCCAAATTGATTCTGTCCTTGAACCCTCTGGAATCCTCTTTCTCCAGCACTGCAATGCTCTCCTCAACCAATCCCGCCACCCCTCCTCCTGTCCTTCCTTTCCTGTCTATTTCTGAACACCTTGTACCCAGGAATATTTAACATCCAGTTTTGCTCTTCCTTGAGCCAGGTCTCTGTTATCGCCACAACATCATATTTCCAAATGGCAATCTGTGCATGTAACTCCCCAATCTCATTTACTACACTCTGTGCATTCACATACGTGCATAGTGATCCTGATTTAGATTTTGTTACTTTCTCCCTTACCCCAACTTTACCTATTAACTTACTATTCTCTATACTAGTGCTATCTGTCCCTCCCAGTATTTTGTGCACCCTGGTATTCCTCTCTAATATTCCCTCCTGATTCCCACACCCCTGCTGAGTTAGTTGAAACCCTCCCCAACAGCACTCTCAGAACGCCCCGCAAGAAACTCAGTCCCAGCTCCGTTCAGGTGTAACCCGTCCGGCTTGTACATGTTCCATCTCCCCCAGAGCCAGTCCCGGTGTCCCAGGAATCTAAAGCCCTCCCTCCTGCACCATCTTTCCAGCCACACATTAAACTGCCTTATCCTCCTATTTCTGTACTCACTGGCGTGTGGCACTGGGAGTAATCTGGAGATTACTACATTAGAGGCCCTGCTTGCTAATTTTCTACCTAGCTCCCTAAATTCTGAGGGCAGGGCCACATCTCCCTTTCTACCTATGTCGTTAGTATCAACGTGGACCTCAACCACAGGCTGATCACCTTCCCCCAGAAGAATGTCCTGCATCCGCTCTGTGACGTCCTTGACCCTGGCATCAGGGAAGGAACATACCATCCTGGAGTCACATCTACGGCCACAGAAACATCTGTCTGCTCCCCTAACCAGTGAATCCCCTATCACTGTACCTCTTCCTTTCATCTCCCTCCCCTCCTGTACAGCCAAGCTGCTCGTGGTGCCACAAACCTGGCTCTGACTGCACTCCTCTGAGGAATGAGCGCCCTCACCAGCTTACAAAATGGAAAACTGATTTGTGAGCAGGACCCCAGGGGACTCCTGCCCGACCTGCCTACTTCTCTTGGACTGCCTGGTGGCTGTCTGTTCCCTCTCTGTCTCCAGGCCCTTAAGCTGCAGTGTGACCACCTCTCTGAACCTGCTATCGACGTAACTCTCGGCCTCGCGGATGTGCCACGTTGACTCCAGCCGCCGCTCGAGCTCTGAAACCCAGAGCTCAAGTTTCTGCAGCTGACAACACTTCCTGCACATGTGGTCAGCTAGGACACCGGTAGCATCCATGACTTCTCACATATTACAGGATACGCATTCCACTCGCTGAGCTGTCCTGCCATGTCTTAACTATATTTCCCTTATGTAAACTTTATTCTACTGCAGATTATTTATGGTAATTTATTATATTGGCCTTAAATTTCCCTTATTTCTGGTGCTTCTCAGTTAAATCCAAGTATAGCGACATGTTTAAAAGTAATACACTTTTCTAATTTAGTCACTCGGGCCGACTTACCAAGGCCACCACTCTTCTTTCTGAGGAAAGGTAGGAAAGGAAAGGAGCTCATCCTCTCTCCTCACTGAACTCTCTCAATCACCTCTGACCCTGAACTCTTGCCGTTTCTCATGCTATATTTCTAGCTGATTTGCTCTCCTTTAGGTGCTGCTGACTGCCTGTCCCAGGGTCCTCCTCTCACTCTCTCCTCTAGGTGCTGCTGACTGTCTGTCCCAGGGTCCTCCTCTCACACTCTCCTCTAGGTGCTGCTGACTGCCTGTCCCAGGGTCCTCCTCTCGCACTCTCCTCTAGGTGCTGCTGACTGTCTGTCCCAGGGTCCTCCTCTCACACTCTCCTCTAGGTGCTGCTGACTGCCTGTCCCAGGGTCCTCCTCTCGCCCTCTCCTCTAGGTGCTGCTGACTGTCTGTCCCAGGGTCCTCCTCTCACACTCTCCTCTAGGTGCTGCTGACTGCCTGTCCCAGGGTCCCCCTCTCACACTCTCCTCTAGGTGCTGCTGCCTGTCCCAGGGTCCTCCTCTCACTCTCTCCTCTAGGTGCTGCTGACTGTCCCAGGGTCCTCCTCTCACACTCTCCTCTAGATGCTGCTGACTGCCTGTCCCAGGGTCCTCCTCTCACACTCTCCTCTAGGTGCTGCTGACTGTCCCAGGGTCCTCCTCTCACACTCTCCTCTAGGTGCTGCTGACTGTCCCAGGGTCCTCCTCTCACACTCTCCTCTAGGTGCTGCTGACTGCCTGTCCCAGGGTCCCCCTCTCACTCTCTCCTCTAGGTGCTGCTGACTGCCTGTCCCAGTGTCCTCCTCTCACACTCTCCTCTAGGTGCTGCTGACTGCCTGTCCCAGGGTCCTCCTCTCACATTCTCCTCTAGGTGCTGCTGACTGCCTGTCCCAGGGTTCTCCTCTCACACTCTCCTCTAGATGCTGCTGACTGCAATGTCCCAGGGTCCTCCACTCACACTCTCCTCTAGATGCTGCTGACTGCCTGTCACAGAGTCCTCCTCTCGCCCTCTCCTCTAGGGACTACTGACTGCCTGTCCCAGAGTCTTCCTCTCACTCCCTCCTCTAGGTGCTGCTGACTGCCTGTCCCAGGGTCCTCCTCTCACACTCTCCTCTAGGTGCTGCTGACTGTCCCAGAGTCTTCCTCTCACACTCTCCTCTAGGTGCTGCTGACTGCCTGTCCCAGGTTCCTCCTCTCACTCTCTCCTCTAGGTGCTGCTGACTGCCTGTCCCAGGGTCCTCCTCTCACACTCTCCTCTACGTGCTGCTGACTGTCTGTCCCAGGGTCCTCCTCTCACACTCTCCTCTAGGTGCTGCTGACTGCCTGTCCCAGGGTCCTCCTCTCACTCTCTCCTCTAGGTGCTGCTGACTGCCTGTCCCAGGGTCCTCCTCTCGTCCTCTCCTCTAGGTGCTGCTGACTGCCTGTCCCAGGGTCCTCCTCTCGTCCTCTCCTCTCATCAAGTCAGAAGTTTTTTTCCCTTGTGTAGGAGATTTGAACCCGGGTCCCTAGAGCACTACTCTGGGTCTCTGGGTTACTTGTCCAGTGACAATACCATTCCGCTTTAATCAATAAACTTGCACAAGACATTGGAAATGATTAAAAAGCAAAAAATGCTGGAAAAACTCAGCAGGTCTGACAGCATCTGTGGAGCGAAAGAAGAGTTATGGCTCTGAAGAAGTATCATACGGACTCAAAACGTTAACTCAGTCTTACTCTCCACAGATGGTGTCTGTCCTGCTGAGTCTTTCTAGCAGTTTTTGTTTCAGATTTCCAGCATCCACAGTATTTTGCCTTTATCTTTGAAATGATTCAATTGGCTGTTTGACCTCATGTGAGTATCCAATAGGAGTGGAAGGTCGATCCTGGGAGCAACACACCTATCGCATCCCTTAGGATAGGACCTATTGGAAGCAGCGTTCACAACATATCCATCTGGCGCTGTATTGATGTAGGTTTTGCCATGGAAGCAAAACAAGACAGAAGCTGGACATCTAAAATAAAGATAAAAAATGCTGGAAATACTGAGTAGGCCAACTCTGTGGAGAGAAACAGAGTTAACGTTTCAGGTTGACGACCTTTCTTCAGAACCTGAAGAGACCCTTCTTTCCAACGCAGTGACCGCTAGTTCTAGATTTCCTCATGAGGGGTAAAGAGAGTTTGCTTTTATATAGCGCCTTTCACAATCTAAGTACGTCCCAAAGCAGCTTACAGCCAATTTAATAGATTGTGAAGTACAATTACGATTGTTAAGTAGGGAGAGTGCTTATGGCAAGCTCCCACAAACAACAGTGATAATGACCAGATAATCAGGGATGTTGACTGATTTGCCAGGACATTGGGAATAACCCCCACTATTCTTCAAAATGGTGCATTGGGCACCTAAGAGCAGGCAGGACCTTGGTTCTCTTCCAAAAATCAGCTCCCCGCCTCAGTACTAAACTGCCAGCCTAGGTTTCTGTGCTTGAGTCACTGAAGTGGGACTGAAACCCACAACCTTTCAAATCAATAGGTAAGCATGTTACTAACTGAGCTGCAGCTGATACATTATTCTATGCTCCTTTGGACATTGGAGGCATCTCTCGACAATGAATCAAACAGGTAGACAGATTAATGGTGCGCATTTTCCATGCGATAGGCTCTGTCATTTGTCACAGCCCAAATCCAATCCATCTCACTGTGAAGGAAGGCCAAGAGAGGGTTTAATGCGTTCAAGCTCAAATATATTCCACCAGGCACGGAGCTGCGCAGCTAGTCCTCGCCAGCTCCAGCAAGCAGTACATCAAAGGTGCCCAGGATCACCTGTGCTGTCAGGCATTGCTGTCCAAATCCCCTGTTTGACACTCGTTTGCTGGGGTTTGAAGGCAGATATCATTCACAAATTGCTAACCGGATGGATGTACCCAGCAAAATGCAAGGTCATAACTTGCACAGTGTGGAAGCAAAGGCTCTGGACTCATTCCCATCAATCACTTTTTCCAACCCTCGCTTAAGATTTCCATTCAGCAAAGCTCCCTGTGAATAAAATCCCAGGGGAGCTGTAAATAACAGATGCAAGGATCCTGAAGGGATGGGCTGTGAGAGGAGCAGGGGAGTCTTCTCCCACTCCGAGTGAAGGGGAACAGGAATTAGAGGGTTAAATTATGAGGACAGGTTGCTCGGATGTCCATGGGGAGCCCTGAGCTCTTGAATTCTCATCTTAAACTTCTTTGTCTCTCCACCCTTCTCTCATCCTTTAAGTCTCTTCTTAAAATCTAGCTCTTCAACCACGCTTAATATCTCCGTGTATGTGGCTAAGCACCAAATAACACTCCTACCTTGGGGCACTTTACAATGTGCCCAGCCCTACATAGGTGCATGTTATTTTTGACTGTGCAAGATTTAAGGGCGATCTAATGGAGTTGTGTGAAGTGTTGAAGGGATTTGAGGGGGCAGACAAGGAGAAATTACTTTCTCAGGTGGTTAGCCCGCACAATGGACCTTAAAATGATGAGTTGGCCCAACAGGAGTAAAATCAAAGGGTAAGCAAAACCTGAAACACTGTCCAAAACCACCACAGTTTAGGACGTGTGCCTTGGCCTTGGAAGGGGAGATATATCATAGATATAAAAACAAAAAACTGCAGATGCTGGAAATCCAAAACAAAAACAGAATTACCTGGAAAAACTCAGCAGGTCTGGCAGCATCGGCGGAGAAGAAAAGAGTTGACATTTCGAGTCCTCATGACCCTTCGACAGAACTAGTTTTTTCCAGGTAATTCTGTTTTTGTTTGAGATATATCATAGATTCAGTAGAATAAGATCAGATGAAATCGGAGCAGGCATCGGCCAATTGGCTCAATGAGACTGCTGGGTCATTTGATAAGATCATACCTGATCTGATTGTGACCTTAACTCCACTCTCCTGCCTGCCCCCCCCAACATAAGCCGTAACTCCCCTGTCAATCAAAAATCTGTCTAACTCAGCCTTCATGGCCCAGCCTCCACTGTTCTCTGTGGAAGAGAATTCCAAACTAACCACCCTCTGAGAGGAGAAATTCCTCCTCAACTCCATCTTAAATGGGAGACCCCTTGTTTTTAAACTGTGTGCGTCCCCCCCACACCCCACCCCACACAACAGATTCCCCCACGGGTGGAAGCACCCTCTCAGCATCTAGCCCCCTTAGAATCTGATGCGCCCCTATACCATAATAATGTTTTGAATCTCCAATGAGTGTAGGCCCAACCTGCTCAATCTTTTGTCATAAGATGACCCCTTCACCCCAGGAATCAGTCCTGTCAACCTTCTCTGAACTGCCTCCAATGCAAGAATGTCCCTCTTTAAGCAAGGTGATCAAAACTGTACACAGTTTTCTAGCTGTGGTCTCACCAATACCCTGTACAGTTGTAGCAAGATTTCCCTACTTCTATGATAAGGTTTTAGGTGAGAGATACCGGGGGGGATATGAGGAAGAACTATTTTAAGCAGCGAGTAGAGACAGCCTGGAACTCGCTGCCTATGAGGGTAATGGAAGCATGGTCAATGAATGCTTTCCAAAGGGAATTGAATCGGGTACTTGAGGAAATAAACTCGCAGGGCAACAGGGTTAGAGAGGGGGAATGTGCCTGATTGGATTGCTCTACAGAGAGCCGGCATTAAATCAATGGGCTGAATGGCCTCCTTCTGTGTTGACTCTATGATACCTGGACCCCAAGGGTTAAGTTAGGAGGAGAGATTGAACCAACTGGGTTGTATTCCAGGTATTTAGAAAGCTAAGGGGTGATTCAATTGAGATTTTCAAGATATCAAGGAGACGAGGTGGAGTGAATAGAAAGTATTTCCGCTTGTCAGGGAGTAGGGCATCGTCTAAAAATTAGAGTCAGACCTTTCAGAAGTGAAATTAGAAAAATCTTCTTCACCCAGAGAGTGGTATTTGGGAATTACCTCCACAAATGAAGCTAATTTTCAAACTGAGATTGACCGATCTTTTCGTATCAATCAAAGGTACTAAGGGGCATGGGGCAAAGGAGGGGATATGGAGTTAGGTTGAAGACCAGTCTCATTGAATGGCTGAGAGTGAGTTTCACACAAGTTGTGCGCAGAGGGCTGACAGTGTACAGGAGAAGGCACAATGAAATAATTGGTGCATTGGCAGGTGTGACAGAAAGACTGCATGTAAAGCCAAGGAATGGAAGGGTCCGGCACAAACCCTGCACAGGGCTCTGCACAGGGCTTGGAGCCCATCCTATCCAGTCTGGGAGTGGTGGGCCAACGCCATGAAAACACTCCCAGACACAGACAAAGGCCGCATGCCATGGCCTACGCCTTATCTTCCACTGCGGCTCAAGCAGAGACAGCTGACCAACTGGGCGATGCTCAAATTACTGTCAATGCAAGCTCAGCCGCTGCCCCGGGTGCCAGTGTTCAAAGGGTGTCACATCGGTTCAACAGTCAGCCCGAGGATGACTAGGATTGCTGCATCGCTGAGCGAGGAGCGGCTCTGCGGGGCTTAATCCTCTGGTCCTCACAGGATGACAGCATTTTTCCTTCCACCGCTGCCACTCTGCCAATGCCCTTGCTGCCGCCTGTCTGCCAGCCCAGCCTGGGTTCCTGCCGGCCATGCCAAGTTGGCGCAGTCTGAAGCTGCACCTTCTAAGGCCAGAGCCATTCGAGGCCATGCGGCCTCCCCCACTGAAAGTCAGCAGCCGCCCACCCACCAGCCGCTGGGGCAGCAACGTGTCGGAGCTGGGCAAAGGAGCACAGAAGACAGGCGCTAAGGGAATGCACAAATGTGATGGGTAGATGTTTGCGTTCATTGTGGCACGGTTTCATTCCTAAATTTAACCTGGGTTTTTTTTTCTCTTTGTTTTGATTTGGCTTTTCGTTTTGCAGACACTGTGAGCATCAGTAATGGAGAGGTGGCAAGATGTGGGATTGTTGGTGGCTGGGCAATTGGGGTCACGTTCACAGACAGGCCCTTGCAGCCAGAAAATGGGCTGAGTTGGTGGCCCCTTCCCTTCCTCATTCTCCTCCTCCACCTTCTGCTCAATCTCCTGCTCTTTGGCTGGCTGCTGTAGACCTGGCGGCAGGGTTAAAACCTCGTGGTGCGGAGATTTTGTGACCTACAGGAGACCCTTGTGAACCTTGGCACCTGCTCTGCCGATTACTGCCGGACTTCCCGGAGAGCATCTCTGGCAGGGGGAGCCTGGTTTCAGCTTGCCCGTGAGGTGCCCCGTGATATTTCACCTGGCAGCATGACTTTGGCTATGCGCCAGTGACCTCCACACTGAAGTCATGAATCGTGTGGTCATCAGATAGCCCTTGTCAGCCCACAGCCACCCTCTGGTATCTCATGGAGGCTCGAAAGCAGACGGCGCAATGGACTGCCATAGAATGAAGGCGTTGTGACAGCTGCCAAGATACTGGGCACTGGCCAGCATGAGTTTCTGAGCGTGGACACGCAGCAGGTGGAGATTGAGGTAATGGAATCCCTCTCAGCTGCAGTGTTAGAAATGGGACCTTTATTAAATGAAACTTTTCAAAGTGTGGAATTCTTATGGAATTGGTCAGCATAGCACAAGGTCCCCCTTGGCAGAGAAACTGTTTTCTTTCTCTCTCGAGAAAAACCACATAAACAGTCCCTAGAAATGTCAAGGTTTCCTGATTCTGTGTTGACATCCTTAAGTCAATGGGACGGCATCTTGTACCCTCGGTATGACATTTTACCCACAGCCGTGATGGCGGCTTTTCACAGCTGCATCGTCCCAACCCCGCCATATTATTTATGCACTCCCGGGAAACACTCCGTTTTGATGGTGGGTGGGCTCTGATTCACCCGCCACTCTGACACCTCACCGCTTCATCACGCCGGGCACCACATTTAAAGTACAGCCGCGCTCAGTACTTCCAGCCCAGGACTACAGCAAAGAAGACATGGCCCCAAAAGGCAAGAAGACTGCAGCTCTCGAGCGCCTTTTGGATGCTGTAGAGGCCCCGCTGTGGTGTCCTCTACACCCACTCTGGCCGCAGGAGGGGCAGCTACATTATCACTCCAGCTTGGTAGGTGATGGCAGTGGTGGGCAGTGCCAATGCTGCACAGAAGAGGTTGGCCATCCAGTGCAGAAAGAGGATGAATGATCTCAACCACTGCCCCCAGGGTATGGCACCCATCTCATTACTCTAAACTCACCCACTCACAAGCCCATCACACATTCACTCACTGCCAGCTCAAGGGACATCACCACTCACTCTCTCACACACACACTCTCACATCTCCATCTGGCCTCATCTCCTCTGGAGACTGCCTCCTCAACCTCTCACCCTCTTGAGGCCACTTGCACAGATCAACATGTGTCCCCCACACACACCCCCTGGGTTACCCCCCCTTCCCCAGTACAGCCCTCACCCTGCAGACTCTTCCCTTGCCTGGGGGCACTTCTCCCCCTTCCCCAAGCAAAGCCCTAGCCCTGCAGCCATTGAAAAGCCAGCTACGTACGGCTGGTCTGGTAGGTAGAGATGTGCCTGTGAGACCCCTAAAAGTGAGGTGGTTCTGTCTGTGAAGCCTGGCGCTGATGACTGTGAGAGCTGCCTGAAGCAAGGTGGGCAAACAGACCTTGAAGTCCCGAGTGAAGTGCAGCCCGGCTGGTGAACATTGCTTATGTGCCTAGGTGAAACATGATACCGTGTTTTCTCGCAGATGTGGAAAGACCATCTGGGGGTGGGGCTGGGGGGAGGTGCGGGGAGGGTTGTGGGGGGGATGATCTCAGCGGGTAGGTCTATGTTCGCTGAAAAGCTCAGCACTCCCGGGGTGGGGGGGCGGTGGGGGTGGTGGGGGGTAGCGGTGGGGGGCGGGAGGATGGGGGGTGATGACGATTCCAAGGGCGCGGGCCAGCTCTGAGAGGAAGTTCCCTGAAGGCAGAGAGCTGCCTCGAGGAGCTGCAGGCCCGAAAACCATGAAATAAAGTTTGGAAAAATCAGGGAGACAGTGTCCGAGCATCGCCATCACCTGAACATACAGGTGAGAAAAATACTGCCCACAGATTGTTATTTCTCCTTTATTTAACAACGGAAACCTTATCCTGTTCTTGGATGAGGTTGGGACGAGCGCCCAGCGTCTTCCCGTGCGATTTTACGCCCGATCGGGTCGGGCACTCGCCAGTCGGCGGCACATATAATTCTGCCCAGGGTGGGTGGTGGCAAAGGTCAGGTGAGGCTGGGGTCGGTCTCCGAGAGCGATGGCTCGGTCTGGCGCCCTGCTTTCGAGGCCGGCGCGAGTTGTCAGGCGTGGGACAGCATGAGGTAATCACTTCGGGGAGGTAAGAGAAAAACGCAAGAGAAAAAAAAGAAGCAATTTAATCTATTTGCAGTTGAATAAGATCATTTCTATGACATCATCGGAGCTCATCAGCTTTGTTACTCAAACCCTGTCATCAGGTCGTTTTCGCATTGAATCCTGGGAAGGTGAGAGCAGCTCCTTTTTTTTAAATGTATAAATTAATGATTAAACTGAAGATGTCTGATGTTAAATTCTCTCTCTCCCCCCACCCCCCACCCCTCATCCACTGCCAGTCTTCAGCATTGAGGTAGAGTGGAGCCAACATGAGCATCATTCCTCTGGACAGCAAGGTCAGCGTCAAAATGGCAGCTTCATTGGTAAGTACCTAACAATAAACCATTGATTAAAAATATGATTTGAATATATAGAAAATTCTAATTTTGAATCAGTGTTGATCAGACTAAAGTTGCAGGTCGAAGGCTACTGGCTTTTCAAAACCCACAAATGGAAATAGTTTAGGGAGACCCATTAGCTATTGTGACCTTAAAAGCCAAGTGTAAGATACTGAGCAACACTTGCTTAAAGACTAGATGTTGCTGTCCAGTTTATATCTCGAATATGGTCAAAAGAATTGATGGTGGTATAGTAGTAGATTTTAGCTGAATCAGGATGACTTGGGAGCCCTTTTAAAATGGTGCCCGGGACCGGATTTCGGGATCCCTGACCCCCATCCCCTGGGTCTTTCTGATTTTCAGGAGTGCCTTTCAAGAATGCCGGCTGGTTCAGGTTGCGAGCTTGCGCCCGGCACCCCTGACCTGACCGACTCCATTGCGGGGATGGGCATGTCCTAATCCTCCGCCATTTACATGGAGTTGGGCCAGCTTTACAAAGACTCATGATTCCCAGCACTTCAGAGGTATTGTGAACCCTACTCTGTATGAGGAGATGTATTGTAAGGTAAGTTCAAATGGTCCACCCCATGTCTCCCCATGTCAAGGTGGGAGGACAGAACAATAGGGGCTATAACTATAAAATAACTGGGTCAAAATCCTGGAACTCCCTCCCTAACATCCTGGGGTTTACCATTGACCAGAAACTGAACTGGACCAGCCATATAAATACTGTGGCTACAAGAACAGGTCAGAGGCTGGGAAACGTGTGACGAGTAATTCACCTCCTGACTCCCCAAAGCCTCTCCATCATCCACAAGGCACAAGTCAGGAGTGTGATGGAATACTTCCCATTTGCCTGGATGAGTGCAGCTCCCACAACACTCAAGAAGCTTGACACCGTCCAGGACAAAGCAGCCAGGTTGATTGGCACCATATCCACAAACAATCACTCCCTCCACCACTGACGCCCAGTAGCAGCAGTGTGTACCATCTACAAGATGCACTGCAGGATTTCACCAAGCCTCCTTCGACAACAATTTCCAAACCCACAACCACTACCATCTAGAAGGACAGGGGCAGCAGATAGATGGGAACATCACCGCCTGCAAGTTCCCCTCCAAGTCATTCACCATCTTGACTTGGAAATATATCGGCTGTTCCTTCACTGTCACTGGGTCCAAATCCTGGAACTCCCTCCCTAACAGCGCTGGGGTTTACCATTGACCAGAAACTGAACTGGACCAGCCAGCTGGGGTGTACCTACGCCACATGGACTGCAGTGGTTCAAGAAGCTGGCTCACCAGCACCGTTTCAAGGGCAATTAGGGATGGGCAATAAAAATGATGGCCCAGCTCATCCACATCCCCTGAAAGAATAAATAACAAAAACAGTGCAGTAATAAATCCAAGAGGGAATTCGGAAGGAACTTCTCTACTCAAAGAATGGAGGCCATAGTACCACATGGAGCAGTTGAGGTGAATGGCCTGTAAAAGGAAGTTAGGTAAGTACAAGAGGGAGAAAGGAATAGAAAGATAAGGTAGGAGGAGCATTAACTCCGGTCAGGACCCATTGGACAAATAATCCATTTCTGTGCTTTAAATTTAATGTAACCCTACATTAAAAATTCCTGCAAACACTACTCGAACCCCTTTATTGTAAAGGCGACATTAAAGTGATCAAAGTAGTGTACATAGGAGATCCGGCACACACCTGCAACATGTCTAAGACCACCTATTTCCACCTCTGGACCATTGTCCGACTCTACACTTGCTTCAGCTCGTCAGCTGCTGAAACCCTCATCCACGTATTTGTGACCTCTGTAACTGACTACACCAATGCTGACCAGGACAGCCTCCCAACCTCCACCGACATAAACTGAAGGTCCTCCAAAACTCTGCCGCACCCGTCCGAGCTGCCTTCGAGCCCTGCTCGCCCATCACCTCTATGCTGAGCCGAGCTAAGCGACTTAGTGTCAAATTCTGTTTGGCGGTGGTTCCTTGAAGTACCTTGGGGACGCATTCCCATGGTAAAGGTGCTCTGTTGGGGGGGGGGGGGGGGGGGGGGGAAGGGTGAGTGTTGAAGTCTGCACAGGCGGGCGGCGGGGAGGAGTGCGCACTGTTAGCGTCCCGAAGACAGAAAGCTGCCTCAGGGAGCTGAAGAACTTAAAACCCTTGAGTAAGGGTTTCAAAATCCCGGCAGGCACTTTCCACGCATAATAAGCTGTGGCCTAAACGCGTTGGTGATTAAAAAAGTTCAGCCTAAACACGTTCTTTAAATTATTATCGGAAACCTCATCCCGCCCGTGGACGAGGTTTCCTCAAAAGTGCAAAGGTCGCCTGGCCGATTCACCAGCCCGCTGACCATGAGGTTGGACGGGCAGGGAAAGGTGGGGTTGAATGAATTGATTAATGGTCTTAGTCGGCCTCTTAATTGCCGGCGGGCGTGCTGCCTGTTCTCGCATGCGCCCGCCCACCGGAATACCGCGGGAGCGCGCGCTGGCGTGGGGACACTCACCCGACGTCATCGTGTGCCATTTCACGCTGGCACGTGCCTAGTGCGCCCGCACGCCTAGCGGGAAAGTTCTGCCCATTGACCGCCTCGCGATCGGTCGCTGTTACCTCAAAGCTGGTGGGCACCACTGCACCTGCATGAAGGGAATCAAGGAACCCAGTAACTCAAAGCCCTGCTTGGGTAAATGAACTATTTTGTCAATGTTTTTATCGACATCGGATCAGGCCAGGAGGAGGGGCGTGCGGGAATTTAATGGAAAATGCGACAAGCGTCTTTTTTTTTAAGACACTTACAGGCCAGAATTTTCACGCAGACGGACAGGCTCTCCATCTTTGGGGAAATGGCACTGGAAACCCGAATCCAGAAGACCCGCCCCGAACATGTATGTGGAGGGGCAGGGGAGGGAGTGCGGAGACCATGGAAACAGGGGTGGGTTGCAAATTGGGCATCTGCATCTCACAGGGGCAACTGCACATGTAAAACATTCTTGTTGCAAAAGGGAATGGTAAGGTGTCTCAGGAATTTGAGCGACGGGTGAAGATAGATGTTTCACGCTGCCACTATGCAGTAGCAACACAAGTGGTACTCGCCACTAACAGGATGCTGCCGTCAAGCCTAAAAGGTGTCCTGCCTATCACACCAATGAGTGACGTAGTATATGAATTTCCATGCTGGTGCAATGCCAGGTATGTAGGCTGTAATCAGAGTCAACTTTCCTGGTTTGAATTTAAACAAAAGCTTGGCGGTTAACTGTTCCCTGGTACATTCTCCATGGCAACGCCTCTACCAATTAGAGTCCACTTGCCAACCAATCAGCCGTCTGTTTTCATGCAGTATAAATTGTCGTTCCCTACACTATTGGTGTTCTTGTGAACTGTCCTAATGAGTTAAAAATGAAAAGCTTCGATAACATCTCTCTTTCAGCAACTAAAAAAAAATACTCAGAGGAACGCTTTTCTCCAACAAGAGGGAAAGGCATCATCAATGAGTTTGACTCAGTCACGTAGAAATGAATGAAACCATTACCAGCATATAGCCACTGGCCTCAAACATTGCAAACACACAGCTTGAGTAGTCCTTCGCAACCTGGACCCTTCACATTATTGCCAATGGCAGTCAATGAGGCCCCAAAGCCACCAGCCTGTGTCCATTTAAACCACAGCCACAATGCTGAGATTTCCAGTGAGAGTCAATGAGAGACTTCACACCCAGTGCCTGCTGAAGTGATTGTATGTGCTACAGGCAGGCAGATAATGCACATTGTGCAGGGTGAGGCCACGACAATGTTGGCCCAGCTCTTTGAATGGCCTGCATTATCCATTCACCTCCAGGGTCCAACTTCAGGAGTCTTTTTTTCATTTATTTATGGGGTGTGGGCTTCGTTGGCTGGGCCAGCATTTATTGCCCATCCCTAATTGCCCTTGAGAAGGTGGTGGTGAGCTGCTCTCTTGAACCGCTGCAGCCCATGTGGTGTAAGTACACCCACAGTGCTGTTAGGGAGGGAGTTCCAGGATTTTGACCCAGCGACAGTGAAGGAACAGTGATATATTTCCGAGTCAGAGTGGTGTGTGGCTTGGAGGGGAACTTGCAGGTGGTGGTGTTCCCATATACCTGTCCTTGTAGATGGTAGTGGTCGTGGGTTTGGAAGGTGCTGTCTAAGGAACCTTGATGAGTTCCTGGAGTGGTCAACATATGTAACATGCATTGCTCCCATAAACCTCAGCTTCCTTACAAACCACAGCCTCTGTCACCTCGAATACAAAGGCTGCCAAAGGATTGGGGGCAGCAGGATTGCACTCTTCACTGGAGCGTGAACAACATCTTGACATGTGTCACCCACACTGAGGTCACTGCCTGACACTGACCTGCAGATGACTTTAAACCCAGCACTCATTCCTGAGCTGCACTGCTAACCTCCATCTGATCATCCAGTCTGATCATTGAGGTTTCACTTAATGTCAAGCATGGGGTGGGCAGGGGATGATCCAAAGAGCACCTCAGTTGTTGTACCTTTGTTCAGTGTTACCTCATGTGAAGGAGTGTGGAAGAGAGAAGCCTTCCACTGCCTCACAAGCATACTCACAGCATTGCTCGTGATGGCAGCAACGTGAGATGGACCTCAGCCAGACTCACAGCCACTGATTAGAGTGTCCTTCAACATGTTAACATTCTCATTGAGGTGTGTAGTGCACAAAGACACACCAAGACATCTAAGGGGGTAGTTACTGGCATTCTAAAAGTGCTTAATTGTGACATTTGCAAGGTGAAAAGTGTAACCACGGTGAACCCATTAGTTCTCTAGGCGAGAATGCACGCTCATGCACGTTCCTACGAAGTGACCCCTGTGTTGCCTTGGAGGAGTTAAAGGCAGGTTGCTCGCTTCTCAGTCTATACAGCGATGAGTGGTGGCCAGTCTCCTTGTTCAGGTACCCATTGGAGAACTCCTTCAGACTGTGACCTCGGCATTTCTGCATGGGCAGCCATGGTCGCCGGCACCTGTGGATCAGACAAGGGCTCCGGCAGAGGGGCCGGGGACATGACAGAAGCTGGGGGTGCTGACGAGCTCTCCGTACCTTCACCTTCCTCAGTTACCTCCACCGCCCTTGGGTCGGCCCTCGGGAGGGGTTGATAGAGCCAGATGTGGCGTGCAGCAGTCGTCTGTTCCAGCAACTGCTGTGCCAACAGGGTGGCTGCCTTGATCAGGGTATGCAGCTCCTCAAATCTTCCATGGATGCCATAATAATGCAGAATATCATTAGCAGCCCGTGGTGCCAAGACACTGCCATCTCCATAGCTGTGCCTTGTGATGACTTTCCACGTTTTAAGTGATTCAGTGCATTCCTTCAATGCGCTGTGAATAGACAGCAACAATGACTATATCTTCCTGTGGAAAGCCTGTGATAGGCTCAACTGGGTGATATTTAGAGAGTTTGCACTCACTTGGCTGCTCACCAGCACCTGCTCTGATGCATAAAAACCAGGACCAGCAAGCCCCTGGCACACAAATGAGGCTTCCTAATGGCCAGCTTTCTTACGCCCAACTGAGCCGCCCAACCCACCATGAGCCCAGCTCCCCCTCTACACGTCTTCCAGGGACTCCCATTACACCTCCCCACCCCTTGGTATAAAGAAAGTCAGAACTTCTGGGGCAGTTTTAGAGGAGTCAGGTTTGCAGGAGCTGGGAATTCTCCTGACTCTGCGAGAGCGAGAATCCAGGCCCCAGATTCAAGCCCCAAAAGGCTTTTCCTTTTTTGACCAACTTCACCCTTGACCCCCCCCCACCCGCCATTCTGTGTTAATCCATTTAGGGCCATGTTTATTTAGTCTGATTTCATTCATTGAAGGGATGCTTTACCCTGCATGCTCAGCAGTTCCACCTTTAAAATTGTCCCACATATCTTCCTGTGAAGAGTTGGATTCGATCCAACTCAATTCAGTTGCTTAAGCTGTCCCAATTTCTTTGAACGCAACTCTTTCAAGGCTGGCGTTAAGTATTGCTGACACTCAGCTCACGTTGAAGATGCTTATTCTTCTTTACAAATTATTTGGACTTTGATGAAATTTGCATTTATGTGCCACGCAACATACAAACATACGAACATACGAATTAGGAGCAGGTTAAGGCCACTCGGCCTTGCTCTGCCATTCAATGAGATCGCAGCTGATCTAATTTTAAGCTCAACTCCATATTCCCGCCAACCCCCGATAACCTTTCACCCCCCACCCCCCCTTGCTTATCAAAAACCATCTAAGCTCTGCCTTAAAAATATTCGAAGACTCTGCTTTCACCGCCTTCTGAGGAAGGGAGTTCCAAAGGGACACACGACCCCCTGAGAGGAAAAATTTCTCCTCATCTCCGTCGTAAATGGGCGACCCTTTATTTTTAGACGGTGACCCCTGGTTCTAGATTCTTCCGCGAGAGGAAACATCCTCTCCACATCCACCCTGTCAAGACCCTTCAGGATTTTATATGTTTCAGTCAAGCCACCTCTTGCTTGTCTAAGCACCAGTAGACACAGGCCTAGCCAGCTCAACCCGTCCTCATAAGACAACCCACCCATTCCAGGTATTAGTATAGTAAACCTTCACTGAACTGCTTCCAATGCACTTACACCCTTCCTTAAATAAGGAGGCCAATATTGTACACAATGTTCCAGATGTGACCTCACCAGTGCCCTGTATAACTGAAGCATAACCTCCCTACTTTTGTATTCAATTCCCCTCGCTATAAACAATAACATTCTCTTGGCTTTCCTTGTTGCTTGCTGTACCTACATACTGGCCTTTTGTGATTCATGCACTGGGACACCCAGGCTGAACAGGAATGTCAGCCTAGATTTTGTGCTCGAGTTTCTGGAGTGTGACTTGAACTTGCAACTCTCCGATTGAGAGAGGCGCATGTGTTATCACTAAGTTACAGCTGACAACTCGCTGTGCTCAGACTTTTCACTGAGTCACACAGGCTGAGAAATGACTCAATATCGACAAAACTTTCACAATACCCTTGTAGATGTTTGTACAGAACTTTCATTTATTTTTCTTATGTTTGAACTACATCTTAAATATCTTCCTGACTTCACAGAATTTAGCAAGATTAATGCAGAATAAAGCCACTCGAACAATTTAACAAATGCAGAAGTAATTATCATAATGAGGCTCTATGATTATGAGGAGAAGCTTGAGATCCCAGAACTATTCCCATCAGAACAGAGGCTAACAGGTGATTCAATAGAAGCTTTTAAAATGATGAAGTCTTGTGGTAGGGAGTAGATGGAGGTGCGATGGTGATGTCACTGATATAAGAAACAAAGAGGCCGAGGCTAATTCTTTGCCGTTACAAGTTCAAATCCCATGATAGCTGATGGAATTTGTATTCAATTGCCATAAAAACCTGCTTTGTTCATTGTGGCTCTTTAGGGAAGGAAATCTGCTGTCCTTACCTGGTCTGGCCTACATGTGACTCCAGGTCCACAGCAATGTGGTTGACCCTTAACTGTTCTCTGAAATTGTTTAGTAAGCCACTCAGTTCAAGGGCAATTAGGGATGGGTAACAAATTCTGGCCTTGCCAATGAAAGGAGTGAAATATTGGGTACTATTTTAACTCTAAGCGAATGAGTTTTGAGTGAGTTTAAATCTTGCCCATTACCTCACCTTGAGTCAGTGACTGGGACTTTTTAATCAAAACCTAGCGCACAAGAGAAATTTATTCCTGCAAGGGGCTGTTCAAGGATGGGACGTTTTGTCATGGGGTATAACTGAAGTGAAGATCATTGGACATTTTAAGAAAGAACAGATGAAGCAGAAAGATACAGGGTGATAGGGAGAGTGTGGGACATGCTTATACTTATTTTTTATTCATTCACAGGATGTGGGTGTCGCTGGCTGGGGCAGTCATTATTGCCCATACCTAAATGTCTTTGAGAAGGTGGTGGTGAGCTGCTTTCTTGAGCCGCTGCAGTCCACGTGCAGTTCCAGGATTTTGACCCAGCAGCTGTGAAGGAACGGCGATATATTTCCAAATCAGGATGATGAGTGATTTGGAGGGGAACTTCCAGGCGGTGGTGTTCCCATCTATCTGCTGCCTTTCTCTTTCTAGATGGTAGTGGTCATATGTTTAGAAGGTGCCGCCTAGGGAGCCTTGGTGAGTTGCTGCAGTGCATTTTGTAGATGGTACACACTGCTGCCACTATTTGGTGGTGGAGGCAGTGAACGTTTGAGGATGGGGTGCTGATCTCTCTTTCCCTGATCTGGTAAACACAGAGCGGCTTCATGGACTGCAGGAAGATGGAAGCTGAAAGGAGTTGCTCTTCCCTTTTCATGTATTCCCATAGGGAATCATTCTCGAGAAGATCACTTGAGTTTGAAATGATTCCCTGTGGAGGAGAGATTTCATTTCCATCCCAGTGAACACTTTGTAAAGAGATATTTGTTTAAAGGATGTCATAATTCCTTGGACGGCTCTAAACATTGACCCAGTGAAGAGCAGCTGTGGTTTAGTGGGGTAACGTTCCCTCTGGAGGATCGGAATCTTTCCAACTGGGAAAGTTATCGAGTATAAAACCCAAACCCAGCGACATGTTTTGACCTCATGTTTTGTACCACACAATACAGAAGCCAAGCTGCAGTCAACAGTACAGGGCTGTGCAGCAAGGGGTTAATTCAGACATTTAGTAAAGGACAATGGCTCATCAAAAGGGTTTGGACATTAACTGATTGCTATCAGAGTTTTTATGGTACCAGGAAAATGCCACTACCTGCCATTGACGAACACAATTAAGAGACTGATCACCCGGTACCATGACACATGGAACATGCCATCGATGCAATACAATCAAGGAATTGTAATGCAACTAAGGCATGCATCACAGACAAAGGTGCTGGAATCTGGCATTGCAACTATGATTGGTTCATCTCGGGGAGAGGAATAGGGTCATTCAAACCTGCATCAACCTTGGAGCCAGGTGCTGTCACTGTGTTGCCCCAAAACAGCAGGAGAATCATTTAAACAATGTGAGAGCTGGATCATATTTGTCTGGGATATAGTTTCCATGGAAAGACTGTATTGTTTCAACCAGCATGAGCTGGCCATATTTGCCTGGATTATGCGAAGAATAAACTAAAGAGTGTTAACTACTGGACATTGGAATGGGTTCGCCAAAAGCAGCAGAGATGGTCTAACGGGGGGCTGAAATCCGAGGACCCCGCTGCTTTCTGCAGGCAGTCAAGGAAGTCAGTCGAGTCTGGTCAGCTCCACCAAGGGACCTATAAAGCCAGTGGAAGACCAACCGAGGGGTGATTGTAAGTACTAAGTTAAGATATAAAGAGTTAAGTATTAAGTTAGGAACAAGGTGAGGGATTAGCCTCTGATGGGACAGTAACTGTATTTCGTGTTTGCTGAAAGCAGCCCTCCTCTGAGGGCTGTGGGGACTTCAGTAAAGCGGCTGTGAATTGTCAGAGGAAACTTGTCTCACTAGTCATTCTGTTCAAGCCGTACGCTTGTGAATCTGGTGTCACCAACTGGAGTGTGGGGAGGGTCTCTGATGGAGCCCCTACACTTCCTCTAGGTCAGAAAGTGCCACTCCAGTGTTTTTTGCAATGGAATGGAGATATCTGATGTGACCCAATAGAGGACTGCAGAGCTGTGATAGGGTAAATAGTGTTGGTTTCGATTCCTCCTGGGCCATACGCTGATAGTGGACAGCAACATCATTCCACCAGACCAAGCACCGTCACAGGTGCCCCACTCGCCCTACCCAGGGTGAGGCCATCAGTGAAACAAAGCAAGTCAACTTGGAATGAGTAACCGTGACTCCATTGCCTTGAAGGATGGAGGAGACAATGTCCTGTGGGCTCCACCAAACACAGGGGCTTGGAACAAATTGAGCTCTGGCCTGCCCATCCACCAACCCAAAAGCTGGAACATGAATTCCACCACTTGTGATAGAATAATCAATCCGCCTCCACTAACTTGCAAAGGAAGGGATTCACTACAAATCTGAATCCATTTGTTGACGAAGGTAATGGTTGAAACAATCTCTAAGCAAAGTATGTGGAGCATAGTCTGGGAAGCACATCAAAATCTCCCACAGTTGGTACATGGGTACATAGATCACATGTGTACACGCATATAGGCACATGGATCACACACACATGTACCATGCATGTTTGAAAAGGAGAAAAAAGACTTGCATTTATGTAGCGCCTCATATCACCTCCAGGTATCCCAAAGCGCTTAGCAGCCAATGAGGTATTTTTGAAGAGTAGTCACTGTGGCAATGTAGGAAACAGGGCAGTCAGCCAATTTGCGCACAGCAAGCTCCCAAAAACAGCCATATGATAATCACCAGATAACCCGTTGCAGTGACAGTGATTGAGGGATAAATATTGGCCAGAATGCTGGGGAGAACTCCCCAACTCTTCCTTTAATTGTGCCAGAGGATATTTTGTACCCTCCTGAGAGAGAAGATGGGGCCTCGATTAAATGAGGCTTCGAAAAGCAGATGTATAAACACAGATATATAAAGATCATCCAAATGAATAGATTACAGGCACTTAGGCACATAGATATACAGCAGTATACACCAGGAGCATGGGATAGAAAATGTTCGATTCACCAGCGTTAATACAAAGCTCACAAAAACTTTTTATAAAACAATGTCACGAACAATTGTTCCTACAGCTACTTTGTCTGGAATGTGTTGTGTACAGTTTCATTGAATTTACGGCTCAGAGGAAAGCCATTGGGCACATTGTGCCTTTGCTAGATTTTCCAAGAGAAATGTTGAACAGCTTTCCACATCAACATCCTGGGGGGTTACCATTGACCAGAAACGGAACTGGACTAGCCATATAAATACTGTGGCTACAAGAACAGGTCAGAGGCTAGGAATCCTGCGGCGAGTAACTCACCTCCTGACTCCCCAAAGCCTGTCCACCATCTACAAGGCACAAGTCAGGAGTGTGATGGAATACTCCCCACTTGCCTGAATGAGGGCAGCTCCTACAACACCCAAGAAGCTCGACACCATCCAGGACAAAGCAACTTCAGTTGTTGCTTTCCCTGACATCGGTATTCTTGCAATTGTCCTGATGAGTGCAAGAAGAAGAGATTCGACAAGATATCTTTTTTTCAGCAATACTCGGGTTCTGTACTATCAAATGACTAAATGTTCATTTTAGATAATTTATTTTCCAGGGCACCATGTGTGGAATAACTGGTACTGACCTTCTACACAGTGCCCTGAAATATGTCCTATGATACCCGGGACGTTAGAGGTAAAATACTGCAGATGCTGGAAATCTGAAATAAAAACAGAAAGTGTCATAAAAACTCAGCAGGTCCGGTCACACCTGTGGAGAGAGAAACAGAGTGAGCGTTTCGAGTCTGAAGAAGAGTCATACGGACTCGAAACGTTAACTCTGTTTCTCTCTCTACAGATTTAACCAGATCTGCTGAGTTTTTGCAGAATTTTCTGTCTTTATAGAATTCGCTAAGTTTTTAAAGGAGAAAAGGGCACCCGATATATCATGGGGAAGTCCCGAAGCTTAGACCCGCAACCCAAAATCCGAATGAATCATCCCCCAGGTTGTATGTTTAAATTGAAATGGGCTGCATTCATTGTGTGAGTGTGGTGATGTGTTATTTTTTATTTTGGGGCTTTATTTTGTCTTTGTAAATGGTTAGTGAGCAGACTCGATTGAAACGGAGTGAGGGAAGTTAAGAGAAATGGAAACCGAATGCTGGAAATCTGAAATTTGGAATGAGACAAATGGAAAAGCGAAGTCGAGTTAGGGGAATTGTCCAGGTGGGTGGTCTGTGCATCCGAATGCGTGGGACTAATGGGTAACTCCCAAAGGGCTACGTTTTCTAAACTAAATTTTCCAGGTCAAAGCAGCCCACTTGATTGGCACCATATCCACAAACGTTCACTTCCTCCACCACCGACGCACTGTAGCAGCAGTGTGTGTACCATCTATGAGATGCACTGCAGGAATTCACCAAGGCTCCTTCGACAGCACCTTTCAAACCCATGATCTCTACCATCTAGAAAGAGAAGGGAAGCAGACACATGGGAACACCACCACCTGGAAATTCCGCTCCAAGCCACTCACCATCCTGACTTGGAAATATATTGCCGTTCCTTCACTGTCGCTGGGTCAAAATCCTGGAACTCCCTCCCTAACAGCACTGTGGGTGTACCTACATGGACTGCAGCGGTTCAAGAAGGCAGCTCACCACCACCTTCTCAAGGGCAACTAGGAATGGGCAATAAATATTAGCCCAGCCAGCGACACCCACATCCCATGAATGAATAAAAAATGATAGTAGACTGTTATTGGAAAAATTGAATTCAAATTGGCTTCCTGATTTCATGCCCCCACCATCCCTCACCAGCCCCTCAGGCCACTTTTGATGCGAGGTCCAATGTTGTACTCGAGTACCATGCTGCAATGCTGAAATAGATTTTTTTTGTTGTGTTTTAGGCTGTTTCTGAGCCATGTTTTCATTTTGCTTTAAAAGAAAACCAGCATAGACACGATGGGCCGAATGGCCTCTCCCTGTGCCATAATCTTTCTATGGTTCTATGAAATGGATAGTCGAGGCACTGAATTAAAAATGTTTTAAGACACAAGCCCCTTCAGACTCATTTAACAGAAACTCTGTCTCTCCCGGTGGCTCAGTGGAAAGCTGAGCCAAAAAGACCCAGGTTCTTGCCTGGTCTGTCCTCCATGGGACTTGGGGCATTACACATGTGACTAAGGGAGGTCAAGAAGTGTTAGGGAATTGCAGACAAGCCCATTGCTGGATCACCAAGAGATCTAAACACTAGCACTTCCAGCTCTTCATTACAGGAAGGATTTGGACCCATATTCCAGAGGTAAGAGGCCGAGGTCTGACCCAATGAGACTCCGAGCTCATTTTATTGCTTTACATATAAAATCATACAGGGGCAGATGGAGACCATTCGGCCCTTCTTACCTGTGCCAGCTCTTGGAAAAAACTATCCCTCATAATCCGGTGAGTGTCAGCAATTTCAGTTTGTAGCACTCTAGCCTCCAAGTCACAAGGTCCTGAGCTCCAGTCCTACTCCATGGCTTGAGCATAAAGCAATCTACAATGACATTCAAGCCCAGTATTGAGGGAGTGCTGCATTGTCAGAGCTGCCATCTTTCAGATGGAAGTTAAACTGGGACCCCCATCTACACCACTCGGTCGGATATAAACAATCCTACTTCACTGTTTTGAAGCAGGGCAGGGGAGTTCTCTAGAGTCCAGACCAATATTTCTCCATCAATCAACATCACAATGGAAGGCGCAGGTTATCTGCTTGTGAGACCTTGCTGTGCACAAATTGGTTGTCATGTTTCGTACATTACAACAATGACAACAGTTCAAAAGTACCTCATTGGCTGTAAAGCTTAGGTTGACATGGTCGTGAGGGTGCTGTATCAATACAAGTGGTTCTTTCGTTCACCCCCTGGTAACCTTGCATCTTTTCTTCTCTTTTTTAAGTATTTATCCAATTGTTCCTCGAAAGTTAGTACTGAAGCTGCTTCCACTGTTCTTTTGCCAGTGCGTTCAGATCACAACTAAATGGTAGTGAAAGAAAAATTAGAAACATAGAAAACAGGACCAGGAGTATGTCATTCAGCCCTTCGAGCTTGCTCCGCCATTCAATATGATCATGGCTGATCCTATATCTCAACGCCGTATTCCCGCTCCCTCCCCATACCCTTCTGTGGTAGAGAATTTCATAGGTTCACCACTCTCTGAGTGAAGAAGTTTCTCTTCACCTCAGTCCTAAAAGGCCTACGACATATTCTGAGACTTTGGCCCCTTGTTCTAGACACTCCCCCAGCCAGAGCAAACATCACCCCTGTATCCAGTCTGTCCAGACCTGTCAGAATTTTATACGTTGCAATGAGATCCTCTCTCATTCTTCTAAACTCTGGTGAATACAGGCCTGGCCGACCCAATCTCTCCTCACACGACAATTCTCCTCACCTCCCCTCTGGTTTGGTTTTTTTTAACCAACCCTCTTTTGAACTAATTAAGTCATTCTTTTAGTCTAGCAGTGCTGTATGCCTCTGTTAAACTGACAGTCAACAATATAACAGCAGGCTGTGAGGAAATCTCGCTCCTATATGCCACCTTACAGTTTGTTTTATTCTATTCTCTGATCTGGGAGTGAGGGGTTTTGAAGGAAGAGCAGTTCAGCTCAGTGCAGTCAGTCTATGGGCAAAAGGCAACGTGATGGACATTTATCGACAGACAGTCGCCGGAGGAAAAAGCAACTGGTAAAATTATTATCTCCAGTTCCCTGAAGTTGCTCCCAGCAAACACCCCTGTCAGTTTATTTTTTTTCTCAATGGAGGGAAACGCACACATGTCAGGGTCTGAGGTGCTGGGCCTGCAGAGGGAGGGGGCAGTTGATGCCCAAGAAGTGGCGCTGTAGGGAGGGGGGTCGATCACAGGCCTATACCCGTCACATGGTAAGCTAATGGGCCCACTCATAACACCATAGCCTTTGAAAGCCAGTCAGGGTCAGGCCTAGGGAGTGAGGCAAAACCAGAGGAAGAGTCACTATTAGCCTCTATCTTGCAACTTCCACTAGCTGCAGCAGGACATGAGTAGAGAGCCAAGGAACAATTTGATGCTCTCTCTTTACATACAACCGGAGGGAGGGAAAGGATAAGCAAAGCTGCCTTAGGAATAAATATGAGATTAATGGATTAACCTTCTGCTCCAGAAAGAGAGAAGTGGTGACAGCGGGGTCATATCTGCTGATTGGCATAGGGGTGTACTGTAATCAAACTTCTGTAGCCACCTCATTAATATTCATGTATTAGCTCTGGCTTAAATGTATAGCTGTCACTCTCACCTCTGTGTCAGAAGGTTGTGCATTCAAGGCTTACTTCAGAGGTATGAGTGCAAAATGCAGCTTGACACTCCAGTGTGGTACTGAGGGAGTGCTGCGCTGATAGAAGTGGCATCTTTCAGTTAGACATCAAACAAAGACTCACATCTGTCCTCTTAATTCGATGTAACAGATCCTGTTGCATTATTGCGAAGAACAGGGGAAGTTCTCTCCCATGTCCTGTCCATTTACCCCTCAACCGTCATCAGTAAAGAAGATTATTGGTTCACTATCACATTGCAGTTTATGGGATCTTGCTGTATGCAAATTTCCCGCTGTGTTTCCTAGATTAAACAGTGGCTGTGGTCCTGAATTTCATGCTTCCATTTGCACTGGAACGGAGAAGGAAGGGCTTTAAAAATGGCTGGTGCAACCATATTCAGGCTTTCCAAAACCCAGTCCCAGTTTTAGCCAGGCTGGGATAGGGGTGCAGGCAAGCTCACTCAAAACTCTGTTGATTTTGCCCGCTTTATTTCAGGGGTGGGAGTTTCAGGAACCTGGAATTTTGATGGAGTTGGGCCAGCTTTTGCAGGAGATACTGTTCTTGGCTCCTCAGAGGGGTCATGAATCACAGGCCACCCTGGTCTGGAGTTGAACCAAAAAGGCAATCAGGCATTCAACAGTCCCGTTGAAAACGTTGCCCCTCTTATGTACTCAGAAAAATGTCAATCAAAACAGCTAGCAAAATTCCCATTGAAGAGACCTTTAATCTTGTCCAAATAAAAACACAGGCATTGAAAAAATGCTTCTGAGAAAGATCAAGTTATAACAAGCTAATAAGTATGTCAATCAAACACAGCCAGTGAAATTCCATTTAAGGAGACCTTTAATCTTGTCCAAATAAAAACACAGACATTGAAAAAGCACTTCAATGAAAGATCAACTTATATCAAGCTAATAAATATGTCAGTCAAACACAGCCAGTAAAATTCCATTTAAGGAGACCTTTAACCTTGTCCAAATAAACACACAGGGACTGAAAAACCACAAAGAAAGATATAGTTATATCAAGCCATCAAACAAAGCTAGCTGTCCCATTTGCACTGTATAAATGAATCCCTGCTGACCTGGGTCGATCAGTCAGCTTGGGAGCTCAGATAAGCATTCATAATGAGGCCATCTGGCAAAACAGATCTCTGGTTATTTGCTCAGCCTTCTTCTGTCGATGCAGCTGTTATTCTGATATTCTTCTCAATGTTTTTCAAAGAGATTTTTGAATGGCTTTTTTTTGTCCTTTCATGAACATTCCAAAGACTTGCCAGAATTGCGATGTGGCTCATTGGTTGTGTATACTGGGGTGAGTGGGCATGGAGGGGACATGGGAGCATGGAGGGAGACACCGAGGGTGCATGGGAGATAAAAGGAGCTATGGGAAATATGAGGGGACAAGGCATGGAGGGGGGGTGGTGGAGGGTGATGGAGATGGAGGGTGAGGGTTGGAGGACCTAATACCTATGAATTGAACAGAACCAATGTCCCAGTAAATGGCGAAGGGCTTTCTAACCTGCTAGCCTCACCATCTGCCTGTCTCCCAAGGTAATGGGCATGTCTCTAGCATGTGCCCTCCCCCTCCTCCACAACACGAGAATAAGTCTGACGGGCTCATGCAGGATGGAGACGGGATCCGAAGTTGGGAGATTTCCTGACGCCCAGTTTTGATGTCGGTGAAGGAAATCCAGCCCTCCATTTCAAAAAAACACTACATTCTCCGTAAAGCACTTTGAGATGTCCCGAGCTCTTGAAATATAAAGATTTAAATCTTTCTTTAGACATCAAAGCTGCACCTCAGCAATGACATTACTGAGAGGTCAAGCTTTGTGGGCAAGCAATTCAATATAATGCGCTTTCCAGTGTAAAAATAACTTAAAGCGCAGGAGACATGGAGGGATCTGGGAGTGATGGCTAATTTACCCAAGGTGGAAATCCATGGCAGAACAGCAATAAATAATGATGGATGCTCAGTCATATTCCAAGAACAATTTGGAAACACTTTGGGCAGATGGTTTGATAACTGTGTTAAGGTTTGGTCACCAAAGCACAAGAGGAATTTGTGCCATGGATTTGATGCAGAGGAGATGGACGAGGCTGAATCCGAGTTGTCAAAGGATTGAATTGCAAGAATATCCTGGAGACATTGGGTTTGGAAAGAAGAGTCTGACAGAGAATTTTAGAGAGGTGGATAAGGCATTAAGTAGCAAGGGTACAGTTAATCTGAAACCAGTCTCGTATTGATATTTGTGCAGTGAAATAGCTGGTAAAGATTGACTGGGTGTTTCTGTCCACTGAGGCAATTTTGTGAAAAGTAGGTGGAGTGATAGTATCACTGGGCTAGAAATGGGTTAATGGGCTAACGGATTCAAATCCCACCACGACAGCTAGCGGAATTTAAATTCAATGAATAAATCAAGAATTGAAAGCTAGTCTCAGTAATGGCCGTCATGAAGCTATTGTCATGGTCATATCTGGTTCCATTTGAACTATCTGGTTCACTAACATCCTTTAGGGAAGGAAATCTGCCATCCTTACCCAGTCTGGCCTACATGTGACTCCAGACCTACAGCAATGTGGTTGATTCTAAACTGCCCTCAGAAATGACCTAGCAAGCCACTCAGTTGTACCACTTGGCAGCGTCCTAAGCACCAGAAACAACAATGCCATAGCCCCCACAAAGTCCTTCTTACTAACATCTGGGGCCCTGTGCAAAAATTGGGAGAGCTGTCCCACAGACTAGCCAAGCAACAGCTTGGCATAGTCATACTCATCGATTCATATCTCATGGACACATTGGCATACAATTGGGAGGGGAATGGTCCTGAGCCCTTCAACGTTGACACTGGGCTCATGGTCAAACATCGGCAAGGAAACCTCATACTGATTTCCATCTGCCTCAGCTGATGAATCAGTGCTCCTCCATGTTGAACACAAATTGGAAGATGCACTGAGGGTGACAAGGGCACAAAATGTACTCTGGGTGGGGGAACTTCAATGTCCATCACCGAGAGTGGCTCAGTAGCACCACTACTGACCGAGCTGGCCGTGTCCTGAAGGAGATATCTGTGAGACTGGGTCTGTGGCAGATGGTGACGGAACCAACAAGAGGAAAAAAACCTACCTGACCTGATCCTCAGCAACTTGCCTGTCCCAGATGCATCTGCCCATGACAGTATCGTTAGGAGTGATCACCACGCAGTCCTTATGGAGACAAAGACCTGTCTTCACATTGAGGATATCCTCCATTGTGTTCTGTGGCACGATCACCATACTAAATGATATAGATTTGAAGCAGATCCAGCAGCTCAAAACTGGGCATCCATGAGGCTCTGTGGGCCATCAGCAGCAGCAGAATTGTACTCAAACGCAACCTGTAACCTCATGGGTTGGCATATCCCTCACTCTACCATTACCATCAAGCCAGGGGGTCAACCCTGGTTCAATGAACAGTGCAGAGCTGGCATACCAGGAGCAGCACCAGGCACACCTAAAAAATGAGGTGTCAATCTGCTGAAGCTATAACACAGGACTGCTTGCATGCCAAACAGTGGAAGCAGAATGTTATTAAGCATTCCCACAACCAAACAGATCAAATCTAAACCCTGCAGTCCTGCCACATCCAGCTGTGAATGGTGGTGGACAATTAGACAGCTAACTGGAGGAGGGACTCCACAAGCGCATCCATCCTCAATGATTTGGGAAGTCCAGCACATCAGTGCAAAAGATAAGGCTGAAGCATTTGCAATCATCTTCAGTCAGAAGTGTCAATTGGATGATCCATCTCAGCCTCCTCCGGAGGTCTCCAGCATCACAGAATGCCAGTCTTCAGCCAATTCGATTCACGCCACGTGATATTAAGAAACAGCTAAAGTCAATGGATACTGCAAAGGCTATGGGCCCTGACAATATTCTGACGGTAATACTAAAGACTTATGCTCCAGAGTTAGCTGTAACCCTAGCCAAACTTTTGCAGCACATCTACAACAATGGCATCTATCTGACAATGTGGAAAATTGCCTAGTATATCCAGTCCAAAATTAGAGCTCCATCAACCTACTCTTGATCGTCAGCAAAATGATGGAAGGTGTCACCGATATTGTTATTAAGCACTTGCTCAGCAATAGATTGCTCACTGATGCTCAGTTTGGGTTCTGCTGAGGTTATTCAGCTCCTGACCTCATTACAGCCTTAGTCCAAACATGGACAAACTAGCTGAACTTAAGACAAAAGCAAAATACAGTAGATGCTGGAAACATGAAATTAAAAGCAAAAAATGCTGGAAATTCCCTCAATTTTTAATTCCTCTTGTGTGAAGGTAGAGGAGTCAACAGATTATTCACTGAGGAAGAGGGTCACAGCTGACCCTGGAACTGCTTTCACCCATAGTCCACACACACACACACACACACACACACACACAGAGACATGCTCACACACATGCGCATACGTGTGTACACATATGGATACACACACATATACACATGCGTGCACACATTTGTACACACATGCACACACACACACACACACACACACATAAGTACACATACGCGCGCACATGCACAAACACACGTGCACATACAGGCACACACATGAAACACACACACACACACACACACACACACACACACAGGGTCTGTTTTTTGTCCACCTACCTCTGCCTGGGTTAATTCAATACAGAACCAAAGTGCAACCTTGGTTTTTTCTTTGGTGTGGGCTCAGTACCACATGGTCATTGCCTTTACCCACTGAATGTTACACACATGATCTGTTTACTCAGTTAGCATAGGACTGGTAATTACAAATGGTCAAATATAATCCTTGCTCTCCACAGAAAGCTATCAGCTTGGACAATGTACTGTGTCCACTGGAATTATGCAGCTGGAAAAAGTTATTGGTCTCCCAGTGGGTGCAGAATGGGCGATTCCAATGGAACAGACACCCAGTGTTGATGCAATCATCTCTCCAGCCTCGCTTTGCTGATGTCTCCTGTTGAATGGCCGGTATAAATGTTTATTCATCAATGTCCTCCACAGTTACTACTGAATTCATGGTAAAAACACAACAGCATTTATGATGAATGTAAGTCCTGAATGGAGAAGTGAGGGTGAGGTACAACTGTTGGATTGAAAGTTGCAATGCCAGTCCATAGACTCCTGATAGGTGATAGATCAAGGCGCAGAGTGCAGAGGGCATCAGATAGTGGGAGAGAAGAAGGGGTTAATGAAATATAAGCTGGTTTAACGGGTGTTGGGGGGTGGATGGGACAAGAAGAGTTGGATAGAGGGCCGGTGATAGGTGGAGATAACCAAAAGATGTCACAGACAAAAGGACAAAGAGGTGTTGAAGGTGGTGATATTATCTAGGCATGTGCTAATTAAGGGTAGAAAGCAGGACAAGCAAGGTACAGATAGCCCTAGTGGGGGTGGGGTGGGGTGAAGGGAGCGAAATAGGCTAAAAGGTAGAGATAAAACAATGGATGGAAATACACTTAAAAATAATGGAAATAGGTGGGAAAAGAAAAATCTATATAAATTAATGGAAAAAACAAAAAGGAAGGGGAAAATCGGAAAGGGGGAGGGGATGGAGGAGAGAGTTCAAGATCTAAAATTGTTGAACTCAATATTCAGTCCGGAAGGCTGTAAAGTGCCTAGTCGGAAGATGAGGTGCTGTTCCTCCAGTTTGCGTTGAGCTTCACTGGAACAATGCAGCAGGCCAAGGATGGACATGTGGGCATGAGAGCAGGGTGGAGTATATTCAGCAGAATACAGTCTCTCTATGTCTACACTCACAGTAGTTCCCTACACAAGATAGCACATGGTGTTTTCTTGCCTGCTCCAGACTGTTATATGATTACGTTTTACACTGTCCTATACAGAGCCACTATTTGAAGAATAACAGGGGAGATGCCCTGAACAGCACTTGCCCTTCAACGAACACTACCAAAAACAGATTATCTGATCATTATCACATTGCTTTTTATGAGATCTTGCTGTGTGAAAAATGGATGCCATGCTTCCTACGTTACAACAGGGTCTAACTTTCAGTAGTATCTCATTGGCTGAGGAGCATTTTGGGATGTTGTGAAAAACAAAGCAGCCCTGCTTGATTGGCACCATATCCACAAACATTCACTCCCTCCAGCACCGACACACAGTAGCTGCAGTGTGTACCATCTACAAGATGCACTGCAGGAATTCACCAAGGCTCCCTCGACAGCACCTTCCAAACTCATGAACACTACCACCTAGAAGGACAAGGGCAGCAGACACATGGGAACGCCACCACCTGGAAGTTCCCCTCCAAGTCACTAACCATCCTCACTTGGAAATATATCACCGTTCCTTCACTGTCACTGGGTAAAAATCCTGGAACTCCCTCCCTAACAGCACTGTGAGTGTATCTACCCCACATGGACTGCAGCGGTTTAAGAAAGCAGCTCAACAACATCTTCGCAAGGGCAATTAGGGACGGGCAATAAATGCTGGCCTAGCTGGAGACACCCATGTCCCAAGAAGAAATGAAAAAAACACAAAATAAATACAAATTCTTTCTTTCTATAGGATGATCCTCCAGCTTTGACTATAATTACATTCATTGGGATTTCTGTATCACTGGTGTGTCTTGCAATTATCATTTGCCTTCTGCTCCAGTTTAAAAAGTGCCCTACATGCTACCCACACGCAGCTGTGTCTGAGTCTCTTCCTAGCAGAGCTGCTCTTCATAATCGGAGTCAACAAAACCAGAAACAGGGTAAGAGTCCCCTTCAAAATCACCAGCAAGCAAGATTGTGTTTTATTTGTTTATATGTGAATGTTTGTGTCTGTGTGTGTTGCGTGTGTGTGTCTGTGTGTGTGTTGTGTGTGTTGTGTATGTTGTGTGTGTTGTGTGTGTATGCGTGTTGTGTGTGTGTGTGTTGTGTGTGTGTGTATGCGCGTTGTGTATGCGCATTGTGTGTAAGTGTTGTGTGTGTTGTGTGTGTTTGTTGTGGGTGTTTGTTGTGGGTGTGTGGTGTGTGTTATGTGTGTGTGTGTGTTGTGTGTGTGTTTGTTGTGGGTGTGTGCGTGTGTGGTGTGTGTTATGTGTGTGTGCGTTGTGTGTGTGTGTGTTGTGTGTGTTGTGTGTGTATGCATGTTGTGTGTGTGTTCTGTGTGTGTGTTTGTTGTGGGGGCGTGTGTGTGTGTGGTGTGTGTGCGCATTGTGTGTGTGTGTATGTGTGTCTGTGTGTCTGTGTTTTTGTGTGTGTGTTGTGTGTGTTGTGTGCGTGCGTGTGTGTGTATGCGCATTGTGTGTGCGTGTTGTGTGCGTGTGTTGTGTGTGTGTTATGTGTGTGTGTTTTATGTGTGTGTGTGTTGTGTGTGTTTGTTGTGGGGGCGTGTGTGTGTAGTGTGTGTTGTGTGTGTTGTGTGTGTATGCGTGTTGTGTGTGTGTTCTGTGTGTGTGTTTGTTGTGGGGGTGTGTGTGTTGTGTGTGTGTGCGCATTTTGTGTGTGTGTGTGTGCCTGTGTGTTTTTGTGTGCGTGTGTGTGTGCAAGTTGTGTGTGTGTGGGTGTTGTGTGTGTTGTGTGTGTGTGCGTGCGTGTGTGTGCATGTGCATTGTGTGTGTGTGTTGTGTGTGTTGTGCGTGTGTTGTGTGTGTATGGATATATATGAATGGATATATATGAACATTTGTCATGTGTACCCATATGGGCATGTCTGTGTATCCATATACATGTATGTTTGCTTGCATGTTTGAGTGTAAGTATCTCTGCATCCATGTACGTCAACACTTGTCCCCTGTGTAAGTGTTTGCCCCACTATTGGTGGCCATGTTCTCAAGCACCAAGCTCTCGAATTCCCACCCTAAACCAGAACCGATTTCTTCCTGTCTGGACTAGATATTCTCTCCTTTGGCCAGTCACTTTTGGGCAGGCTTTACTTCTCCATTATCTTCTCCTTTTTGCACTCACACCAATCTCCCTTTTGTCCACCAATCTCTCCTGTCTCCCGCACAACTGCAGACCTTCCCTTTTGTCCTTTCCTGCTGCCACCCTCCCCCATTCACCACTTGCTCAAAGCCTCTTCCATCTCCAACATGTCATCGCTTCTGGTGAAAGGTCACCAAGGTCACTAACTTGGAATATTGGGTGGTATTTAATGCCCCTCTCCCCTCAAGAGCAGGCTGAGGGGGCATTGGTGGAGAGGCTATATAATTGGGTGGGAAGATGTGAGGTGAAAAACCCTTCACTTTCCTGACTCAACCCAATTAAGCCAGGGGTTGGGAATGCTGAAGTTGACCTTCATGCCCCTAAGCTATTTGAGGACATTAAGAGGCCAATTAAGGGAGTTCTAAGGGCCTCATCCCATTGTTATGAGGGCTGTGGGCTCAGTTGGGAGGGTGGAGATGCCTTCCTGACTGGGCACCCATGTCCAATGGTGGTAAAGGCCACCACACTGTAAGAACCTCCCCCCCCCACATCCACAATGACCACTACCCGCCCTCTCCCCGGCCCGCCCCACCAACAGCCCCCTCCCCCCACACCCCAGCCACCTCCCTGCCTGAATGGCCCCCTGCAATCCCGCCACACTCACCCCTCCCTTTCGGGCCTCCGGTGCCGCTCCTGGTCCCGGGCCTGCTGCAATCCCAGCAGTGGCCACCGCTCCCTGCGGCGCTACTGTGGCTGAAGTGCTGCCAGCCGTCTGATTGGCCAGCTGCTCTTGGCGGTGGGGCGGGGGGGTGGGGGGGGGGTGGGGGGAGGTGGGCTCGGAACCGGAGCATCAGACGACAGGCCGTCTGATGACCATTTAATTGGCGGCCCTGGGAATGGCCAAGGTGGGGTTGCCACCGGCTTTCTAGCTGATGAAGCAGTGAGAGAGACGTAGCAGCCTGAGTGGTGTGGCTGGACTAGCTATCGAGAGGTCCAGGCCAACGCAGCTGGTGGAATTTCAATTAGTTTCAATGAATGAAATCTGGAATTGAATTAGCCTCAATAATGGTGACCATCGATTGCTGTAGAAACCTATCTGCTTCACTTTAGGGAAGGAAATCCACCATCTTTACCCGGTCTGGCTTATCCGTGACTCCTGGCCCACAGCAGCACGCTTGACTCTTAACTGCCCTCTGAAATGACCCAGCGAGCCACTCAGTTCAGGGGCAATTAGGTCTGGGTGACAAATGCGGCCCTTGTCAGCGACACCCACATCCCATGAAAAACCTCTGAAGAAGAATGAGCCATTAAATTCAGCTTGTTAGCTCTGTTTCTCTCTCTCTCCATTGATGCTGCCTGAGCAGGCTGAGTGTTTAAGCTGTGTTATTTTTTTAATTGCATGAAGTACTGATTGTATAGTGCAGGGGAAGAGAGGAGCAAACTTGCTATGGGAACGGGCCAAGGCAACACAGACTGGGTGTAGAAACAGGACGCTTCCTGTGGCTCAACTACTGACTGGATAACCCGGTTGAGACATCAGGGGACTATCAGGCTGCATGCAGTAAAACACTGACTGTATAAGCCTTCGGTCACTGATATCCCCACTTGTGCCAATGACTGTGCTGTCATGTCTGAACCCCTTGGGTCAATAAATTGCTGGGTGAACATTGGTACATCTGGTGTCTTTCACACCTCTCATGACATTTCCTATTGTTGCAGCTGGGATAATAGCAGGATTTTTACTCTACTTGTTCCTGGCTGTGTTTGTTTGGATGTTTCTAGGGATGGGGGGGTGAGGTCCAGCTCTACCTTGTGGTCAGAAATATTAGGAATTTGAGGGCTCCCTGTTCAGAGGAAATTGAGAGGTACATGTACCCCTTTGGCTACGGGGTTCCTGTAATAATTGTGGTCACTTCTGCTGCAGTGTATCACAATGGCTATGGGTCACCCAGACAGTAAGTAATGTCGTCCAGCCTTTCAATACAAATTGTGGCCTTCCAGTTAAACTCAAGTCACTGCTCTCAGCCATGGATTTCTTTCTCTGTGTTGTAACCTTTCTTTTGTTAATGATGATGTGGTTCCTCCGAACTATTTTTTCGTTTTCTCCGTCCCCGTCACTTGTCTTTCCCTCGTTCCTTCTCTCTTCCTTAGCCTTCCCTTCCCTCTCCTCCTTCTTCCTCCTACCATTCCTCATCTGCCTCCTCCTCTCTCCAAGAATCATGAAATGATACAGCACAGAAGACAGCCATTCAGCCCATCAAGGCTGTGCCAGCCCTTTCAAAGCACATTCAAAATCATGACATATGAAGGCACTTCCTCCTGCCACTTCTGCTTCTTCTGCTAATCGTCTTAAAACTGTATCCTCTAGGCTTCATGAACTCAGGACAGATCAAAGCACTTTATAGCCAATAAAGAACCTTTAAAGTATAGCCTCTGTTGTAGTGTGGGCAGCTAATCAGCACACAGAAAGATCCCACAAACAGCAATACGGCAATGGCCAGATCATCCATTTTAGTGATGTTGGTTGACGCATGAATTTGGCCAGGACGTGAGAACCTAAGAAATAGGAGCACGAGTCAGCCATATGTCCCCTCTGACCTGCTCCACCACTCAATACGATAGAATCATGGAAAGTTTGTGGCACAGGAAGAGGCCACTTAGCCCATCATGTCGAGCCCACCCAATGGACAGGGGTATTGGTTTAAAGTCTCATCTAAAAGACAGTTGAGGCTCACGTAGTGGAGAAAAGTGAGGCTCAGGGAGCTAAGCGCAGTCCCCCCATGAATTACCAGAGGTATTGTGTTCAGAACACTCTCCGGTCCCAAGGACATTGCCCCTGGTTTTCCATTGCCTCCCCCCTGCGATCTCCTAAATGTCAGCATGCTAACACAAAGATCATCTCACCGTCCAACCAAATACAGATTCTAATATTGTTTTAGCATGATAGATATCCCACACTTAGAGAGTTTTATTCTCCTCTTTGCTCATCATTCTGGCTGATTTATTTTCTTTTCTTAGTTTCCAGCCTCTGGATCTCCACAAACGGAGGGCTCATCTGGAGTCTCCTGAGGCCTGTCTGCATGACTATCATGGTCATTTTTTTACCCCCGTATTGCGATTCTGATGTTTGATTTGTAACAGGTTGCATCGCCTGATTATGTCTGAAATGTGCAGTAAACCTTCCATCCTGTTTATGTATCTAACTTAGCCCCCATGCACAGGATTAGTGAGGTTGAGCCAGCAGTTTGTATTCCATGTTCTCTTTCTCCACCATAGCCCCTCTCCCAATATAAAAACATAAGAAATAGGAGCAGGAGTCGGCCATTCAGCCCTTTGACCCCACTCCGCCATTCAGTGAGATCATGGCTTCAACTTCTAGTTCAACACCATTTTCCTTCATTCTCCCCGTAACCTTCGACCTTTTTAATACGTAAAAATCTACCGATCTCAATCTTGAACATACTCACTGATTCAGATTCTCCCTCCCTAACAGATTCCACCCCACCCCAGCCCTGCCCTGACAGATTCTACCCCCAGAAGGGAATAACCTCAAAACCGGGAAATAAGAATACTGGTCAAAACTGGTCTTGTATACCTTAAAAGGGAACACCAGTAAAACCTGAGAAACGAGAGTACTGGTCTGAACTGTTTTAACCTTCTGGGCCCTCTTCACAGAATCTTCCCTCTTGTGGCGCTGTGATAGCATCCCTGCCTCTGAACCATGGAGCTCAGGGTTCAAGTCCCACTCCAGGACTTTACAGCCGAGGAACCTATGTCTGTAATGTGGCCAAGCAGGTTGAATATCAGCCTGTAAATCCTTGTGGTAGGTGGTAAGAGTTCAAGTGATTCCTGGTCAGAGGTGTAGTGGGAAGAAAATTGGAACCTCTACCATTACTATCCATAGCTCCAGACTACAACATGTGTGTAAAAGTGTATGTTTCCATGACAACTCAGACTCCCTGAGTGAACTGTAACATATTACCACCATCTTTAGAGAAGGAAGGGCCCCTCTCAGAGAGGATGGCTTGAAATTCCTCCATTTCTCAGGGGAGGTGGGAAGCATCAGGTTGATGAATTGCAAATTTTAAAGGCCCTCTTCCAGATATCATCTGTCAGAATCTGTTGCGGTTTAGTCAACATGTCAACTCTTCTCACAGGTCAACACAATTTCTGTTCTTCACAATACTCTGGATGTCGAAAAGAGAGGTTTCCAAACGTGACACTCAAGTGTCAAGACTTCAGGGCATGAGGTGTCACCGTGTTTGGGACTTTACAGAAAACATTCGAACAGATGGATAGCTTGAGCTTATTCTGAAAAGGAAATATCTGCAGGGCTATCGGGAAGGAGCAGAGTAGTGCTAAAAATCAGATAGCTCTTCCAAAGAACCAGCACAGGCATGATGGGCTGAATGGTCTCCTTCTGATTCTATAAACTTTACTTAGGTACATCTTAATGCTAATCTTTAAAGGGAAAGATTAAAAACTTGATACTTCTAACATTTACTCAATAAAGTCAGAAATGATGAACCAATCTGTACTTGAAATGTCACAGTCATATGAAAAATATGAAAATCTTATTAAGCAGTAGCTGGTAGACATGGGGTTGGTGAATTAGTCACACACTGGCTCGGGCTGTCAAAACAGTTGCAATTCCCCACTGGCCGTCACTGGCAGGCTAACCTCTGCGGTGTCGGAGGTGGGGGTGGGTGGGGAGATAGGGGCAGATTACAGTTTGCATGTGTGGGGGGTGGGGGTGGGGGGAGGGACAACAAGTGGCAAGTAACATTCACACCACACAAGTGCCAGGCAATGACCATCTCCAACAAGAGAGAATCCAACTATTTCCCTTTGGCATTCAATGACATTGCAACTGACCTCCCTCAGTCTTGACCCTCTGATAGTGCAACATTCCCTCAGAAATACCCCCCAACAGTGCAATCCTCCCTCAGTACTGGCCTTTTGACAGTGCAGCATTCCCTCAGTATTGACCTTCCATCAGGGAGTGCTCCCTCAGCACTGACCCTCTGAATGTGCACATCTCTACGTTCTGACCTCACACAGGGTAATGCTCCCTCTGACAGTTCAGTGCTTCTTCAGTGCTGACCCTCTGACAGTTCAGTGCTCCCTCAGTACTGACCCTCTGACAGTTCAGTGCTCCCTCAGTACTGACCCTCTGACAGTTCAGTGCTCCTTCAGTGCTGACCCTCTGATAGTTCAGTACTCCTTCAGTGCTGACTCTCTGACAGTGCAGTGCTCCCTCAGCACTGCCCCTCTGACAGTGCACCAGAAGGTAAGGATCAGTTGAGGAGAGTTAGGTAATCCAGCTTCTATCTTTTTGTTTTACATTTAGGTACCCGGCCGTGAATTGATTGCTGCAGTTGCTTCATTGATTTGATGTTCTGCACTTCTAACTGTAGGTCTACCTCGTGAATCATTCCCAATAATTCCGTGTTTTTAAATTTATTCGGTGTATAATATTTTTAACAGTAGAAGGTAACTAGTTGTGGTCTGGATCCTGTGTGCAGAGCTCCTCAGACGGCAGGAACGTGGAGTGCAGAGGACATCGGGACAAGGTGGTGTGAATATTGACCCTAATGTATCATTAGTTGGCTCACAAATTGGACGTTTCTCTGAGTAAAAAGGACTGAGGAATACACACACGCTGACGTGCCAGAGCACATCATAAAGCTGGTGGCTCAGACTGATTACGCTCTGTTTACAACAGCCCTCAAAGACAATGGGTGGGATTGTCCGTTCCCGGCGAAAGTCAATGGACTTCTGGCTGGGCTGTCGCATCCCTTGTGGCAGGTCCCACCACGACAGGGCTGGAAAATCCCGGCCAATGGCTCCCACTGGAAGTTGTAAATGGCTTTCTTACTGCTTTATCTGAGCTAAGGTATCCCAAACAACGGACTTCCGTTACTGGAATGCACCTGGAGGCTCAACATGTGGGGAGGCAGTGGCATGGCGGTATTGACACTGGACTACTACTCCAGAGGCCCATGGTAATGATCTAGGGACTTGGCTTCAAACACCCGCCCATGTGAAATTCACATTCAATAAGAATCGGATGATGAGCAGGAGCCACTGCCGATTGTAGTAAAAACCCATCTGGTTCACTTTTGTCATTTAGGAAAGGAAATCTGCTGTCCTTAACAAAAACAGAATTACCTGGAAAAACTCAGCAGGTCTGGCAGCATCGGCGGAGAAGAAAAGAGTTGACGTTTCGAGTCCTCATGACCCTTCGACAGAACTTGCGTTCGAGTCCAAGAAAGAGTTGAAATATAAGCTGGTTTAAGGTGTGTGTGTGGGGGGCGGAGAGATAGAGAGACAAAGAGGTGGGGGGGGGGGAGGGGTGGGTGTGGTTGTAGGGACAAACAAGCAGTGATAGAAGCAGATCATCAAAAGTTGTCAACGACAATAGTACAATAGAACACATAGGTGTTAAAATTAAAGTTGGTGATATTATCAAAACGAATGTGCTAATTAAGAATGGATGGTAGGGCACTCAAGGTATAGCTCTAGTGGGGTTTTTTTTTATATAATGGAAATAGGGGGGAAAAGGAAAATCTTTATAATTTATTGGAAAAAAAAGGGAAGGGGGAAACAGAAAGGGGGTGGGGATGGGGGAGGGAGCTCAAGACCTAAAGTTGTTGAATTCAATATTCAGTCCGGAAGGCTGTAAAGTCCCTAGTCGGAAGATGAGGTGTTGTTCCTCCAGTTTGCGTTGGGCTTCACTGGAACAATGCAGCAAGCCAAGGACAGACATGTGGGCAAGAGAGCAGGGTGGAGTGTTGAAATGGCAAGCGACAGGGAGGTTTGGGTCATTCTTGCGGACAGACCGCAGGTGTTCTGCAAAGCGGTCGCCCAGTTTACGTTTGGTCTCTCCAATGTAGAGGAGACCACATTGGGAGCAACGAATGCAGTAGACTAAGTTGGGGGAAATGCAAGTGAAATGCTGCTTCACTTGAAAGGAGTGTTTGGGTCCTTGGACGGTGAGGAGAGAGGAAGTGAAGGGGCAGGTGTTGCATCTTTTGCGTGGGCATGGGGTGGTGCCATAGGAGGGGGTTGAGGAGTAGGGGGTGATGGAGGAGTGGACCAGGGTGTCCCGGAGGGAGCGATCCCTACGGAATGCCGATAAGGGGGGTGAAGGGAAGATGTGTTTGGTGGTGGCATCATGCTGGAGTTGGCGGAAATGGCGGAGGATGATCCTTTGAATGCGGAGGCTGGTGGGGTGATAAGTGAGGACAAGGGGGACCCTATCATGTTTCTGGGAGGGAGGAGAAGGCGTGAGGGCGGATGCGCGGGAGATGGGCCGGACACGGTTGAGGGCCCTGTCAACGACCGTGGGTGGAAAACCTCGGTTAAGGAAGAACGAGGACATGTCAGAGGAACTGTTTTTGAAGTTAGCATCATCGGAACAGATGCGACGGAGGCGAAGGAACTGAGAGAATGGGATGGAGTCCTTACAGGAAGCGGGGTGTGAGGAGCTGTAGTCGAGATAGCTGTGAGAGTCGGTGGGTTTGTAATGGATATTGGTGGACAGTCTATCACCAGAGATTGAGACAGAGAGGTCAAGGAAGGGAAGGGAAGTGTCAGAGATGGACCACGTGAAAATGATGGAGGGGTGGAGATTGGAAGCAAAATTAATAAATTTTTCCAAGTCCTGATGAGAGCATGAAGTGGCACCGAAGTAATCATCGATGTACCGGAGAAAGAGTTGTGGAAGGGGGCCGGAGTAGGACTGCAACAAGGAATGTTCCACATACCCCATAAAGAGACAGGCATAGCTGGGGCCCATGCGGGTACCCATAGCCACACCTTTTATTTGGAGGAAGTGAGAGGAGTTGAAGGAGAAATTGTTCAGTGTGAGAACAAGTTCAGCCAGACGGAGGAGAGTAGTGGTGGATGGGGATTGTTCGGGCCTCTGTTCGAGGAAGAAGCTAAGGGCCCTCAGACCATCCTGGTGAGGGATGGAGGTGTAGAGGGATTGGACGTCCATGGTGAAGAGGAAGCGGTTGGGGCCAGGGAACTGGAAATTGTTGATGTGACGTAAGGTGTCAGAGGAATCACGGATGTAGGTGGGAAGGGACTGGACAAGGGGAGAGAGAAGGGAGTCAAGATAATGAGAAATGAGTTCTGTGGGGCAGGAACAAGCTGAGACGATCGGTCTACCGGGGCAGTTCTGTTTGTGGATTTTGGGTAGGAGATAGAAGCGGGCCGTCCGAGGTTGGGAGACTATCAGGTTGGAAGCTGTGGGAGGGAGATCCCCAGAGGAGATGAGGTCAGTGACAGTCCTGGAAACAATGGCTTGATGTTCAGTGGTGGGGTCATGGTCCAGGGAGAGGTAGGAGGAAGTGTCTGCGAGTTGACGCTCAGCCTCCGTGAGGTAGAGGTCAGTGCGCCAGACAACAACAGCACCACCCTTGTCAGCGGCTTTGATGACAATGTCAGGGTTGGACCTGAGAGAATGGAGTGCAGTAAGTTCAGAGAGAGACAGGTTAGAATGGGTGAGGGGAGCAGAGAAATTGAGACGACTAATGTCGCGCCGACAGTTCTCAATGAAAAGATCAAGAGAAGGTAAGAATCCAGAGGGAGGGGTCCAGGTGGAGGGAGAATATTGGAGATGGGTAAAAGGATCCGTTGAACTGGGAGAGGACTCCTGCCCAAAGAAGTGAGCCCGGAGACGAAGACGGCGGAAGAAGAGTTCAGCATCATGCCGAGCCCGAAATTCATTGAGGTGAGGGCGTAAGGGTATGAAACTAAGTCCTTTGCTGAGCACTGAACATTCAGCATTGGAGAGGGGAAGGTCAGGGGGTATAGTGAATACACGGCTGGGGTTGGGATTGGAAGAAAGGGTGGGGACGGAGGAACAGGCAGGGGTGGAGGGTCCTAGATGGGTGTTGGTGTCAATGAGTTGTTGCAGCTTGCGTTCCTTAGCACTTGAGAGAAAGAGAAAAAGTTTCTTGTTGAGGCGTCGGATGAGCCGAAGGATAAAATGAAACTGGGGGCACGCGCAGCTTTGAAAAAGGGTACGGCGGTGCTGCTGGAGGGAGAGGTCAAGTGTGTTCATATGGCGGCGCATGGCACTGAGTGTGGATTTCAGAATGTGATGGGAACAGCAGTCCGAGAAACGTTTTATGTCCCGGAGATACCTGTAATCCTGGGTGGGTTCGAAACATGAGGGGTGGAATTTCAGTTGAAATCCACGTGGGGTAAGTCGGAGACGGAGACAGTCACTGAGAAAGGAGATATGGCTGTGAAGGCGGGTTTTAGTAAACACCTTGTCAAACACTAGGAGGGAAATGGAAAGCAAGGAAGGTGAGCAAGACAACAGAGAGATACGGAAATCTTGTCGCAGAGAGGAACAGAACTTCTTCAAGGAGGTAGGCATTTCTTGAAGAGCAGTGGCAGTCAATTAAACACAGAGATAAAAACAAAAAAACTGCGGATGCTGGAAATCCAAAACAAAAACAGAATTACCTGGAAAAACTCAGCAGGTCTGGCAGCATCGGCGGAGAAGAAAAGAGTTGACGTTTCGAGTCCTCATGACCCTTCGACAGAACTTGCGTTCGAGTCCAAGAAAGAGTTGAAATATAAGCTGGTTTAAGGTGTGTGTGTGGGGGGCGGAGAGATAGAGAGACAAAGAGGTGGAGGGGGGTGGGGGGGGGGGGGTTGTGGTTGTAGGGACAAACAAGCAGTGATAGAAGCAGATCATCAAAAGATGTCAACGACAATAGTACAATAGAACACATAGGTGTTAAAATTAAAGTTGGTGATATTATCTAAACGAATGTGCTAATTAAGAATGGATGGTAGGGCACTCAAGGTATAGCTCTAGTGGGGGTTTTTTTGTTTTTAAATCTGCTGTCCTTACCTGGTCTGGCCTACATGTGACTCCAGACCCACAGCAATGTGGTTGACTCTTAAAAATGCCCTCTGAACAAGGGCAATTAGGGACGGGGAATAAATGTTGGCCTGGCCAGCGACAGCCACATCCCAGGAACGATTAATTAAAAAGAGCCTCACCACACGTTGCGAACAGGAAATAGTGGTCGTGAAGAGGGTGGCAAGGTACCAGAGATGAATCACCACGGTAACGAAGGCCCATCGGGGGACCTGTTTTGGGGTTGGGGCTGGAGTCAGAAAAAGTTTATAAAAGTCAGAGCCCAAGAAGGCATTGGCACTGCAGCTGGAGGAGAGTGACCTGGTCAGTCACTGGAAGACATGCGGAGACATTGTCCAACCACCTCGCGCACATGGGGTCACCAAGCACTCGGTGCTGTGAGAACGCACTGTCGCTTAGTGAATAAATAGAGGATTTCCACCTGAAGTGGAAATTGCATCTAAGACCGGTTTCACATCGTTGATACTGAGAGTATGGGTTCCGAACCTTATAGGGTCGTGAGACTCCCCACCCCTCACTAATTCCAGCATCTTACAGGAGGCTGAAAATGTCTCCAAATAATTTCTTGTATTGACATTGGGCAGAATTTTACAGCCACATTGTGGCGGGGGCAGGGCCCTGAAATGCGGCAAGCCGTTCAAAGGTCCATTGACTTTGGCAGAACTGGAAAATCCCGCCGGTGGGAGGGGCTGTAAAACTCCACCCATCAAAACACGGCAGCTTTACAGAGGGTGGTGTTCACAACTTTCATCGGGAGTGCAAGTCGTAACTCAATGATCAATCCTTCTGATTCAGGAGACCAAGGGGTTAATTCTCCATGATGTCTTTGTTGGGCTGTGCTACTGGTTTGTCTCCCCCTTTCACTTTAACCACTTTGTACTCTTGCGAAACCTTTCAAGGTTGAGATCGAAAGATTTTTGTTGGATAAATGTTTTGGTGGCTGGAGTCTGGAACCAACTTCCTGAGAGGGCGGTGGAAGCAGGTTCGATCGAGGTATTCAAAAGGGATTTGGATTGTTACCTGAAAAGAGAGAACATGCAAGGTTATGGGGATAAGGTAGGGGAGTGGGACTAGATGGAATGCTCTTTTAGAGAGCTAGTGCAGACTCAACAGGCCGAATGGCCTCCTTCTGCACTGCAAAGATACTGCGAAGGGTAACAAGGAGTATGAAACGGTGGTGGATAAATGGAGTTGAGGTATAGGTCAGCTATGATCTCATTGAACAGCTGATATTTTTCTCTCTTTTCTCATGGGTTAAGAGTAAAGCTCTCCTTTTATCTCGCTTTGCCCTCTGTAAATATGGCAAACCTGGATTTAAAGTGCTCCGTATGTGTAATATCAGGCCCAATTTTAATTTGTTCCAAGTGAATGGGCTTTGAGTTAAAATTGGGCCCCAATGCTTTTAGCTCGATATCATGGGCAGAGTTGTCAGTCTCCCAGGGTTGCCAGGAATGACAGATTAACCCCCAGGACACTCACGTGAATAATACCCAGGAGAAAAAAAAATCAGAGAGACATTTAAAAACATTGACTTTCTTTTCTATTCTTTGAACATTTCCACTTATTCCTTGTAAAAATATTGGTGGTGAGAAAATGACTCCATGGCTGATTGCTAAAAATCGCCCAGTTGGGTATTTAAAGGGTCTCCAACGCTATGATTGACCATGGGAAGGCAGGGCACCATTGGGGTTGGGTGCCAAATGGCAGGAGTGCGAGGGGGGGGGTGGGGTTGGCGCAGAGCGGTGTGAGACAGGGCGGTCACGTGATAACACCTCCGGCAAGAGTTGGCAACTCCAGATCGGGCTGAAGGGCGAAAGCGGCCCGAGTGGTTGAAGGGCTCACCCGGGTCTCCACGTCCCTAAATCCCAAAGCAAAGTTGTAAAGAAAAAAATCATGGTAATCGCAAATCGTGACGGAGATCAGTTTACAGTGCTGTCCATAAGGTGGGATATATCTGCTAACGACATGCTCCCAGATGTAAAAGCTGTTGATTGCAATGCCTTGCCCTTTCGCCCCCTCGTTGCTCTGCGTCTGGTGAGTTCAGTGTCACAAGCTTATGGCTCTGCCCTTCAACCAGCATTGAATGAAGTGTCTGAGACATGAACTGTCATCAATTTACAAGCTCAGTGTTGTTCATAAACACTGTGACCTTTGCTCCCATGGTTTTTATATTGGCATCAGAATCACAGTTTGACTGACATGCTGCCTTGATGCTCATTGCCCACCATCATTAACTTACATTTGTCACGATATAAATCTTCTCATTGAATCATTGAGGATACTTGCGTAGAATGTACATCAGGAACAGGGTCATGCCCCGGTTTATGCTCCACACACCCCTCTACCTCCGACACTATCAGCATACCTTTCTATTCCTTTCTCTCTCACTTGTTTACCTAGCTTCACTTAAATGCATCTATGCTGGTCTGCTTAACCATTGCAGGTGGTGGGAAGTTCCACATTCTTAACATTCTCTGCATAAAGAATGCCTTCAATTAAAAACAAAAATGCTGGGAATAATTTCCAAATGTTAAACTGGGCTCACAATGGAAAATAACTTTTGAGGCACTGTTCTGAGAGTTTGGCCAAAACTAACATTAGACGAACGGCTCTATAGCTATTTAGTTTCTCCTTCCTGCCCTTCATGAACAGAGCTGTGGCATTGTTTCATCTCCAGGCAACAAGTTGCATCTTCTTTTTCCACAAAAATATATTTTATTCATAAAATTTATTAAAAAAAATACACGGCAAAACATTTCAGGTTAAAAATTACGGAAAGTGCAATAAAATTCAACTTTACTCCCTGCAGCATGTTCCCCTCTGAGGTTCCTCAATATGATTTCAATACTCTTCATATTCACAATGTACATTCCATATTAGACATACAGCCTGAGGGCTTCAACACGGTTTCCAGCTGCTCAATATACTATGGCTGAAAGGTCTTAGACAGCGACCTTTCCCCGTTTTGGCCTTTGCAGCGGCTGCCCCAAGCTTTAGTGCGTCCCTCAGCACGTAGTCCTGGACCTTGGAATGTGCCAGTCTGCAACACTCGGTCGGGGACAACTATTTGCACTGGAAGAACAACAAGTTTTGGAGAGATCAAAGAGCGTCTTTCACCAAGTTGATGATCCTCCAGCTGCAGTTGATGTTTGTCTCAGTGTGTGTCCCTGGGAACAGACCGTAGAGCACAGAGTCCTGTGTCACAGAACTGCTCGGGATGAACCTCGACAGAAACCACTGCATCTCTCTCCAGACCTTCTTTGGAAAGGCACAATCCACAAGGAGGTGAACAACGGTCTCTTCCCCGCCACAGCCACCTCGAGGGCAACGTGCAGTGTAGGTGAGACACTGGGCATGTAGAGAAGATCTTATGGGGAGGGCCTTTCTCACTACCAGCCAAGCTACGTCTTGGTGTTTAATTGAAAGTTTTGATGAAGAATTTGACAGTCTGCTCGGGGAACCATCCAACAGGATTCACTATCTCTTTTTCCCACAGGATCTCTAGGACGTTATATACTGAGCACTGTCTGATGGACTTGTGGTGAAAGCTCTGCATACACTTTTCCACGAGGGACAGGTGGTATGGCACTTGGACTGTTCCGCGGCAGCGTGGCCAGACCCATCCTTCACAACACCGGGGACAGGTAGAACCTCAGCACGTAGTGACACCTAGTGTTTGCGTACCGAGGGTATCTACACACAGCTTAATAAAGCCACACACAAAGGTGGTCATCAGGATGAGGGTGATATCGGGCATGGTTTTCCCCTTTTATCTAGAGGATTGTCCATCGTGCCGCTGTAACCATGATCCACTTTCAGCCTCCAATCAAAGCGGAAGATGGCTCGGGTGATCGCCAATCTGCCGGAGTGAGGAATGGGCCAGACCTGCGCCACCAAGAGTGCCTCACACCTGAAGACCAGGTTCTTACTCACAAGGAGAGGAAGCATCGCTCCCACGTGCCCAGATTTTGTTTGACCATAGCTACTCACTCCTTCCAGTTTTTAGTGCATTCCCCGGTCCCTCTGAACCACATCCCCAGAACCTTCAAGTAGTCGGGACCTGACGGTGGCTGAGACAAAAGATCGGTCACCCAGATTCCCAAAGAATATGGCCTCTGCATCTCGAAGGAGGATCAAAAAAGTTCCAGCCAAAGTCTCTGCTATCTCCTCCCTGACTTTATTGGACAGCATAGGGTGTGTGCTGTTAGGGTCCTTTATTTTCCAGTCACAATCGAAGCACACCCACTGATCCATGGGAAACTGAGCAGTCTAACTGGAGGAATAGGAATATGTGCGGCTTAATTAGTCTTGGGCCTGAGTGACTATCACACTGGAAGTGTTGACTTTGCTCCAGGGGTTTAGTTCCACTTCACGGATGAATGTTGTAAACCAGCTCACCGGATGTACAGAGATGAATAAACTTGCCTTGGTTTGCATTTGGGGATTGCTTTGACCTGAGCTGATCCTACCTTATGGAGAATATAAATCCAGTCTGAAATTGGTATGCAAAAAAGATAAGTGAGCACAGCTCCTACCCAAGGGTTTTTGGTTTAGTTGAGTTCAAAAGTTTCTTATATTACAGAGCTGCATCATTCTCTGAAGGAATCTTAATGTGCTGGGCCAATCGCATTTGTCAAATTTAGGAGCCTTTAATATTTCACATCTCACTCAGCTAACTAATGAGGCTTCTTCTGTGCCTATCAGTTTCCTTAAGAATGTACATCTGCTCCCCTTGTGGCTCAATTTGTAAAAGACAGTGTAAAACAGAGCCACTGTGAGATTTTAACTCATTCTAAACCTGAGTATTGCTGGGAAAAAGAGACAAGCTGTCGAAGCTTTTCACCTCGCACTCATGAGGACAGATGCAAGAATGCCAAATTTCAAAGGGAGCAACAATTTATGCTTACATGAGAAAAAGGTACTGATTGGTTGGAAAGTCAACTGTGAGCAGTCGAGGCGTGTCCATGAAGAGTGCACCAGTGAACTATGGTTCCCCACTCTTTTGTTTAATTTGAAAAATGTGCAATGTCTGGACATGATTCTTTTAGCTGCAGAGGGCAGGAGCCTTCATATGAATATAGGTAGCTTCCATTAAGCATTAGTGAGCTACATTGTGAGCCTGTCTAATAATCTCAAATTGGTTGTCAGTGTAATACTTAGCACATTCAGGATTGTACAGCAAGCACTGTCCAATCATGGAATCACATCTAACATTTGGCATTATGTTCTGAGCTTTGCAAGCATGGGTACTCAACTTTGCAAGTTGAGTACGGCCAGTGCGCTGCCTATTGCAAACGGTCAAAGGGACATGCTGGTTGAAAGGATCTTCCAGTCATTGGGACATACCGTCCGTGTACATTCAAAACTCACCTACTTCCATCGAGTTAAAATCGGGCCCTACACAATCTGAGAAATCCCAAGTCCAACCTCCAGTGAGTTAGCTGGTCTTAGCTGGGGCACTGATAGAGAGTCCTACAATCGGCCTCAATACTCTTGGTTTGGAATGGGAAAAAATGAGTCAACTGGGGTTCCTGATCACTGTCTGGTGGTGATTGAGCCTCAAAGTGTTGATCATGGGTGAGGATGGGAGCTCTGATGCACCCTGTGGCTGCTCTCACTTTCTTGGCTTGTAAGTAAAGAATTGACAAGGAACCATAGGGAAACCATGAAGATTGGGGGGAAAAAATAGTTTTTATATATATATATATGGATATCCACATAAAACAACTTGCATTTATAAAGCACCTTTAACATGGCAGTATGGTTCCCAAGGTACTTCAAAGGCAGGAAAAAAGATTGACATTGAGTTCACACAAGGTGACATTAAAGGTTGGTGACCAAAGCTTGGTCAAAGAGGAAGAATTAAGAAGCGTCTTAAAGGAGGAGAGGGAGGTGGACTGAAGGAACGGTTTAGGGAGGGAGTTCCAGAGTTTCCGGCCTAGATGGCTGAACTGCTAATGGTGAGGAGATGGAAGCGGGCGGTGCACAAGAGGCCAGGGTCGAAGGAATGCAGAGATCTGAGAGACTGTCAGGCTGGAAGAGGTTACGAAGATTTGTAAAGGGTTGCGGGGGTGGGTGGGTGGGGGGGGGGGGTGGGTTGAGTTGAGGCCATGGAGGGGCTTGAACACGAGGACGAGAGTTTTAAAATCAATAGGTTGGAGGACCCGGAACCAACATAGGTCAACAAATACAACCAATGGCTAATTGCTAGGTGAAAACTAGAAGGCACATGATGCAATTTGTCCTGTGGTGGGGACATTCAAAGGATTTTCATATGTGCGTGTCATGTTACACCTTGGGGAGATGTGTGTGTGTGAGGCGAAATGGCAGTGAGAGTGTTTTGCCTCAGCTGGCTTGGCATTCAACAAGCAAATGAGAACACAGAGCAGGTCACTGCACATGATAATTCACTCACCTCACACCCATTAACTTTAGTGTCAATGCTGCAACATATAATCACAGCAAATAGGACTGTGTATCGGAGCTTGTTATAGTGCCTGTAACGCTGATGACTTATTCATTTCATCTGCAAGGAGCAAGGCACCATTGGATTTATTGCTTCTGCCAACGGATAGACTCGAGCATCTTACAGTATTGCACTCACTTAACCTCCCCACCATAATGGATGGGGGTAATATTCCAAAATACTTATGGCACACTTCATCAAACCCTTATTGGGGTTGGCGGGAAAGTGAGAGCCGGTGGGGGAAAGTCGGAATATTGTTCCGATGCGGAGTCAGAAATAGAAGTGTTAAATAATGCAGCGCGCCCCATGTGTGCTGATTTCTATGGAATATTGAAAGGGTACAAGAACAGAAAATGCTTTACCTCTTGCTTGCATAATATTGACACTGATGTGTTCTGTGTGTGGAATACATTTGAGAAAATTATCACGATAAAATTTGCTGTACGGTCTACTGAGTTCAGCTGCTTACACCTCGGAAGTACCACTCCACATAAAGGCATTACTTCATCAAATTGTCTGTTACACTCAGTTGGGTTGCCAACTGTCCAGGATTGCCCTGGAGCCTCCAGGCTGCTGCTGTGAAAATCGCCAGCTAGAAAATCCGTAGGGGCCTTGGCAAAACGTTCTTTTATTTTAGAACCTGTTTTATTAACGATAAAAATATCAGACATGGGAAAGGAAAGGCTGGCTGACTGACAGCCCAGAGTCATCCAGTCAAGGTTAACAAGGAGTCCGTTCACTTTCCAACTGTGTTGGGTGACCGATGGTGGGAGTCTGGGGGTGGCGGGGGTGGGGGGGGAGGGTGGTGCAGAGCGATTGGAGGAAGTTGGTATGTCCAACCAAAGTTGGTAACCCGGCATTTCACTGATATCAACTTTCACAAGAAGAAAAAACGTCTTTTTATTTCTTTCATAATCGTTTGACTGTTTTAGTCATGAAGCTGAAGGAGGTTAGGAATCATTTCAGGAATCAAGCACCATCTCAGGAATCAAGCACTCCCAGGGTTGGCTGCAGCACTGTTAGATGCAGCACAATGCTCCCTCTACCTCGCCACAATGACATACCTCAGCCTCAACCCTAACATCAGCCCCAATCTTAAAAGAGTGACCCTTTATTGCATCAATGTCAGGTTTTATCCAAACACTTATGGCATCCAGTCTGGTGTCATTCTGGATCCCAAGCACTGCTAGTTTTGTCATGTAGATTCATGCTCATCAGCAACTGGATTAAGAACTCAACGGAGAGCTACTAGAAACTGGATTGTGGGTCACTAGGAACTGGAATAAGGCTCATTAGGAACTGGATCAAAGCTCATTAGAAATCTGATTAAGGGTCACTAGGAACTAGGTTGCCAACTGTGATTAAATGTATTCCTGGAGGTTTCATCACATGACTTGCCCCTCATGCTCCAGCCATTAGTCGGCCACCACATCCATCCTTGTGATGCATGGCCTCCCTACGCCAATTGGAAAGCAAAAAAACTCATTACCCAATTGGATGATGCTTGGCTGAAAGCCAAACAGCCATTTCCCCCCATCTTCAATATTTTTATATCTAGTAAATAGAAATGTTCAAAGAAAATGATGAAGAAAAACTTTTTTTTAATGCCCCAATGATTTTTTTTCTCCAGGGTTGCACTCAGCAGTGTCCTAGAGATTGATTTTCAATTCCTGGAGACTCCAGGCCAATCCTGTAGGGTTGGCAACCCTACAGGAACTGAATTAAGGTTCATTAGGAACTGGATTAACAATCATTAGGAATTTAACTTGCATATCCACCAGAGAGAGCAGCCAAAAACTGTTAACTTCAACAGTGCAGCACTCCCTCAGTGCGGAACTGGAATATCAGCCTAGTCATGTACATGAGCTGACACTGGAGCGCACACCAACTATACAGCTCCCAATGGAACTGAGCAGTTCCCTTTTACTCCCTGTTCCTTGTACATTTGACAATGGCGTCTTCCAAACCAGGTCTCTTAAATATGTAAATGAGGAACCTCAGGCCATTTTTAGGAGCCCTTACAGAAACTGAGCATTAGGCCTGTCCCTCCTAAGATTCTCCTGCCAATAAAGTTTATCTTAAATTGAATTAGAAAAAAAAACAACCTTTCCTGTGGAAGCAAGGAGAGCATGAGAGACTGCTCCAGCTCCACAGGCCTCTCTCTGCCCCCTCTTGGCTCCTTGTTTGATCCAACTTTCATGTCTTTCTTTCTTTATTTTATTTTTTTTAAATTTTCGTTTATGTTTAATGATTTTTAAAATTTTTAATCATTTTTAAAAATCCTTTTCCCAGCTCCCCTTCCCCCCACAGGGAGATCTGTCACTTGTTTTTTTTTATGTTCTGCTTTCACAAGAGCTGACCCTTATTCTGCCATTAACACATTCTGCTGTCTTACCTTTAAGCCACTATCAGCACCTTCTTTAGTCTTTAACATGACCATTAACACTCCCTTTGTCTTCTGTCCATGACACCTTTGTCAATCTCTCTTTAGTTGTCACCTATCCGTGACCTTCTATCTTGTTCCATCTGCTCCACCCCCCCTTAAACAGTAAAAAATAGATCACATTTCTACCTTTCTTTGGCTCCAAAGGAGAGTCATATGGACTTGAGACATTAACTCTGTTTCTCTCTCCACAGATGCTGCCAGACCTGCTGAGTTTTTCCAGCATTTTCTGTTTTTATTCCAGCTCCTCACACCTGCACTCCCAACCCCTGACGATAGTGAGGTCTAATTTCGATCTGGCTTTGGGCCTCCTGTTTGGGGTGAGTGCTGTCCACACATTCCCCCCTTATTGCGTTTGGCTGGGATATAATCCAATAGTGTATTACTGACACGGGACCTCAAAAAGAAACGTGCACTCTTCTGAAATCCCGAAGCCCCTGCTGGAACACACCCTACACCCTACGGACAAAAGGCAAGCCCACCTCTCGATGGCACAGCCCCTGGGTTAACTGCAAGCGTCACCAACCTCACCCTGGCAACTGGCCCGACTGGTGAATGCCCAGGTTTCAACCTTGCGAGGAAAGCCTGGACAACACTTGACCACTCGAGGACAGGCCGGGGAACATGGGGCCACTTACTCCATAGGTGGGGCATGAAGACCAGCACAAATTGTGACCAGTGACCATCCAAGTCAAACCGTCGTCCCACCCAATGAGCTCCTGACCTGCGAGATCCATTCCTGCTGATATCGCAGCCACTGACGCTGCCTCAGCTGGATGGACTGTTAACCACGACACGGAGCTGGAACTGCTTCCCCAGACGGACAGTTAACAAAATAGAGGCCTGGATCTTCTGTTCTCCGGAGGGTCGTGCCCTGGAGGGACCCCTGGAGGGTGTGCTGGGGAGCCCCGCAGGTGCCCCATGCAAAAACTACACAGGGATCGCCCCGGAGGTTTTAACTTCCGATGGGCAATTCTCCAGCGCCTACAGCCCTCCGAAACTCCAATTAAAAGTGGGAGACTTTGGAGGGTTCCAACTCACTGAGCAGAATATTTACCCAGGAAAAGTTAGAAGGATTAAAGCTAGTTCTAACTCCTGGATAACTATGTTACTGACCACCACCCCCCCAACAACACTGGGCACACCCCACTGGACCCCTAATGAATACTCCAAATCCCCCAACTCCCCCACAACCGACCAGCTAACTGCCCTCTCACCCCACCGACCACCTAATTCTCCCCACGACTGTCGTCCCCTCACTGCCCCTTCCCATCCCCATCTAAACCCAACCCCCACCCTGACCACCCAACTGCCCCCTCCCCGCCACCTGACGACCCCCTCCCACCAACTGCCCCCAACCACTCGACTACCTTCGCCCACCAACTACCTTCTGCCCCCTGACTACCTGACTGACCTCTCCCCCTCAACTACCCACCCCCACAACACCTTCCACCCCCTCCCCACAAACTGCCCCCGACCACTTCCACCCACCTTCCGCCCCTCTGACTAACCCCTCCCCCTCAACTACCCCCCCGAATGCCCGACTACCCCCCTCGCCCCAAACTAACCCCCACTGCCCTGACCACCACCCACCCCCCTCAACCACTCCTCTCCCCCTAAATACAACCCCACCCCCCAACCCTTTCCCACCCACCAACTACACCACCTCCCCCCACCTCCACACTGTACCTCCTCCCCCCACCCAGCCTCACCACCGACTCCCCCAAAACGCCACCCCTCCCCCACTGACCCAGTTACATGACATGCTTAATTTCTCTCCTGCCAAAGTGTGGGGGACAGATAAGCTTATCGGTGTAAGGCAGCCGGTGCTGTAAAAGGGGGCCGTGAGTTTGCTCCCCCTGACACTCCTACACTGCACTCAAGGACTCCAGGAGCAGCCACGCAGGCTCCACTTTCCCCCCCCGCAGGACCCGATCGGAGGTCCGGGTGAGAAGTGCGGAGCGGTCAGCGATCCGATGGCGATTGTCACTTCACAGAGGGTTAGGCCCGGCAAGTTGTACTCGCCGGCGAGACTCGCAGATCAAAATGTCCACTTCGACAAGATAGCGAAGGTCACCCTGTGCCGATCGAATTGTACCCCAAGGATGCCGGTGTTTTCGAGAGAAGGGGAAGACAGTGATTTCAATAATACAAACTACCGAACATGACATATTTCCGAGGAGTGCTATTCACAGTCATTTTATAATTAGCAATGGCAGGGAAAGAATATTCAAGGATGACATTCCTCAAGCAAGGTTTTGCTTCTGTCTCTCCGGAGAGGGAAGCAGAACAGGACCCCAATATCAAAGATAGCAGCGAGGGGATGGTCTCGCTTTACTGTTACACAGTCTTTCAGTTAATCACTTGGCGAATTACCAATATGGGGTGGCCACTGGGACTAGGTCCGTTCTGTCCTTTAATTAAAATGGTAAGCAGTGGCGAGGTCTCTGAGGAGAAATACTTTGGATCAGATTCAATGTTTTGCTTAACAGAACAAGAACTGGCCCAGTGAAGTGAAACTTGGGGATTTGAAGGACAGCTTGCAAGGTGACAGGAATAACACGGTAACATTCTGAGTGACTGAGAGCAGATCTCAACCCCAAGGGCAGACATGTCACTCAAATGCACTCTCCTAAGTTCTGATTTCTCAGCCTTAAGATGGCTGGCCGTATTTAACAAGCCAACTCTAGCCCCCTTGTCCATCCCCCACTTTCTTAATTCCACCATTGTTGACTAGGCCTTAAGCTCTAGGGTTCCCTCCCTAGGCCTCTCAACCTCTCTCTCTTTTTTAAGACCCTTCTTAATAACTACCTCTTTAGCTAAGCTTTTGCGCACATCCTTACGTGTCCTTTGGTCCAGCATCAACCTTCCTCTCATTATGGTGCGGCTGCACCTGGAGTACTGTGTACAGTTTTGGTCCCCGTATTTAAGAAAGGATATACTGGCATTGGGGGCAGTTCAAAAGAGATTCACTAGGATGATTCCTGGGATGAAGGGGTTGACTTATCAAGAACGGCTAAACGGGTTAGGCCTTTATTCATTAGAGTTTAGAAGAATGAGGGGTGATCTTATTGAAGCGTACAAGATTCTGAGGGGTCTTGACAGAGGAAGATTTGAGAAGATGGTTCCAGTAGTTGGGGAATCTTGAACTAGTTACAGAATAAGGGGGAACTCATTTAAAACTGAGATGCGAAGGAATTTCTTCTCTCAGTGGGTAATAAATGTCTGGAATTCTCTACCCCAGAGGGTTGTGGAGACTAGATCACTGAAAGTATTTAAAGAGGAGGTAGATAGATATTTGAAATATTGGGGAGTTGAGGGTTATGAGGAGCTGGCATGAAAGAGGAGTTGAGGCCTGGGGCAGATCAGCCGTGATCTTATTGAATGGCAGGGCAGGCTTGAGGGGCCGAATGGCCTACTTCTGCTCCTATTTCTTATGTTCTTTTGTTCTTATGCTCCAACGAAGCACCCTGGGACGAATTACTCCACCGACGGCACTATATAAATGCAAGTTGTTGTTGTAGTCCTTCTCCTGTGACATTGCACATGTAGCCTTTAGATAAACTAGGCTTCGAGGATAAGGGCATGCAGATGTAATTGAAGCTCCGTGCTATATTCATGTATTCTCACCTAATTATTAAATCATGTGTAATTTAGCATAGTGGTATTGTCACCGGGCTGGTACTCCAGTGATGCAGGGTGATGCTTTGGGGACTCAGGTTTTGAACCCCACCACGGCAGATGGTGAAATTTGAATTCAATAAAAACAATCTGAAATTAGAAGTCTAATGATGATCAGGAAACAATTGTCAATTGTTGTGAAAACCTGGTTCACACATGTCCTTTAGGGAAGGAAATCTGCCATCCTTACCCGGTCTGGCCTATGTGTGACTCCAGACCCACAGCAGCATGGTTGACTCTGAAATGGCTTCGCAGACCATTCAGTTTGAAGGGCAATTAGGGACAGGCAACAAATACCGGCCTTGCCAGTGATGTCTGCATCCCATGAAAGGAAAGAACGACCTGTTGGAGTTTCTCTGAGGTACAGGCTGAGGAGTTCAGAAAGATAGAATTAGACAGGACTCATAGGAATGGGCACAGACAACTTGTAACAGAGAAAATTGGCACACGGACTCTGACAAAAATGTGACAACAGGAGCTATGAAGAGAAAGACTTGCATTTACACGATATCTTTCAGGAATTCAGGAAGTCCCACCCCATTTTCCACCCAATTAAATACTTCATAGTCACTGCAACAATGTGAGGAAATTCAGCAGCCAATTAATGCATGGAAAGATCCCATAAATGGCAATGAGATAAATAACCGGACAAACTATTCTTTCCTAGTGATGTTGGTTGAGGGGCAAATGTCGGCCAGGACACCCGAAGAACCTCCCCCACACCCACCCCCCCCCCGCCCCCCCACAAACTCCCCCCCCCAACACCCCCTTCTTCAAAAGGTGCCCCAGGATCTTTCATATCCACCTGACGGGGTGGCAAGGCTACATAGCACTGGGGGTGTTGGCTGAAATGATAGGCCCATTACTCTCTGATTCAGAAACGAAAGGGCTAGAGCTGATACCTACAATCTGGTCTTTGAAGCAGGATGCACGTGAAAATTCACAGGAACATAGGAACAGGAGTAGGCCATTCAGCCCATCGAGCTTGCCCTGCCATTCAGTTAGACCACAGCTGATCATCTACCTCAATGCCACTTTCCCGGGACTATCTCCATATCCCTTGATGTCATTAGTCTCCAGAAACCTTTCGATTTCTGTTTTGAACATATTCAGTGATTGAGCTTCCACAGTCTCTGGGGTGGAGAATTCCAAAGATTCCCCACCCCTGACAGAAGTACTTCAGAGAAACTTCAGTAGTTTGTTTTATTCTTTCATGGGATGCAGAGGTCACTGGCAAGGCCGGTATTTGTTGCCCGTCCCTAATTGCCCTTCAAACTGAATGGCTTGCACAGCCATTTCGGAGTCAACCACGCTGCTGTGGGTCTGGAGTCACATGTAGGCCCAGACCAGGTAAGGACCATGAGTCTCATCTCATGAGGAGATGAGACTCCTCCATCTCAGTCTTAAATGGCCTGCCCCTTACCCTGAGATTATGTGCCCTGGTTTTAGACTCACCAGCCAAAATGGACAATTTCACAATTAATTGCTACATTCCTCTCCATTTGCCGTCACTTAATCTAATGTAGATGCTGTTTAAGGCTTCAAAACAGCCCAAATCAAGTGTTAAAGGAAAACAACCAGGTTTATGATGGTTCAAGACACCTTTTCAGGCAGCAGCCTTCAGCTGAACACCGCCCTCTTCCACTCTCTCTCATACACACTGACTCACCGAATGTAACGGGTAACCCCGTTCAGCAGTACAAACATTAAGAGAGCATTTAGAAATTGTTACGCTCAGCCCTAAACGAAAGTTGAAGGTGTGGGTAATGCAACAGGAGGCAAGTCAGCATCAAAAGAGATCAGGCAGCGGCAAAGCATTTCTGAGTGACAAGCTGTCGGAGCCAAAGGAAGAAGTTTGGAGGTCTTTTTATAGCACGTTAATGAGAGGGAAAATGTCCTTCAGAGTGAAATAGGGACGTTCTTAAGCTAGCTCGCTGGAGGACTGACTCGTGGAACAGATCTGGGAGTGATAGTAGACTCTATGTCCAGACAGACGGGAGCAGGGACCGACAAGAGCAAAGAGGCACTGAGCAATAGTGCCAGATAGAAGAGTGCTAGGCTCTGGCCTACTACAGAGCTCAAGTAGGCTGCGTTCTGAATGTTGCAGTCAGTTCTACTCATCGGTTCTTTGGATACGAAGGAAATTAAGGGATGTGGGGATAGTGTGGGAAGGTGAATTGAGGTAGAAGATTAGCCATGATTGTATTGAATGGTGGAATGTCTGAATGACCTACTCCTGCTCCTCTGTCTTATGCTCTTATGACCTATGAGGGAAAGGTTCAAAAGCCCTGAAAGGGATCAAAGCAGATCCATCAAAGCCTGATCCCTCATGGCAGTGGCCTGAGTTGAGAGCAAAGGATGCAGAAATTCAGATTTCTGTCTCGAATGGAGAGGATGGAGAGGGGTGGAGAAAAGGTGAAGCAAGAACTAGGTTTAACCATGACTTCACCAAAAGGAGACACAGATGCAAACTGGTACAAGGCAAGTCAGGGCCGAGTGTCAGGACAAGCCTCTTCACTCACTGAGCGATCTGTGTCCAAAAGGCGTCCCGTGTTGGGGACGAGGGCCTAAAACCCTGGAATCCTTTAACATCTGGGTGGTGGCAGTAGTGACGGGCTTGCCCAAGACTAATTTTCATGTGTGCTACACCTGAAAGTGCCATTTACACAGGGGGTGATGGGGTAAGAAATGAGGAAGGGACAGGATTGCTAAGGCTGGACCATTTGATGTTACTGATGTTACTGGGGCAGGCGTCCCTCTCAAACCTCCAGCCCCACAGAGCTCCAACAGGAAGAAGCAAAAGCCAGGGAGATAATGCTGAAAGGAGGCACATTCCTGGGCCATTGTGCCCTGGATGATCAGTGTTAGGGTGGTCAGATGTGGTTCAGACACCAGTAGTTTGGACACGTCCTCAGAGTAAACTGTTGTGCGGTGTACCTGATGATCCCATAGCTACCGAGCAGGACTGAACAGGTTGAGGCTCCTTTCTCTGGGAAAGGAAAGATTAAGGATCACCAAACGGACGTCTTTAAAATTAAGAAGGGGTTCAGAAGAGGTAGATGTAGAGAAGATGGGCGGAATTTTATGGCCCTGCCCACTGGTGGGATTTTCCAGACCCGCCGAAGGCAATGGGCTTTTGAATGGCTCACCACATTTTGTGGCCCCACGTCTGCAGTCACAGGGTTGTAAAATTCTGCCTCGTGCTTCCATTCGTTGGAGAGTCCAGAATTAGGGGTTACAAATGCAAGATATTCACTAATAAACCCAATGAAGGATTCAGAAGGAACAGCCTTACCCAGAGGACGGCTGGAATGTGGAACTCGCTACAACAGGGCCCTCCACCTACTCCAGCAGCTGAGGCAAATAGGGCAAACTCATTTAAGGGAAAGAAGAAGGAGGAGAAAGGAATAGAAGATTCTGCTGACTGGGCTGGGCGAATGGGGGTGGGACGGGGCCTGTGTAGAACAGAAACATTGGTGCAATCCAGTGGGCCTAATGGTATGTCCAGCGCTGTAAAATATGTATTATTTTACTAGTAATGCATTGGGTGCGAGGCATGTTTGGGATATTTGCCGCATGCGTGATAGGGGGCTATGCAAATGCTAACCTTTCTATTCATATAAACAAGTTGAGTCAGGAATGTTTAACGCTTCAGGCCTTACAGCAAGTATGTTTCATCAAATCATTACCAGGGCTTGTTTCGTTCACTGATCATTCATCTCACCAGCTCCTCAAAGTTGCATATGTTATTACTTTTCCTCTGACCGACTTACATCATTCTCCAGATATGTGCATATTTATGGTGAGGGCGCTTTGGGATTTAGCATCTGACATCTAACTAATCCTTCAACTGCTCACAGGGAAATGCTTAACCTTTGCATCACTATTATTTACCGGACTTGCTGCTGTTTGTTTCGTCTTTCAATGTTCCAATTATTAATGGCCAGTTTGATGGAGCTTTGACCACCTCCCAATGACCGTGTTGCTACGCAAAAGGAATAAACAGTAAAAACTGGGAAATAAAAGTACTGATCCGAACTGGTCTTGCACACATTAAAATGGAACACCGGTAAAAACTGGGAAATAAGAGTTACTGGTCCGAACTGGTCTTGTATACTTAAAATGGAACACCAGTAAAAACTGGGAAATAAGAGTACTGGTCCGAACTGGTCTTGTATACTTAAAATGGAACACCAGTAAAAACTGGGAAATAAGGGTAATGGTCCGAACTGGTCTTGTATACTTAAAATGGAACACCAGTAAAAACTGGGAAATAAGGGTAATGGTCTGAACTGTTTTTTCCTTCTGGGTAAGGCAAGCCTGTAGTTTGACTGGCTTATTGGCGAGCACTTCTGTCCTCTGATCCCAACGGTTGTGGACTCACAGTCTTATTCCAAAATCTTGAGCTAGCAATCTGGGCTGACACTCCCAGTCCCATACTGGGGGAGTGCTGGGCTGTCAGAGGTGCCATCTTTCAGATGAGGCATTACGATTGGACCCCATCTGCCTGCCCTCACAGGAGAATGTAAGAGTTTCTATGGTACAATTTTAGTGAGAGTAGGGGAGTTATCTCCGGTGTCCTACCCCAATAGTTATTCCTCAATCAGCATTGCAAATGGATAATCTGATCACTAATCACATTGTTTGCGGGATCTTGCTGTGTGATAATTGGCTGCTGCGGTTCTTACATCATTACAATGGCTACACCTCAAGACATGCTTACTATTAATCACAGTGTATAAGTCAGCCCGGTGTATAAGACGACCCCATTTATCGAGCCCCCGAAAAATCGTGTTTTTGCATCTACTTGGCGTATATGTCAATCACCTCACCAATAACCCCACCCCCACCCCCAGCCCCGCCTTTTCAGCCACGATGTGCTATATTCACATTAGTCGTCAGCCTCAATTTTTCCCCTCACAAATGCATGCTCTACTTACTGGTACCTTATAGCTGGGCACAAGGAATCAAGCGTGCGACACAAGTTGTGTTACAAAGATGTGTGGGAGTTTAAGACAGGCCTACTCTTTGCGTTGGCTGCTGATGGCGACCACACCACACCCATGGTGACAGTTTTATGCCGGCGCATACGTCAACTGTGCTTTTGGATGGAGTTTACGAGGCTTCAAAAGCCAACCTCCACACTGACATCTGTGGTGATTGGCTGTCAAGGGATTTGGGATGTCCCAAGGACATTAAAGGGGGTATTTAAATTCAAGGTATTCCCTTCTTAGGAGAGTCCCTGCTGAAACATCTGGTCTGTGTTGTGCTGATTGATCTTGTCAGGATTATAATCGCCTGGACAACTTAGTCCAAGGGGGCGGGGGGGGGGGTGCGATTTAAACTTGTGTGGGAACATAGGAGCAGGAGAAAACTGTTCAGCCCATTGAGCCTGCTCTACCATTGAATACAGTCATCCCAGATCACCCACTTCAATGCCTTTTTCCCCACACTATCCCCATATCTCTTTACGTCACTGGCATTTAGAAATCTGTCAATCTCTACTTCAAACATACTCAATGGTTGAGCTTCCACAGCCCCCTGGGGGAGAGAATTCCAAAGATTCACAACCCTCTGAGTAAAAAGAATTCTCTTCATTTCGGTCCTAAGTGGCTTCCCCCTTATTTTGAAATTGTGTCCCTTGGTTCTAGGCTCCCCAGCCAGGGGAAACACCTTACCTGCATCTACCCTGTCTATCCCTTTGAGTATTTTGTAGGTTTCAATAAGATCACCTCTCATCCTTTGAAACTCTCGAGAATACAGGCCCAGTTTCTCCAATCTCTCTTCACAGGACAGTCCCACCATCCCCGGAACAAGTCTGGTGAACATTCATTGTACTATCTCTATGGCAATAATATTTGCATACAAAAACGTGTGAGCATTGGGTAGAGGCAGAACTGAGTTTGGATAAAGGTGGCCTCCTTGTTTGAGTAGATCTGTACATTAAGAACGGAGACTTAGTCCCTGGATCGAAGGAAGGAAATGTAGAAAAGCTTGCATTTTTATAGCACCGTTCACAAATTCAAGGTATCCCAAGGCGCTTTACAGCCAATTTCTTAAAGTGCAGTTATTGTTGTAGGTTAAGAAACACAACACTCTTGTCCATAGCAAGCTCCTGTGAGCAGCAATCTGATTATGATCAGATAATCTGTTTTTTTTGGTTGTTGGATGAGAGCAAAGTGTTGGCCAGGACACCAGAGAGGACTCCCCTGCTCTTAAACTGCCGTGGGATCTTTTACATCCATCTCAAGGGACAGTAAGGCCTTATGTGAAAGACTGGGGCACCAGCCTATATTTCATACTCAAGTCCCTGGAGTGGGGCCTTAACACACACCTTCTGACTGTGTGCCACTCACTGATCCAGGACTGACGTGCCTGACAAGTTGATGTTCCGGTCTTTGCGAAATCACTGCCGCGGGGATGTAATAGAATAGAAGCACCAGGGGGAGGTGGAGAACTGGGGTCTTGATTGGAAATGGGAGTAGAGTTCATTTGTTTAAAAAACAAACAAGGCAGCTACCTTCAGCGACTGAATCAGGCACGGATGTTATACAGGGCATATCTGTAAAGGATCTTTGCAGAAAGATCTCCACACAGCATCTTTAGTGAACATACAAAGCGAGGAGCAGCCCAGAGAATGGGCCTTTTCTTACTGTCATTTTGCATGTTTTTAATCGCTGCACTGAGAGAACAATAACTTGCATTTAGATAGCGCCCTTCACGTAGTAAAACAGCCCAAGGCGAGAGCTTAATCAAGGAATATTTGACTCAAGGGGCAGAATTTTACATTTGGCGTGCGGGCAGGTGCCTGACAGGCCAGAGGGTAAAATGACACATGATGATGTCGGGCACGCGTCCTGACATCATCGTGAACTCGCGTGATATTTCGTTCGGCGGGCGCGGGCCGATAATTGAAAGGCCTGTCGAGGTTATTAACAAGGTAATTAAGTCGAATTTTATGCTGCCCGTCCAACCTTGCGGTTGGCAGACTGGTGAAAAGGCCAAGCGGCCTTTCCGCTTCCTCGGAAACCTCATCCACGAGCCGGGTGAGGTTTCCTAAAGCAAATGCTACTGATATAAAAACTTCATTGTGAAAATGAAGACAGGTCCCATCCCATGTGACACGGTCACCTGAGGGGATATTTTTTAATGCCCTTATCTATTTTTTTTTATAAAAAATGCTTCAATCTCCCTGATGCAGCCCCGTGCCTCAGAGAGACTGAAGCACTCTTTCACACGCATGCGCCAATAGCGCACTAGACCCAACTCTCCCTCCTCCCCCCCCGCCGAGCGCTCCCGATGACTGGAAAATCCTGGCCAAGGTATTGGGGCAAGTTTGGTCACAGGCAGATTTTAAGCAACGTATTAAAGAGAGAGCTAGAGTTTCGTATGTTGGTCACATGACCTGTCTTATCCTGAGTAACTCTAGTCGAACTCAGGTAGTTACTTCAAACTGCTTTATTAACGCTATATACAAGATAGTCTACAGGGTAGGTATGTCTCTCATGAGTACAGACCCTTCCATCTGCTCTACAGAGTCTATAGCACACGACAACTGATGTCACTATTACATCATGGTACACATCGCTAACTCATTAGCATAGCTATTCTATGAACCCATTACACCACAGTGAGTCCATGAACTATAGAGGCTTAGGGAGAGAATAGTTAAGCTCAGGGCCTTGTCAAAGCTGAAGGTATGTCCGCCAATGGTGGAGTGATTAAAATCGGGGCTACACATGCTCCCAGAATTGCTGGAGCTCAGATCACCGGAAGGTTGTGGGGGCTTGAGGAGATTTCGGACATGGAGAAGGGTGAGACCATGGGGGGATTTGAAAACAATACAGGTAATTTTAAAACTGATGACAAATGCCAATCTTTTTATCAAATTGCTTAAAGCTCAGTACATTTTCCACTTCCGATGGAAGCTCACTGACCTGAAATGTGAACTCTGGTTTTCCCTCCACACATGCTACCAGACCGGCTGAGAATTTCCAGCATATTCCATGTATCCCCGGTATTTTGTTTTTGTGTCCCAAAACCAAAGTCCTGCGTGAGAACATTGGAACAGGAGGAGGCCATTCAGCCCCTCCCTTCGAACCTGTTCCACTGTTCAGTGAGATCATGGCTGATTGGTATCAAAATGACATCAATCTGCCTTGGTTCCAGATCCTTTAATACCCGGTCTAGCAAACATCCATCCATCTCAGATTTAAAATTATTAACTCAGCATTGTTAAATTCAATGCATCTCGTATTAATAAATTATTCCTGAAAGCATCTAATGCTTTTCGTGGGGTGAGAGTTCCACACTTCTACTGCCATTTTCAAAAGTAAGCGTATTCTTTCATGGGATGTGGGTGTCGCTGGCAAGGCCAGCATTTGTTGCCCATCCCTAATTGCCCCTGAACCGAACAGCTTGCTAGACCATTTCGTAGGGCAGTTAAGAGTCAATCCACATTGCTGTGGGTCTGGAGTCACATGTAGGCCAGACCAGGTAAGGATGGCAGATTTCCTTCCCTGAAGGGTATTAGTGAACCAGATGGGGTTTTTAATGACACTCGATAATAGCTGTCATCGTCACCATTACTGAGACTAGCTTTCAACTCTAGATTTTATTAATTCAATTTAAATTCCACCAACTACTGCATTGGGATTTGAACCTGTGTCTGCAGGATATTAGTTCACTGAAGGTAGCACTACACCACCATCACCCCTCATTTGCAAATTATGTATTCTCTAACTTCACTGTCTGAATGATCTAGCTCTGATTTTAAGGTGAATGTTCCTGCTCCTGGACTCACTGTAGTGTTCACATGTTCAATTGTTCTGTGTTTGATTGTTTGTTTCCATTGACTGATCATTGCCCATCATGTGTGATTAGTGAAGCCTGGGTGTGATCACTTAGAAAAAGAAACTAAACTGAGAAAAGCTGCTATGAGTGTAAGAGACCAGACATTTTAAAGCATTGAGTAAAACTCCTGTTACACACGTAGAAGCTGGTGTATCATCTCTGCACATCTCTGAGGTATATCCATTCCCTCCAAAGAGAGAAGGATTCTTTCTATTTACTCCATCAGTCCCTTTCAAAATATGAAAATCCGCTTGAATCAGGCTTTAAACTTCTACTTTCCAGGGAATGCAAGCCTAGTTAGGATTGCCAAGCAGCCTAAGATGGTTCAGGTTGCAGTCTCCCCTGGAGGAGTGGCTTTGTTTCCCATTTCTGACATTAATCACGGGGGACGTGGTAGCAAAGTGGTGTTGTTGCTGAACTAGTAGTCCAAAGACCCAGAGTAATGATCTGGGGACCTCAGTCTGATTCCCGCCACGGCAAATGGTGGGATTTGAATTCAATAAAAATCTGGAATTAAAAGTCTGATGATGACCATGAAACCATTGTCGATTCTTGTAAAAACTCCATCTGGTTCACTGACGCCCTTTAGGGAAGGAAATCTGTCGTCCTTACCTGGTCTGGGCCTACATGTGACTCCAGACCCACAGCAATGTCCTCTGAACAAGGGCAATTTGGGATGGGCGATAAATGCTGGCCCAGCCAGTGATGTCCACATCCAACGAATAAAGAAAAAAACTCTCCTTATGATCTAACACTTGGAGTCCTGGAAGGATTCTGGTTAATCTGCACTACATCTCCCTCAAAGGCCAATATTTCCTTTTAAAGATGCTATGCCTGGAACAGCGTACCATCCCTAATCTGCAGGCTTTGCTCTGGCTGTTAAATAATAGTGTTTGGCTGTTAAATAATAGTGTTTGTCTTCCTTGAGCTTCGAGATGTTGGTGGCAGCTTAATGAAAGTAAATTGTTTCTTGGAAGTAACCAATTGATTTTCTTTTTCTCTTTTGGGTGTTGCTGATGAGATTTTTAAACTGACTCTGATTCGTAGGCATCGGAGAATCGGAGGATGGAATTTTGCTGGCCTGCCTTGGTGGGGGAAAATGTGGGCGAGCTGTTGAAAAGCCCGTAAAATCCCGCCGTCGTAGAACTCCGACTGGAGAACCTTCCAGAAAGGAGGAAGGCCAGTCGGCCCGCTGGGTGGAATCTTGTTGAGGCGCCGGGGGTCTTGCCTGCTGGGTGGAGCGCCGGCAAGAGACCTGGGCTGTCTCTCCTCGGGAAGGCCCTCCGAACCACAAGCCAAGCAGGCAATCCGGCGGGCACTCCCCGGCAACCGAGGCCCTGGTGGGGGGGGGGGGGGGGGGGGTGGGAATGTGGGGGAGGGGCTAGAATTCCCGCCGTCAGAGAGCTGCGGCCAATCAGAGGCTGGCAGCACTTGTGCTCAGCAGCGCCGCTGAGGAGGCTGTGGCCGCTGCCGGAAGGACAGGCGCCGGAGACCCAGGGTTGTGGGGGGGACCCAGGCCACGTGTGTTGAGGAGGGTGGGGGTGGCTTTTGCTGGGTTGGGGGGGGTGTCATGGGGTGAGGGGTGCAGGGTGTTCAGCAGCAAGGGCGAGGGGGCGGCTCTCAGAGTGCATCCCCACACCACCCCCCCTCCTCTTCACCTTCCTGACATCCAGCCCCTCGATCAAGCACTGGTGCCTTTGACTAAGGGACCCTCACCCACCTCCGGAGGTGACAAGCTGGCTGCATGGCTTCAGCTGCTGGGCAGGCCACACGGTGACAGGCCCGTCTGCCATTGGCTCATACCAGCGGCGGGAGGGTGAGACCCTTGAGCAAGGCCCACTTCAGGGGCCTCAGTAGGCAGCAGAGGAGGGGAGGCTGACCATGGGACGACACGCTCGGAAGTTAATTCGGGTGGAGACGGGAAGGTGACGGGGTCTCAGTACTCCGCAATGCCCTTTCCTCCCCCAAGCTCGCCACCGGCGACAGCACAAGGTTTCACCCAACGTATCTACGCCGACCGGCGAGGAACCATCCGGCCTAATTCTCCTCTCAGCCTTTGGTTCATAGCCTTGACATCTTTAAAAGGAACCTGACAGCATCCTAGGAACAGAATCAATCACACAGCATTCGGTTTAAATTATTTCTCTTACAAACCATATCCTATGAAACTTGTGGGATTGTATCCAAAATAAGCGTGGTGTAGAAATCTGAACTTCAGCTGTTTTTTTTAACCTGATTATGTACTGTGACTAGATTTAAAGGAAAAGTCAATGAGTGAAGACCAGGCAAACAGAACAAACCACACCAGTATTCTATGAAGTAAATAGAAGTAGCATTGGGTGGGGGGAGGGTGCAAGGGGTTGTTGGGCATTTAACTTGGCCTGAGACTGTTTAAGGCTGACACATCACAGCAAATTGATGCATGGTCTTTCTTTGTAGGTGGCTGAGGCCATTCAGCCCCCCCCAACCTATCCCTCCATAGGATAGGTTAATCCCGCCACATAACCCCTCCACATTTTCTTGGGTGACTGTTTCCACTTAGTGCCTCGCCCGTTCAGCTCTTGTTCATACGAGAGCAAGCTATTTGACTTCGGAGTGCATCACATCTGAACCTGGAACAAACACAGACCAGCACAAGCACCTTTTCCAGTAGGGGAGGGGGTCGTTGGCAAGCAATCGCGAGCAGGAAGCCCTGACCGATTGCCCTCCTCCCTGTGGGGTTGATTCGCTCAGATGGCTGGATGACTAGAGTATGGCTCAGGGTTAATCCCCAGACTGGCTGTCGTAGCTCATGGAGGCAAGCCTCATTGCCTCGCACCACACTTATTGAGGGGTGTGGAGTATGATGTGGAAAATGTGCAATTGTCCATTTTGTTTGGATGAATAAAAATGAAGCATTTTATCTAAAAGATGAGAGATTGCAAGATGCAGAGGGATCTGGGTGTGACAAAAGTGTGACATGAGTCACAAAAGGATATTATGCAGGTACAGCAAGTAATTAGGAAAGCTAATGGAATGTTATTGTTTATTGCGAGGGGAATTGAATACAAAAGTCGGGAGGTTATGCTTCAGTTGTACAGGACATTGGTGAGACCACCTCTGGAGTACTGTGTACAGTATTGGTCTCCTTATTTAAGGAAGGGTGTAAATGCATTGGAAGCAATTCAGAGAAGGTTTACTAGACTAATACCTGGAATGGGTGGGTTGTCTTATGAGAAAAGACAACCAGTTAGGGCCGGTTAGGCTTGTATCCACTGGAGTTTAGAAGAATAAGAGGCAACTTGTTGAAAGATATAAGGTCCTGTGGGGTCTTGACAGGGCGAATATGGAAAGGTTGTTTCCTTTTGTGGGAGAATCTAGAACTAGGGGCCACTGCTTAAAAATAAGGGGTCGGCCATTTGAGACAGAGATGAGGTGAAATTTTTTCTCTCAGAGGGTCGTGAGTCTTTGGAACTCTCTTCCTCGAAAGACAGTGGAAGGAGAGTCTTTGAATACTTGTAAGGTAGAGCTCGATAGATTCTTTATAAGCAAAGGGGTGAAAGGTTATCGGAGGTAGGGGGAATGTGCAGTGAGGTTACAATCGGATCAGGCATGATCTTATTGAATGATGGAGCAGGCTCGAGGGGCTGAGTGGCCTACTCCTGCTCCTAATTTGCATGTTCATATGTATGCTCGTGTTGTTGTCCAAGCTTTATAACCACTCGTCTCTCTCCAGCAGAGACTGGAACCTATGGACCTGTGTGGCTAATTACCATGATCTCCTCCCTCTTGGGGCACTGCCCACCTGCCCCCTGGCTGAGAAGACTGACCTCAAGTGGAAATTGACCCTGAGGCCTTTTTGGCCTATGGGCCTGAGTTAATCACTTTTTAACCAGCTGAGCCATGGGAGAGCTCACTTCTACCATCTAAATGGTGACCTGTTAATATCTTATTGACCTGCCTGAATCTACACGATGAAGTGCCTCACGCTCAACAACCTTTACAAAACTTACACACCGCTCTGCAAATATGAAGAAGCATTTTATTTTAACTTAATGCACTCCAGTGTATTCTGCAGCTATTCCTATTAAGCATACACTTCCAATAAATAGCGAAAGATTATGAAATACTCACTTCAGTTCTTCAAGCTGTACTGTAGCGGCTGGCCAGGTGAGAGGTTGTTAGATTAGAAATAGCAGGTGGGGTTAGGGCAGAGAGGGGAAGACAGAGAGGGAGCAGGAGGATGGGGAAATAGAGTGGACAGAAGGGACTCTACAAAGGAAGAGAAGAGAAGGGGAGAATTAGGAAAAGGAGGAGAGCAGAGAGGAGAGGGATGGGAAGGAGAGCAGCGGAGAGGGGGCAGGGAGAGAGAGAGAGAGAGAGACTAAAAAGATAATGGAAGCAGGAATGAGAGGGAGAGAGTAGAGAGCAGAGTGCTGGATTGGGAAGAAGGCAGGAAGAGTGAAGAAGACGTGAAGAGAGAGTGGGGAAATGGCAGTGAGGAAAGGGAAGCAAATTATGCATGTACCCAGGCTGTTGGGCTTCAGTGTCCATCATCAAGAGTCATTCAGTGTTTGGAGCTGACTGAGCTGGTCAAATCCAGGCTGGGTCAGCGGCCGGTAGTGAGAGAACCAATAGGAGGGACAAAGCTACTTGACCTCTTCCTTACCAGCCTACCTGTCACAGATGCCTCTATCCATGAGGGTATAGGTTAGAGTGACTGTCCAGTCCTTGTGGGTACAAAGGTGCTGCCTTCACACTGAGGACACCCTCCATCGTGTTGTCTGATAGGTTGGCCTAGATGGGAGAGGATCAGGGCAGGACTGGATCAAATCTCGGTATCCATGAGGTGCTGTGGCCCATCAGCAGCAGAAGGGTCTTTCTATTCAGTAGGGTTTTGAAATGAACTGTACCTTTGGTAGGTTCTGCTTGCACTTAACCTGTTCCACTGACACTCGCTAAATCTCTGTTCATGGGCGATCCATTCTTTCACTTTCTCTCTCTCTGTTTTATTAAAGCCCAACCTTCCTTCTTCTGTATCAGCTTAGCTCAGTTGGCAGCACTCTTACTTCTGTGTTGGAAGATTGAGAGTCCAAACCCCACTTACCCCATTAGAAATTGGAGTCGATAATCTAAGCTAACACATCGGCGAGGTACTAAGGGAATGCGACACATTTGGAGGCGCAATATTGCAGATGAGCCATGAAACCTCTCAGGTGGATGTGAAACGATCCAAGGGTGCAATTTCGAAGAAGAGCAGGAGAGGTCTCCTCAGTGTCCTGGCCAATATTTATCCCTCAATCACTGACAGATTATTTGCTCGTTCTCTCATTGCTGTTTGTGGGAGCCTGCTGTGTGTAAATTGGCTGCTACGCTTCCTATATTGCAACTTCAAAAAGTACCTCCTTGGCTGGGAAAGGCTTTGGGATATCTAGTGAGCAAGGGAGTGCTAGTTAAAGGCGGAGTTTTCTGTTATTTTAGGCAGTGTCAGTTGCCCACACCGGGCATGCTCAGTCCTTGGCCGGAATTTTCCACTCCCATCTGGCAGTGGGGAGGGTTGGGCGACATGAGCCGGACAATATGGCAGGAAGGACAAAAACCAGTTTTACGCGGTTGTGAAACCAGCTTGTGATTGTCCGCTCCACCTGTCAATAGCGGGGCCGTGTTTCACGCCAGCACGTCAGGAACCTCATTTCAATACTTTAGCATCTCACTATAAGCCATGCTGCCCAGAATCAACACCCCCTCCTCACCCCCCATCAACCCCCCATCACGCTGGATCATCTGGGCACATCAGCATGATTAGAGGTCAATGTGTTTCACAACTGTACACAAGTGATGTGCACCTGCCGGGCTGCACTTCTCTCGGGACTTTTAGGTTTGTTTGTCTACCTTGCTTCAGGCAGCACTCGCAGTCATCAGTGCCAGGCTTCACAGACAGAACCACATCACTTTTAGGGGGCTCACAGGCACGTCTCTACCTACCAGACCAGCCGTATGTAGCTGGCTTTTCAATGGCTGCAGGGCTAGGGCATGTTTGGGGAAGGGGGAGAAGTGGCCTCAGGCAAGGGAAGAGTCTGCAGGGTGAGGGCTGTACTGGGGAAGGGGGGGTAACCCAGGGGGTGTGTGTGGGGGACACATGTTGTTCTGTGCAAGTGGCCCCAAGAGGGTGAGGGCTGAGGAGGCAGCCTCCAGAGGAGATGAGGCCAGATGGAGATGTGAGGGTGTGTGTGTGAGAGAGAGTGAGTGGTGATGTCCCTTGAGCTGGCAGTGAATGTGTGACGGGCTTGAGTGTGTGTGAGTTTAGAGTGATGAGATGGTTTCCTTACCCTGACAGCAGTGGATGAAATCATTCATCCTCTTTCTGCACTGGATGGCCAACCTCTTCTGTGCAGGATTGGCACTGACCACCACTGCCAGCACCTACCAAGATTGAGGTTGCTGGACCTCCTGCGGCCAGAGCGGGGGGTGTAGAACATCCCGATGGTTCTCCAAAAGACATTCCAGTGACGGGTCACTGAACTCTCCTTGGCCTTCAGGGTCATGCCTTCACAGACGCAGTCCTGGGCTGCAAGCATGGAGAACTATGCTCGTGGCTGCAGTTTAGATCTGGCACATGGGCAAAAGCAAAGTAATGTTCTTGGATTCCTGCACATGCGAGCACCAGTGCCCAAGCACGGATGGGTATCAGCGGCCATCTTGTGTGGCCATCTTGCATTGTTAGGGGTCACAGGGCAGAGTCTTCTGTTCGGCATGTGGGGGCGGGTTACTGCACGCTGACAAGTAAAATGGCGGGCAGTGACATCAGGCGTGTATCCCGACATCACCGTGCGTCATTCCGATCTTCAGTTCTGTGGGCGCGCACCGGTGTCGGCTGCGCACCCGCCGGACTGTCAAAGGCCTGTTAAGGCCGTTAATGAACTAATTAAAGTGATTGTCAGGGATGCCCGTCCAACCTTAAGGTTGACAGGGGTGGGGGGCAGGCGAAGACCCCAGGCAGCCTTTGCATTTTTCATGGAACTTTATCCAGGGGAGGGAAGAGGTTTCGTGAAGTGTTTATTAATTAAATGAAATTTTTCATGAAAATTCATCAACATGTCCCAGCTCGTGTGACACTGTCACACGAGGGAACATGTCCGAATAATTTTATTTTTTTTCCCCCAATGTTTTATGATGAAATTAATCTTCCTGAGGCAGCTCCGTGCCTCAGGGAGGTCTCCACACTCCTTAGCGCGCGTGCCTTAATTGACCCGCCCACATAAAATGGCGGCACGCAGCTAATCGCCGGCAGCTCCGTGCCCGCTCCTGCCGGCCCAACGGGGAGAAAACTCCTCCCCCCCCCACCCACCACCACCTCCCCCACCCCACACCCCCCCCCCCCCCCCCCCCCACCCCCCCTCCCAGCCCCCCACCACCGCAGGGTTTATTTTAATGGTGACTCCATCGACTGCAAAGCAGCCTGGGAACATCTGAGATGAGGAGAAATTTCTTCACCCAGAGAGTGGTGAGCCTGTGGAATTCGCTACCACAGAAAGTAGTTGAGGCCAAAACATTGTATGTTTTCAAGGAGGAGTTAAATAGAGCTCTTGGGGTGAAAGGAATCAAAGGATATGGGGAGAAAGCAGGAACAGGCTATTGAGTTGGATGATCAGCCATGATCATAATGAATGGCGGAGCAGGCTCGAAGGGCCGAATGGCATTCTCCTGCTCCTAGTTTCTATGTTTCTATCTGGAGAACACAAGAAGGTGTGATACCAATACAGGTTCTTTCTCTGTTACTTCCTGTTTCTCTTCTTCGCCCCCTGTTTCTCTCTTCATACTGTCATTCTCTTGCCCTGTAAGGGTAATCAGGGGTCTTGGTGATGAGGTGAGAAGGGACTTTCCTGACATTTCCATCTCAGTTTCTCCTTCCAGGCCTATTTTCAATGGCGTTCGGCCTTGTGCACATATATTCCTTCTCTATGGAAACCAAAAGGGTTTTTTTTTTAACAACAAACAACAAACATTTGTATCGAAGCGTCATGGTAGGGTTTGAGTTCACGTCCTCTGGGTTATTACTCCAGTCCAGATAAAAACCACAATATTGCTTAAAATTAAACTATGGGAATTGGATAAAGGACCACAGGTTCACATGAATAGAAAGCAGATTTAATCATGATATCATAAAGCTTTCTTGGATCAAAACATAAATGGAGATAAGAGCAGTGGAGACAAAAATGATGAACTGATTAGAAACTACAATAAGGCTTTTCTGAGTAGATGAATAAAATGGGTCAAATGGCCTTCTGATCAGTAATTACCATTGTGTGGATTTGGAGACCACAGCTTTAATCTAGCCCCTCAGCATGACTGAATACATTTCCATTTGCACTATATAACAGCAAAATTAGCTCAAAGTTAAATCACTTCACATGTAGGCCCCAGTTGTTAGGGCAATCAGCCTTGGCCACACAGAAGGAAACATCAGTAAAACTTGGAAGTGAAGGGTACCAGAAAACCCTGTCCAAAACGGTCTTGTACACCTTAACATGGAACTCCAGGATTACTGGCACCAACGTTACTGATTTTTACTGGGATTTGACAATTTTGAACTGGCTTTTCCTTCTGGGAGTGGGCGCACGGATGCTGGCTGGGCAGCTGGATCTGGGAGTCCGTTCCTGGCCTGAATCAGGAGCCGTGGCCTGGGCCTGAATCAGGGTCAGCGCTTGGGCCTGAATGGGGGGCCAGAAGCTGGGCAATTCGCCCTGGAATCGGAGGGGGTCTTGACACCCCCGGGACCTTTGAGATCACACTAACACCAAGGCTTGTGGAAATGGCGGCAATTGAATTCCGAGGGGATAGCGTTGATCGGATTAATGCCGTTCTTCACTCCCCCGCCCCCCGACCCCCCGACCCCCCGACCCCCCGACCCCCCCCGACCCCCCCCGACCCCCCCCCCCCGACCAACCAAAGCTCCAAACTTATAATTAATCGCGAGTGATTTAATTAAGAGAAAAGACTCGGCTGCAGCACAGCTCGGAAGTGCTGCACAATGCTTCACAAAACCGTGAAGTTGCCTTGATCGGTGAAGCCCTCCTCCATTGCAATGCGCTCACTTGCGCTAATATCTTCACACAAAGGCTGAGGCAGGTGCTGGTGCACTCACTAAGCCCTGGAGAGTTTCAGCAGCCAGGCCAGATTCACCCCATCTTCCATTTGCACTTCTCCAGGGCTCAGGCCAGCGCACCAATCATCGCAAAACGATTTCCTCGCTGTGTGGAACAAACACAAGCGGAAGGAGCAAATCACCCAGCTTTGGCTTTGCTGACGACGTTGCTGGATAACTGATGTCCAAAACCAAAAAAAAAAAAAAAAAAAAATGGGGGATTTGCGTGCCCCACTGGCACTCAGCGATATCTTGGAAGACCTTGCAGTATTTTTGCAAGCGTGGAAACCTTAATTAATTTTTTTTCACTCGCACATTGAGGCCAAATTTCCTGCTTTATGAGTTCGCCGTCTGTCTCTTTGGGAGTCCACTGGTTAGGACACAGGGGAAGGTTTGAGGAAGCTATGCGCGGTGGGATGTTTTAGACTCAGTGCTAAACCGAGGATCCCCTGGTTCCTCCTGCGGGGGCCCAACAGACCCCTGGCACTATTTCGAAGAGGAGCAGGGAAAGCACTCGCCGGAATCCCGATCCATACTTTTCCCTCACCCAACATCACTGAAACTATCACTTGGTCAGGACCACACTGCTGTTTGCAGGAGCTTGCTCTGCGCCAATTACTTGCTGCTTTTCCCTACCTGGGGACAGTAACAACACTTCAAAAGCACCTCATCATCAGCCGTAGAGTCGAGCGTTTCACGACATTCTGAGGTTGTGAAATGGATGATATTAATACTTTAAGAGAATTCCACAGACCAACAACCATCTGAGAGAGAGAGAGAAAAAAAAAAACCTCCTTAGCTCCTTCTTACATGGGAGGCCTCTTTTTTTTAAACTGTACCCCCACCTAGTTTTAGTCCTTTTAAATTATATAGAACAAATATCAACCACAAACGGCAGGCACAGTAAGTTTTGCTCTTTGTTTTGTTTGCTCGATGTTTGTCAGACAGCTGGTGTGCTGTCTTTAAAGAGCTACAGTAGGAAGAATGTGGGCACCACACAATGTCTTTTCACAGAGTTAGATGCCACCAGCAACCACCCACTAAAGGCAGCAGAGCTGACAGGGGAGGTGGAGGCTGGCATTCACTTCTGGGCCCTATAGCTCTTGGCCTTAATGCTTGCAGTGCTGAATCACTTGAATTATAACAAAAGGTTAAATTATGAAGGCAAGTTCCATAAACAAGGCTTGTATTCCCCTAGGCTATGGGCCAAGTGCAGGTAAATGGGATTAGGTAGGTAGGTCAGGTGTTTCTTACGTGTCGGTGCAGACTCGATGGGCTGAAGGGCCTCTTCTGCACTCTGTGATTCTGTGATTCAATACAGAAGATTAAGGGTGATTTGATTGAGGCATTTAGGGTGGTTGAAGGATAGGTAAAGAGGAACTATTTTCTCTGGTGTGGGTAGCTCAGGACAAGAGGACATATCCTTAAAATTCGGGTTCGGCCATTCAGCTCGGATGTCAGGTAGCACACACACTGGAGTGGAAATCTGGAACTCTGTCCTTCAAAAGGCTGTTGAGGCCCAAGATCAATAGGAATTTGCGAGACTGAGATTGGTGGGGCTTTTTTTTTTCCAGGAAAGGGTGTGAAGGGTCACAGAATCAAGGCTGGTAGATGGAGTTAAGATACAGACCAGTCACGATCGAGCCGAATGGTAGAACAGGCTTGAAGGGCTGAATGGTCTCTGCTTATTCCTAGAAAAGAAACATCACATGGATGGAGAAAATGTGCCTTGGGCTGTTTGAAATGTATCTGTTATATTTTGTTATCAGGTTCGCTTTGTCCTGTGAACGTAAGCTGTGCCCTTGATATCTACACATTAGTTGGTGCTTGAAACAATACAGGCAGAGAGAGACCGATTAACTGAACAAACAGGGGTGGTTTATTGGAACTAAGAACAGGACGCTAACACCGTGTGTGCTTCTTCAATCACCTCCAGCTCTAGGCTTACACTTACCCAAGAAGCCCGCGCTGTGTAGCGATTGGTCAATACAGTCACATGGTCAACTAACTACATTCTCTTAAAGGTAGACAGCACTCCACTCTACCACAGTATCCATCTCAATTGCCTGGGAGTTTAGCCACTTTCTCCCAACTGCCTGAAAATTCTGACAGTTTTGCCATACCAGGTCTCTCACGTTAGAATCTTATAGCACAGGAGGAGGCCATTTGACCCATCGTGCCTGTGCTGGCTCCTTAAGAGAGATAACCAATTATTCCCACTCCCCTGCCCATTCCCTGCAGCCTTGCAAACTTTCCACTGCAGGCTTTTCTCCCTCTTGGAAGCCATTATTGAATCTGCTTCCACCGCCGTTCCAAGTGCCACTTTCCAGATCACAGCAACTCACTGTGGAAAACCTTGCTTCCCCATCTCACTTCTGTCTCTTTTGCCTTGAACCTGTGCCCCAGCGTTCCTAATCCTTGTCAGCCGCTTGAAATAGCTATTTACTTTATCGACGCCCTTCCTGATCAAGCACACACCCATCAAACCTTCCCTTAACTTTCTCTGCTTGAAGAGAACAGCAGCACCTTCTCCAGTCCCTCCACAGAACTGAGGTCACTCATTCCTCATACCACTCAGCTGAATTTTCCATTCAGTCTCTAAACCAGAATTGTAACTCCCTTCCCCTTTACATTGCAAAAATGTAATAATCGTGCCTTTTCCTGTAACTTTGTCCCTACTTATCTCTCTCTATCTTCATTTGTTTTCTGCTTGTGGCAACCTGTTGTGTGATATGCCTTTAAGAAGGATGTTATAATGGAAGGTCACATGATCTTAGTATCCAATAGCAGAGCAGCGTGGGCTACCTCTGTAGTTAGTAGTCTGTAGTCAGTAGTTAGTAATGGGAGTAGCGTAGAGATAGGTTTTGAAGTGTAAGCGCATGTTTAGTTGCCGCTGAGTACCTTTGTGAATAAATACAGTTTCTACCTATTAAATGTCTGCTACTCAACTCTATCATTAGTACCAAATCAGTCACCTCTTACAACAAACGTGGAAACAGGATCTAACAAACTGGTGACGAGGATTCAAAGCCGCTTTTTTTCTATCTCTCCCTCTTTCTCTCCTTATCATCCTGTTGCAGCACTTCTTTGACTATTCCAGCCCTGGTCTCTCACTCTTCCATCTCCTGGTCTTCTCCTTACTTCCGTTCCTCCCTTTTCTTATGCCTGTTGCCCACAGCCCACCATGAGTGACAGGAAAAAGCTCCAAGCGATGAAAGACATTTATGTAGCACCTTTCACAACGGCTGGATTATGGGTTCAATTCCCATGTCAGGCATTAAATTCAAAAAAACCCAATTGACGCTCAAGTTCAGCGCTGAGGGAGTGCTGCACTGGCAGGGGTACCACCCTTTGGATAAGATGGTAAATCATGGTCCCATCCATCTGCCCTCTCAAGTGGACATGAAAAATCCCTTGGAACTATTTTGGAGAAGAGTAGGGACATTATCCCGGGTGCTTGGCCAATATTTGCCCATCAATCCACTTGACAGAAATAGAATATCTGGTTATTATCACATTGTTGCTCTTGGAAGCATGCTATGCACAAATTGGCTTCCAACTTTCCTACATTATAACAGTGACTACACTTCAAAAGCACTTCATTGGCTCTAAAGCACTTTGAGAGGTGCAGTGGTAGTGAAAGGTGCTATAGAAATGCAAGGTCTTTCATTCTCTCTCAGTGCTGTATAGTCAGAGGTGCATCTTTTGGTAGTTCGGCAGCATCTGTGGAGAGAGAAACAGAGTTAACGTTTCGAATCTGTATGACCCTTCTTCACAGTGAAGAAGAGTCACACAGGCTTGAAATATTAACTCTGTTTCTCTCTCCATAGATGCTGCCAGACCTGCTGAGTTTTTCCAACGTTCCCTGTTTTTATGTCAGGTTTCCGGCATCCGCTGTATTTTGCTTGCATCTTGCGCGCAGCTTTTGGTATTGCAATAAAGGTATAAAGTCTTCCTCGACCCTCTCAGGTGCATGTGAAATATAGCACCATATGGAAAAGGGCCGAGGGGTTCTCCCAGTCATCCTGTCCAATATAATTCCCTCAACCAACAGGGCTAAAACCTGATTTCTCCAGTCTTGACCACATTGCTGTTTGTGGGATCTTGCTGCGTGCAAACTGGTTTGCCGTGTTTCCTGCGCCATGCCACAAAAGGTACTTCGTTGGCAGCGAAGAGCTTTGGGGCATCCTGGGGACTGCGATAGGTGCTGCGCCAATGCAAGTCGTTCTCTTTGTCAAAATGGTAAATTCACTCCGATCCCTGACACACTCCTCGACGAGAGTTTAAATTGTCAAACTGAGCTGTTCCTGGAATCCTTGCTGCCTTTCCTTTTTGTTTCCTGAAGCTTTGCCAGGGCCAAATGTCTTTTATCTCCACAGGAGTCAATCCATCTGTTCCCAACACCCCTTCAGTCAGCCAACGCTCAGTTCCTCCGCTCAGGTGCTATCCAATTTACTTCAGTTGGCTGAGGGCAAGCAGTCACTCGTTTCGAGCCCAAGACAAAGATAAGAACACATCCCCGCACAGCCACAACAAGAACTTGTACTTATATAGCGCCTTCAACACAGTAAAATCCCCCAAGGCACTTCACAGGAGTGTTAGCAAACAACATTTGATGTTGAGTGCATAAGGAGATATTAGGACAGATAAGTTTGCTCAAAGAGATAGGTTTTAAGGAGTGTATTAAAGGAGCTAAGAGAGAGAGAGAGAGAGAGAGAGGAGGAGGAAAGGTTTATAAAGGGAATTCCAAAGTTTAGGGCCCAAGCAGTCAGTGGAGGAATGTTTAGAATTAGGGATGCTCAAGAGGCAAGAATAGGAGGAGGCGAGGGATCTCAGAGGGTTGTTGGGACGGAGTAGAGGACAGAGATAGGGAGGGTGAGGCCACAGGGGAATTTGAAAGCGGCGATAAGAATTTTAAAGTCAAGGCATTGCCTGATTGGCAGCCAATGTAGGTAAGTGAGCACAGGGTTGGCCTGGTTCAACCAGAGGCAACTATCAGGGAGAGGGATGGCGCCGGTGGCGAGGGGACAGAGTCTGCGGTGGGGACTGAAGACAGTGGGCGGGATTTCCTGACCCTTCACACTGCTGGGATTATCCGGTCCTGCCGGACACCAAGCGGCTTTTGGCTGGGCTGTCGGTTCTCCCACCACGAGAGGGTCAGAAGATCCCGACCAATGACTTCTCTTCCCAATATGTAACTGGAGGAAAATCCGTTCACCTAATAATGAACGTCAGGCAGGCAATGTGACAATATAGAGACAACGGGGAGGTGATTAAATAGGGCCCCATGTCATCAGTGTACATGTAGAAATGGATAACGTGCCGTTGGGTGAAGATGCCGAGAGGGCCAAGGACAGACCCCTGGGGCACACCAGTGGGAACGAGAAAAGAAGCCATTAGAAGTGACTCTCTGGCTACGACTGATGTAAGGTAATCAAGTGGTAACTAAGAGGGTAATTAGGTTTGGGGCAATGTCCCTATGTTGGGGTCACTGGGGCAGAAGAGGCTTTGCTATTGGGAGACGTTAAGGCAAAGACTCTTTCATCTTTGGAGAGAAAAATCTGATAAACAAGTGAAGCAGAGGACAGAGTGGGAGAGAGTGGGTGCAGACACAATGGGCAGAATTTAACGTTGGCGGTGGAGGTCTCACCCACTGCCTGGAGAACTGGCCGGAGCCCCATGGTGCCTCCGTTGGGGAAGGCCCTATGGAATTGAGTTCTCATAAGGCACTTAACTAGCCAGCACCGGGGCCTTCCCTGGGCGTTTGGACCCCAGGGGCATCAATCCCGTTCCCTGACAGCTGCTGGCCAATCAGAAACCGGCTGCTCTTTTTAGCCCAGCGGCGCCACTGGGAGTGTTGGCAGCTGCCGGTAATGTGACCGTCTGCCAACTGCGGCATTAACGCCAGCCGCGGAGGGATGAGGCTCTGAGGTGACCGTTCATTGCTCAGTTAAGGGCCTCAATCAGTGTCTGGGTGGGAAGGCCTCATCCATGAGCCTTCCTGTCCGGGTCTTAATTGGACAGCGGGAGGGAGGCAGGGTCCCACTCCACACCCTCACACCGGATTAAATGCCCCCCTTCTCCCACCACCACCAAACTCGCCGCCAGGGGCATTAAATTCCACCCAATGGGCTGAATGACCTCCTTCTGCCCTTTATGGTCCTATTTCTAATTTTGTGGCCAGATGTTCCGGTCTCTGGATGATCAGAGGCCGGGGGTATTCCGGAAAGGATGCACCCCTCGGGCATCCCAACGTAAGGACAATGCAGGAATTGCCCAGGAAGTTTTTGCCTCTGGTGGGCAATTTCCTTTCTCCCCAGGAGCCTCCAAAAAAGCCCCCAACTCTTCAGTTTGAGTCGGAGACTTTGGACAGTTCCAACTTATTTACCTGGATAGTTACCCAGAAAATGTTAGACAGAAAAAAAACATGTCTAACTCCTTGGTAACTGTACAACCCCCAATTCCCCATTGATCCCCCCCACAATTTCCACCTGACCTTCCAACCCTCTGACCCTCCAACTCCCCCATCCTCCTAACTCCCTCCTACCCTCCTACCCCCTCTGATCTTCCATCTCCACCCCAACCCTCCAAACCTACTGACCCCACCCAACCTTCCAATCCCCCCCCACCCGGCTGTTTAAATTCCCATGACCCTTCAACTCCCCTTGGCCCTCCGACTCCCTCCCCCTGACCTCACCATCCTACCTACCCTGGCACCCTACCTCCCTACCATTCTACCCAGCCAACACCACACCCACCCTGCCACCATGCCACCTACCACTCTGCCACTATGCCCGCCACGCTACCCTATCCATCCTGCCACACTACCCACTTACGTCACTTACACTCACTCACTAACACACCGAAAAGCTATTTAAATGTCCCAAAGCTTTGGGTTGTGTTAGCCAATGAAGCTGTACCAAAATACAGCAGCTAGTGCCATAAAACGGGATGTGATTTGGCTTCCAGCTGACAATCCTGCACTGTGAGGAAGGATACCCCAGAACAGTTTGGCTCCACATGTCTGAAGAGGCCCAGTTTGGAAGTCGAAGCCAGGAATGATATGCTGCGGCGCTGTGTAAAAAAGGTAAGAGCAGAGAGTCAATCCGACAGCGATTAACACTCCTCAGAAGATCCCGCCCATATATTTTCTCTTCCATTTCAATAGGCGTTTTTCCTTTCCTCTGGTCAACTGCACTCCTTCCTTTCCCACAGATACTGGTTCTTTGCTGGGTTACTCTTTAGGTTCTAATAGCACACTGGGTGACCATTATTTATCATGATCCTTGAGAACAGAGACCACCCACAATAACATAGCACCTTTAATGATGCAGGTACTTGGTAACCTATTATCTAGCCTAACGGTCCTAGGACCTTATCCTAGGATAGCGCTTGCCAACTTGGTCATGTTCAGGATCCCAGTCACCATCAGGCACTTGCTGCTTGGGCCACTTTTTGTTTCCATACCCATGTCCCGAAATCCCACAATGCCACTTCACAAACAGAATGGAATAAAACAAAAATAGGCTCAGCATTTGATTGATCCCAACCCATCCATCCATCTACCCATCTTTTCAATCTCATCCAATTCACTCCAAAACTCATTTATGTTGCTGACTTCGTTGACTTTCCCTGCTACTTTAACCTCTTACCCTTCGAGAGTAAGAAATTCCACCTGAATCCCCTTTGTAACTCCTAATTAGCTATATTTTCAGCTTGTGACTACCGGGACTTGAACCTTTGCCATCGTGGATAGTCTGCCTGAATCAACTTTGTTAATTCTCCTCATAATCTTGAAAACTTCAATTGCTTCACCTTTGCAGGTACTCCTTCAAGGTGAACTCCTTCCTTGGTGGGAATAGCTATCCCCTGGAAGCTGAAGTGTTGAGTTTTTCGTTAATGTGTTGCAAGAGGACGAGCTGCTCAGCCGGCCCTGTCCATCTGTCTGTAGAGCAGAGAGTCTGAAGCGAGCCTGGTGAAGGCTTCCCTTAACTCTCAAAAAGTTTCAACCTGACTTTGGTGAAACTAAAAGTGAAATCAGCTGAAAGCTTACTCTGGTTATCATGAAGTCTTCAGAGGTCTTTTGTTTAGCCCTCTTGCTCCAACTAAGGTCTCCAAGTAGAGTACCGTCCCTTCTGTGAGGCCTACCCTAGGAACAAGCTCATCCCACTATTAGTTCCGACAGACCACATTTACCCTCTCGACCAGGCCTACCCTCCTGACCAGCTCCATCTTACTGCTCAACCCCACTATAACTACCAACCAGTCCTATCTTTTATAAAAACGTACATTGGTTCCCAGGGAGGAAGAAGAGATGGGACAGGATCATGATGAAAGAGTTTGTGGACACAAACAGGAAGTCTATCTCGGCTGGACCCATCTGGCCGCAACCAGGTGTATCTACGCCACGCTCCATCTACAGGGGTACTGAAGATGTCATGCAGCTTGGCAGATCACGCCACATTGTCTGCTCATGCCACTAAACACGCCCGATGCCGCGGGCAAGGAAAAGCCTGGCCTCTATCTGATCTTCCCCTCTCTAATCTAGGCACTAATCGCACCTTTGGAATGACCAGATGATTCTAGTTAATAATTGAACAACAGTTGTCCTACCAAGCTTCTGTTCAATCATATATTACCGGTAAAAAGAGAGTGTTTGAAGAATATTCAGTGGCATTTGAGTTGAATTAATGCAACCACCACCAGCCTATTTAACACAGATGCTGATGAGGCTTGTGGTTTCCCCAACACCAATAGAAAGCCCAAGAACCAAAATTATTCAACAAACCTTTCGCAAATAGACCAGATTCCTCACTGGATCCTGGCTACAGAAGGTTAACCAGCTTCTGATCTCAAATAACAATTGAAGCTTTGTAGAAGAACTATAATCAGCAGAGAAATCAAAGAACAAAGAACTGGGGTTACCCAAGTGCCTGGAACATGGCATTAAGTAACAAAGTAAGAACAGAGACTGCTGGAAGTGATCAGCAGGTCAGACAGTATCTGCAGAGCCAGAAACAAAAGAGTTAACATTTCAATTACACTTCATCAGACCTGACGAAAGAGGAATGTTTTTTTCATTCATTCATCATCGATGACTAGGCCAGCATTTATTGCCCATCCCTAATTGCCCCTTGAGAAGGTGGTGGGTGAGCTGCCTTCTCAAACTGTTGCAGTCCATGCGGTGTAGGTACACCCACAGTGCTGTTAGGGAGGGAGTTCCAGGATTTTGACTCAGTGACAGTGAAGGAACGGTGATATATTTCCAAGTCAGGATGGTGAATGACTTGGAGGGGAACTTCTAGCTGGTGGTGTTCCCATGTGTCTGCTGCCCTTGTCCTTCTAGATGGTAGAGGTCGTGGGTTTGGAAGGTGCTACCTAAGAAGAGTTTGGTGAGTTGCTGCAGTGCATCTTGTAGATGGTACACACACTGCTGCTACTGGTGGTGGAGGGAGTGAATGTTTGTGGGTGGGATGCCAATCAAGCAAACTGCTTTGTCCTGGATGGTGTCGAGCTTCCTGAGTGTTGTTGGAGCTGCACTCATCCAGACAAGTGAAGATTCTTCCTATGCACTCCTGATTTGTGCCTTGTAGACTGTGAGCAGGCTTTGGGGAGTGACTTGCTGCAGGATTCCTAGCCTCTGACCTGCTCTTGTAGCCATAGTGTTTATATGGCCAGTCCACTTTAGTTTCTGGTCAATAGTAACCCCCAGGATGTTGATAGTGGGGGATTCAGCAATAGTAATGTCTTTGAATGTCAAGAGGTGACTGTTAGATTCTGTCTTGTTGGAGATGGTCATTGCCTGGCACTTGTGTGGTGCGAATTTTACTTGCCACTTGTCAGCCCAAGCCTGGATATTGTCCAGGTCTTGCTGCATTTGGACATGGACTGCTTCACTATCTGAGGAGTTGCGAATAGTGCTGAACATTGTGCAATCATCAGTGAACATCCCCATTTCTGACCTTATGATGGAAGGAAGGTCATTGATGAAGCAGCTAAAGATGGTTGGGCCGAGGACACTACCCTGAGGAACTCCTGCAGTGATCTCCTGGAACTGAGATGACCGACTCCCAACAACCACAACCATCTTCCTTTGCGCTGGGTATGACTCCAACCAGCCTTGGGCGGGAGGTGGGAGGTGGGAGGTGGAGGGGTGGGTGCCACCTCCATCAACGGCCTCTTTTCAAGGTCAGGCGCCACCACTGCTCCCTGCACTCTCCATCAACACAGACAACAGTGCGGCAGCACTGGTCTATCAAAGCTGACATTTCACTAGAAGATGGTGTTTTGCTAGCCAGATCCAGAATAATAAATGATGCATAAAAAAGATCTCCAGATTATGAAGGCCACGTGGGAATGGGGAAGTGTAAGCTCAGAGCCAGGTCAGCTGGATAGGCTCCTACAAAGACATCGAAAGAATGGGACTACAAGCAATGTATGACAGAAGTACAGAAATACACAGGGAGAAAGAAGAGATAATAGCCATTGAAGTACCACCCAGACCATGGCATACTGTGGGAACTGATTTATTCACACACAATCAAGAATGGTATCTCACAGTCGCAGACTACTATTCAAAGTTCCCTTTTATTCGAAAGATGAAAGACTTGAGAGCTACGACAATCATCTCAGCAGTACAAGTTCTATTCGCTGAGGAAGGGATCCCTGAAAGAATGATATGTGACAATGGAACCCTGTTCATGTCCAGAGAATTTAACCAATTCGCTGAACAGTATGGATTCAATGTCATCACCTCAGCACCACATTACCCAAGGGTACACGGGCTTATAAAAAGAGACATCCAAAACTGAGAGCCATGAATGCCGAATCTACAAGGTGGAGGCACAACATCCTGCCACCAGAGTGATAGCGTGAACAACGTTTTTTCTGAGAAAAGATAACATGCTGTAAAATACTCTAAATCTGTTCAGTTTAATTATAAAAAGGTAAGTGTTAATCTTTAGTTTAGGTAATATAAAAAAGTTAAGCTAAATTGACATGGGGCCATTTTTTTAAAGAAAGGGAGATTTTATGTTGTGTTATTGGTAAAGAGCGAGGAACCGATTGTTATGGGAATGTACATCTGGTGTGCCACGTTTACTGCTGTACTGCAGTCAGGTGACATGCCACAGTGTGCCAGTCCACCAGCTACTTGGGGAGCAGCAAGAATTACGCTCGATGAAACTCCAGCACTTTGAGTCTTAAAGTGTGATTGTTTTGAATTCTGGGAAAACAACGGAACGCAAAATAAAGGAATAAAGGAAGAAACAAACCAGCCATCAGAAACATGAAGCAAAACGGGGCCAGTGGTTACGATCTAAAATTGTTGTACTTAACGTTGAGTCCAGCAGGCTGCAGAGGGCCAAGTCAAAAGATGAAGCACTGTTCCTCGAGTTTGTGTTGAGCTTCATTGGAATACCGTAGGGCAGAGAGGTCAGAGCGGGAGCAAAGTGGAGAATTAAAATGACAAGTGACAGGACATACAAACATACGAATTAGGAGAAGGACTAGGCCGCTCGGCCCTTTGAGCTTGCTCTACCATTCAATAAGATCAGGGCTGATCTCAGCCCCACATTCTTGCCTACCCACCCCGCAAAAAAACCTTTCACCCCCTTGCTTATCAAGAATTTATATAGCTCTACCTTAAAAATATCCACTGACTGCTTCCACCACCTTTTGAGGAAGAGAGTTCCTAAGACTCACATCCTTCTGACAGAAAGAAATTCTCCTCATCTCTATCTTAAATGAGCAGCCCCTTATTTTAAACAGTGATCCCTAGTTCTAGATTCTCCCCCAAGAGGAAATATCCTCTCCGCATTCACCCTGTCAAAACCCCTCAGGATCTTAAAGGTTTTAATTAAGTCACTTCTCACTCTTCTAAATTCTAGTGGACACAAGCCTAGTCTGTCCAGCCTTTCCTCATAAGACAACCCACCCATTCCTGGTATTAGTCTGGTAAACCTTCTCTGAACTACTTTTAATGCATTTATATCTTTCTTTAAATAAGGTGATCAATACTATGCACAATACTCCAGATGAGATCTCACCAGTGCCCTGTACAAATGAAGCATAACCTCCCTACTTTTGTAATCAATTCCCTCCACAATAAACAATAACATTCTATTAGCTTTCCTAATTACCTGCTGTGCCTGCATACCAACTTTTTGTGATTCATGCACTAGGACACCCAGATCCCACTGAATCGCAGAGATCTGCAATCTCTCACCATTTAGATAATAAGCTTCTTTTTCATTCTTCCTGCCAAAATGAGCAATTTCACATTTGCCCCACGTTATACTCCATTTGCCAGGGTCACGGCTGAAAGATGTTACGAAAGTTAATTTTCCAAGTTCGAGCAAGCAAATGTGATCTTTGCCCATGACAGGCACAGATCTGGGAAATTATCCCATCCCACCTTGGAGAAGGAGATCTTCAGGGGCACGGGTGTTGCAGTGTGTTAGACGTCGCCCTTTAACCTCTGGTACAGAGCCTCAAAGAGAGTCCAGTCTGCTGGGATAAAAGCCTCTATTGATTGGCTGTTAGATGCGACAGTTTCAGTCATAAACTCTTAGCGGCCATGAGTGCAGAGCACAAACCTACCTCGTCGTTTTCATGAATTGCCACCATGTTGACAATCTGATTCAAGCGTCACAGGGGTCGCTGAGTTTTTTTAAAATTGATTTTACAATGTGGGGGTGCTGACAAGATTTGCATACCCTGCCCATCCCTGAAAAGGTGGACTTTTCTTCCAGAGAGGCTGTGTGGTTAAGGCACTCCTGCGGTGCGGAGTTAGGGAGCATGTTTCAGGACTTTGACCCAGTGACAATGAAGAAAGTGCTATATAGGTCCAAGTCAGGATGGTATTTGTGAGCTGCGGAGGGAAGCTTAAGCGGATGGTGTTCCTGTGCACTTGCTGCCCTTGTCCTTCTAGATTTTCTACATAACACGACAGACTGCATTTCAAAAGTGCCTTGTTGACTGCAACTCACTTTGGAATCCCTGAGGATGTAATGCAAATTCCCGATTGGTTTCATTGCCCTGGGAGTGTTTGATGGGGACAGTGTAGAGGGAGCTTTACTCTGTATCTAACCCCGTGCTGTACCTGTCCTGGGAGTGTTTGATGGGACAGTGTAGATGGAGATTTATTCTCTTTCTATCCCATGCTGTACCTGTCCTGGGAGTGTTTGATGGGGACAGTGTAGAGGAAACTTTACTCTGTATCTAACCCCATGCTGTACCTGTCCTGGGAGTGTTTGATGGGGACAGTGTAGAGGGAGCTTTACTCTGTATCTAACCCCGTGCTGTACCTTCCCTGGGAGAGTTTGATGGGGACAGTGTAGAGGGAGCTTTACTCTGTATCTAACCTCGTGCTGTACCTGTCCTGGGAGTGTTTGATGGGCAAGTGCAGAGTGATAGAGGGAGCTTTACCCTCCCTCCGAGTGACATGGAAGTGTTTGGTGCCGGGACACTTCCCTGGATAGAGGATGCTGTATTTATTGATCTTAGATCACTACAAAATTCACCTTAAATCCTTAAAGAAAAGAAAAGTTTTCTTTGATTCAGGCCAGGCAAACTATAAGCTGTTCTCTTTCTTCTCTCTTATACCCAAAATGTAAAATATCTCTTTACAAAAATAGTACTGTTATTGCTCTGGGAGTTGCAGCCCCAAGAGCTGATGTGATGTCAGCACAGTGGCAGTGAGAGATTAATTAATTTGTTAGAGATCTGACTGAGTGCGAGGCAGACGGTTCATTTTCAATGCGCAGCAGGGCAGTGCCAATAAGATGCCTTATAGTTACACGGGAGAGAAGGAAATTGTAGTGTTAAGATTGGAGCTAAGACACAAACAAAGGAAAATAAAGGACACCCTCACTATCAGTTATCATTACCTTTACAGAGGAATAAAGACATTCTGAATGGTCCATGCCAGTGGTAGCTCTCTTGCCTCTGAATCAGAAGATAATAGGTTCAAGTCCTATAGAGGCACAAAGTTAGGGCTGACACTCCAGTGTCCAAACCGAGGTCCTGTCTACCCCCTGAGGTGGGTGTAAATTTCAAAGAGGGTCAGGGAAGTTCTCCCCTTAGCTTGTGGCCAACATTTCCCCCTCAACCTGCCTCACTGGAGCTGGTCATTACCTCACTATGTGGGAGTTTGCTGGGTGTGAGTTGTCTGTCACGTTTCCTTCATCATAACAGTAACCACATTTCAAAAAAAAATCTTCAATGGCTGTAAAGTGCTTTTGGGGGTGTTTTGAAATTGTGCAAGGTGCAAAATAAATGTAGTCTTTCCTTATCTTTGAGATTTCTGCAGTTCTGAATTATAGGCATTACAGCATGACACTTTCTCAATTATAGCTAACAAAAGTCAAATCACTTCAGCATCAAATTGTCAAACACAACACATATTTCTCCATGAGGCTGATTCCTCCTATTGAAGGTCAGAGTCATATTGAAAGGTTAAATAAACTTAGACTTGAAACAAATGTGTCTCTGGTGACTTTAAAGAGATATTGAAGATAGCTATAGGAAATGTGAATTCGGCATGTAACTTTAAATTGCAAAAATAGAACAAGAGTGATACAGATTCAAAAAAGTAAAATGTTAGGACTGATCAGAAACCTCTTCAAACATAGTGTGATCAACACTGATGGACTCTCAGATACAAAAGCCCTGGAATCAGTAAATAACTAATTGGGTGTAGCATTTAGGGAAGCTGGGGTGCAGAATGTGCTTCTGGTTGGATGAATGGCCCAAGTGGCGAGGGGGAGTATAGTGGTACTTTCACTGGACCAGTATTCCAGAGGCCTAGGGTAAAGCTCTGGGGACCTGGGTTTGAATCCTACCATGCCAGATGGTAGAATTTGAATCCAATAAAAATCCGGAATTAAAAATCTAATGATGACCATGAAACCATTGCTGTAAAAAACCATCTGGTTCACTAATGCCCTTCAGGGAAGGAAATCTGCCATCCTTGCCTGGTCTGGCCCACATGTGACTCCAGACCCACAGCAATGTGGTTGACTTTTAAATGCCCTCTGAACAAGGGAAATTAGGGATGGGCAATAAATGCTGGCCTAGCCAGCGATGCCCACATCCCATGAAGGAATGAAAAGAAAACAACCTCTTCCTTTGGAATTATCTTGTGACCTCCTATTCATCCTAATCTAGGACCTCAATAATGTGGGATTCCTCACCTTCCTCCCTTCCTACCTACATTATAAGTTATAAACTCTGTGCTTGGTATCATTGTTTCCTTATTGATCTCCCCTTTTATCCTATTCTTTGTTCATGGAGCTGTCCTGTAGCATGCATCTTAGACCTCCACCTAAGCTCTCTATTGAAAAAAAGTGACTGTAGTCAGTATGTTCCCCTTTAATTAATTAATCTGCTTCCTGACACTTCTCTCATGTTCCCTCAGCAGAAGATTCTCAGCCTCAATGTGTCATACAGTCACTGTCTGGAAGCTAACAGGTCACTGCTGACCATGGCATCTCCACCAGGAAGTGAAACGAGGATACCGTAATTAGTTCAGAGGCTATAATCCTTTGTCATGCTTAAGGCGATTGTGAAGTTGGCTTGAGGCCCCACACAAGGTTAAACTGTTAGAATCGCAGCTCAGGATACCCACATTCAGTCTGAGGATTGTGGAGAAGTGACATTGCACGGACGATGTGGTGACTAACGTGGATGCTGTGGTGGAAGGGAAGCTGGCCGGGTTGGAGGTGTCCATTTCCAAAACGATCAGCTCCATCTCTGGAATTCATAAATGCTGAATAATTGGTTGGTCACCTGTAGTGTAAACTTTTTTGACCCAGGACTGAATAATACAGGAGTGCTCCGCTGCCATAATGCTGCTCTATATGACATTCAGCCACTTACCCAAGAAGACCCCTGGTCAGGGGTTGCCTACCATGCGTATGTTCTCAGGTAGTCAGTGGTTACTATGAATTAAGGAATACTCACCACCCTCAGCCTAAGTAGAGAGCTGCTAATGCAGGATATTGGGACCCTGTATCCTGCCTCCCATCCACTTCTCCCCCTGCCCCACTGCTCTTTGGGTTAAGGAATGGAACCAGGAAATAGATTAATGAAGAAAGCTCTATTTCATTTAATCCTAACATCGTCCCATCACAGCTTTTAACATCTGACTGAGCAGAGGTCAGAACCTGTACTGTCCATCCAAAGGACAGCACCTCTGGCAGTGCAGTACTCCCTTAGTACTGCACTAGAGTATAAACTTAGATTATGCATTGAAATCCCGCATTGGGACTTGAACTCAAAGCCCCCTGTGACCAATTGGCAAATGTGTTATCAATAATTCAAGATATTTGAACATAGCCCAAACCCAGTATTGTGATTCAAATGTTATGACCAAACATGATTGGCCAAGGATGAAGGAGTCATTATAGTAATGCAGCATTGACATAAAGGATCTATTTCTGTGTTTCACAAATTAACCTGCATAATGATCAAATTAACCTTTGAGACTTTGACGTTGATGCAGGCCATGTAATTGCAAATAGATGTGTAGACAATCACAGCCAAATCCTTGGGCAACATATCAATATTGAAGTTCTGGAGAAGAGTAGCGTTCGACTCGAAACGTTAACTCTCGCTCTCTCTCTCTCTCTCCACAGACGCTGCCAGTCCTGCTGGGTATTTCCAGCAGTTTCTGCTTTTTAATTATCGCAATAATGTAGTTTTCTTGCTGTTACTTTCCAACTTCACAGGATTCAAATACTTTCTTTTGTTTTGATGTGTGTCAGTCTCACCCTCTGTTCCCAAGGAGGACAGGCCCAAGTTGTAAAGCTACCACTAATGCAGTACAAATTAGCAATATGACTCAGTGAGGCCACAGGATGTGCTCTGTGGGAAATGGGATCGTGCCACATTGGAATCATCCAGAAAGTTGGGGGCTAAGGCATATTGTTGAGAAGGTGTAGAGTAAGCTTTACTCTGCCTGATCTAAGCAATGCCTGATGCTAATTCCTAAATTCCAACATGCCTACACAGGTGACTTCACTCCATTGACTGTGAAGCACTTTAGAATGTCCTGAGATTGTGGAAGGTAAGGGTTTTGATGATATAATTCCTATGTTGCTGGATTAGGAATTCTGCACCAAAGATCTGCATGAGTTCAAATCCTACCAGGGCAGCTGGGGGATTTAAATGTAATTAATTAAATAAATCTGGTATCAAAAGCTAGTCTCAGTCACAGTGACCATGTCACGACTGGATTGTGGTAAAAACCCGACTGGTTCATGAATATCCTTTTAAGATGAAATTTGCTGTCTTTACCTGGTCTGGCTTAGCTATGGTGCTAGAGGGGGTGATGGTGGCATAGTGGTAGTGTCACTGGACTAATAATCTAGCAGCCCAGGCTAATTCTCTGGGTTCAAATCCCATCATAGTAGCTGGTAGAATTTATATCCAATTAATAAAATCAGGACTCAAAGGCTAGTCTCAGTTATGATAACTGTGTAACAATGATTGATTTGTTGTAACAAACCTGTCTGGTTTATTGCAGTCCTTTAGGGAAAGGAATTTGCCATCAATGCCAGGCCTACATGTGACTTCAGATCCACAGCAGCATGGTTGAGATTATGCTTCAGTTATACAGGGCCTTGGTGAGACCACATCTGGAGTACTGTGTACAGTACTGGTCTCCTTATTTAACAAAAAATGTAAATGCATTGGAAGCAGTTCAGAGAAGGTTTACTAGACTAATACCTGCAATGGGTAGGTTGTCACCTGATGAAAGGCTGGACAGGCTAGGCTTATATCTGCTGGAGTTAAGAAAAGTAAGAGGCAACTCGATTGAAACCTTTAAGATCCTGAAGGGTCTTGACATGGTGAATGTGGAGAGGACGTTTCCTCTTCTGGGAGAATCTAGAACGAGAGGCCACTGTTTAAAATAAGCGGTTGCCCATTTAAGACAGTGATGAGGAAACAAAAATTCTCTCAGCAGGTTGTGAGTCTTTGGAAGTCTCTTCCTCAAAAGGTGGTTGAAGCGGAGCTCTTGAATATCTTTAAAGCAGAAGTAGATGGACGCTTGATAAGCATGGGGGGAAAGGTTATCGGGGATAGGCAGGAATGTGGAGTCAAGGTTAAAATTAGATCAGCTGTGATCTTATTGAATGGCACAGCAGGCTTGAGGGGCCGAGTGGCCTACTCCTGTGCATAATTTGTATGTTCGCTTGCATGCTCATATGACTCTACCCTCTGAAGTGGCCTAGTAAGTCACTCAGTTGGATTCAGGGAGTCTGCCTGTCGCTCCCTTCTCATGGGCAATTAGGAATGGACAATATTGTCGGCAACCCCCTCATGAATGAGTAAAGTAAGTCTTTCTTTAGCGCTCTCCTGAGGTGGAAAGTTTTCCATTTTCAACAAGAATATTCTGCACCTTGAAAGTCATTACACACACACACAAAAAAAAAATCCATCAAGAAAATACCACCAGGCGCACACAAGTGAATAAATGGAAAGTAACTGACAATGGAGTTGGGTCCAAGATATGAGTTGACCTTGATACCAAGGTGGCTTATGTGGAGGCAGCTTCATCCATTAAGTCCAAATACTGGTTGGAACAACCACAGCATATGACTCTCAGCAGAAGGAATGAGACGCTGAGGGTAATATACCACAAGGGACTATTAGAGTTGATTAATGTTGATGGACAGAAAAGCAAGTGACGTGTAGCTGCTTGTATTTTTCTCAGCTGCACTATATCAGTTATGTTTTGGATGCAGCAGTTACAATCAAATAGTTTCAGGAATAGCTGAGATTTGATATCCTTCTCATTGGGGAATTGTCACTCGGGGAGAGAGAATGTTAATCCGGTGCCTGTCAGGGCTTGTTGAGACATGCTATTGGATGTGACTAAATCTGAATTAATGATATATAATGTAGATAGTAAATGAGATTTTTTTCAAAGTAACTCCCCAAGCACACAACATGGATTTTAAATTCTGACAGTCAACGGAGTCGCTTAAAATCAAGTGTTCCGAATCCCGAGCCTAGCAGTTAAAAGAATCACTTTGCACTGATTGCTGCCAAGTCTGGTGGAATAGTATTAAGGATAATGAGATGTGATACAACACAGATCAGCAGCCAACATAGCCAGCTAGGAGGGAGACAGATACAAACTAAATTCCTAATGGCCTGATGGGGAAAGGTGAGACCTAAGACCCTACTGTACTCGGGAAGCAGTCAGGGACATAAACACGGAAAAATTACGGCACGGGAGGAGGCCATTCGGCCCATTTTTGGGAATGCTGCCTTTAAGATCTGCTTTCCTAGCAGCGGGATGTCAGACCGTACTGGGGAGTGAATGCAATTTGATCCACCTCCCTGCCTGCCCACACACCTATCCTATTTATCTCTCTCTCTCTCTCGCCTGCTATTTATCTGGCTGTCTAGTTTACCATCAGCCTTGGGTACAGCAAATGTCCAGCACATATCAAAGTGTCAAAAGTGTATGATGAAGGGAGAAAGCCAACCATTTCATGCTGGCTTCCTTTGCGTGGAACTGGAAATTTCAAACTAGATTGCACACTTTCCTTGCAGGCAGCAATAAATCTCAAACTAACTTCAATATGCGCCCATTTAGAGGAACTGCCCACTATGTTGGAATTTTGAAACTTTTCTTTATCCCTGCTACATCGTATAGTGCCCCTCGGTACAAAACAGCCCACTGCTGGCAACAAAGAATTTGGCCTGGATTTTATGGTAGACATAATGGTGGGGCTTTCAATGTTTAATTAAAGAGCAAGTCAGACAGCGACTTATGGCATGCACGTATATGCAATTAAAGGTGCAAATCAAGTCGGTGCTTTTTGATTGACCCTACTCCTCCAGAGACTTTTTTTGTCAAAGCTTCTCAGCTTGCACTCATCAGGACAATTCACAAGAAAATACCAATGTCGGGGGAAACAACATATTTATGCTGTATGAGAGGAGGATACTGATTGGTTGGCCAGCGGAATCTGATTGGCACAGGCGATGCCATGAGGAATGCACAAGTTGATTGTGACTGACAGTTAACTGCCACAGCATAATGGCTGCCCTAATCAAGATTAGACAATGTCAACATGGATTTATGAAAGGGAAATCATGTTTGACAAACCTATTGGAGATTTTTTTTGAGGACGTAACTAACAGAATAGATTAAGGAGAACCAGTGGATTTGGTGCATTTGGATTTTCAGTGAGATTTTAATAAAGTCCCACATAAGAAGTTAGTGTGTAAATTTAAAGCACATGGGATTGGGGGTAATATATTGGCATCGATTGAGAATTGGTTAGCACACAGGAAACAGAGAGTAGGAATAAATGGATCTTTTTCGGAATGGCAGGCGGTGACTAGCAGAGTACAGCAGGGATCAGTGCTTGGGTCCCAGCTGTTCACAATATAAGTGGGAATATGAATGGTGAGGAGGATGTTAAGAAGCTTCAAGGTGGTTTAGACAAATTGAGTGAATGGGCAAATAAATGGCAGATGCAGTGTAACACGGATAATTGTGAAGTTATCCACTTTGGTAGGAAAAACAGAATGGCAGCTTTTTATTTAAATGGTGATAGATTGGAAAATGTTGGTGTACAAAGGGACCTGGATATCCTTGTACACCAATCACTGAAAGCAAGCATGCAGGGGCAGCAAGCAGTTAAGAAGGCAAATGGTATGTTGGCCTTCATTGCAAGAGGACTTGAGTACGGAGCAAGGATGTCTTACTGCAGCTATACAGGGCCTTGGTGAGACCACACCTGGAGTATTGTGTGTAGTTTTGGTCTCCTTACCTAAGAAAAGATATACTTGCCACAGAGGGGGAGCAGCAAAGGTTCACCAGACTGATTCCTGGGATGGCAGGATTGTCACATGAGGAGAGATTGAGCTGACTAGGCTTGTATTCACTGGATTTAGAAGAATGAGGGGGGATCTCATTGAAATGTATAAACTTCTGACAGGGATGGACAGACTAGATGCAGGGATGATGTTTCCTCTGGCTGGGGGGACTAGAACAAGGGGTCACAGTCTCAGGAGACGGGGTAGGCCATTTAGGACTGAGATGAGGAGAAACTTCTTCACTCAGAGGGTGGTGAACCTGTGGAACTGTCAACCACAGAAGGCAGTGGAGGTCAAGTCATTAAATATATTTAAGAAGGAAATAGATAGGTTTCCAGACTCTAAAGGTGTGAAGGGATATCTGGGGAGAGAGCGGCAGTATGGATTTGAAATAAAGGATCAGCCATGATCATACGGAATGGTGGAGCAGGCTCAAAGGGCTGAATGACCTACCCCTGCTTCTATTTTCTATGTTTCTGTGACCAGATCACTTTGTGCTGCATAACACGCAAACTCATGAACGGGCCCAAGACCATCACGTTGAGCCCTGACAAGTGCCCAGTCTACCTCAGATTATCCTGGATGGGCAAGGTATCTCAAAAATTTAAGCGAACATAGCTGTTTCACATTGCTACTATGCAGTAACAACAGGAGTGCTATTGGCCACTAACATGATGCTACCTTGAAGCCAAAAAGACGCTCTGCCTATCACACAAATGAGTGATGTGGTATATGAATTTCAGTGCCAGTGTGATGCTAAGTATGTAGGCCGTACATCTCAAAGACTGGTGGATCGTATCAAACACCTGTTCGCAACAGGCAAGGCATGAACTGTACCCAACCAGCCCCTGCTTGCAAAACCCAAACATTAGATGTGGCTCAGCAATTGGAGAACATTTGCGTGTTGTCATCTTCCACGTCCCAAGAATTACACTGACAGCCAATTTTTAATTACTGCTGAAAAAAGAGACATGTCAAAGCTTTTTGTCTTGCCTTCATCAGGACACTTCACACGAATGCCAGTATAAGGGGCAAACAACAATATATACTGTAAGTGAATTTTGTTTCAAGTTCTGTACTACCAAACAACAATTTAAGACTGTCGGTTGGGCTCGCATTTGGCATATTTATGTGTACTGGAAGCTACATACAGTAATACATGGGGCCCTTGTTCTTTTCAGACAGAAAGAACATGTACACATGTTGCACCTGTTTCAGCTAAACAAAATAAGTGACAGCCATTCACTGGTTCAATGCCCAGGGCAATGTCTTGCCCAATCAGAGTCAAGCTGCCCCCTGGTTTAAACTTCACACAATGTTTGGCAGTTAACTGCCACTCACAATCAACTGGTGCATTCTCTATGGCCACACCTCTACCAATCAGAGTCCACTTGCCAACCAATCTCTTCTCTTATGGTATAAATATGTTGTTTCCTCTGGTATTTTCTTGCAAATTGTCCTGCTGACTGCAAGATGAAAAGCTTTGACAAAAAAAGTCTCATTTTTCAGAAATACTCAAATCCTGTACTACCAAACAACAATCATTGCTGTGTTAAAAAATCACATAGCTAGGTGATGAAGAGTCCAACACTGGAATCAATTCTTTATATGCTTAGAAGCTTTTATGCAGAGGCAGATATTATGTGCACCTCCAAACCTAATAACCACACTTTCAGCCTGTTCCTATTCACATGAGCACAAGAAAATCCTCAATGAATAACCATAATCTGAATGCAATTGATATTCAATTAACACACTGTACTGATATATCATTGAGAGACTCACTATTGAAACACGTGGAATTACATGAATTTGTAGTATTTACATGATGTACCCCTATTAAATATGTCAGAGCGTGCCCATTCATGAATAAGAGAATTCTTAACAGCATGATAAATCTTAATTGCATCAAAACAATCTCTTCGGCACTGAAAATTAATTTTACAAGCATGGAGTTCTCATTCCTTCAGATTTTAATTGTTGTTGGAGTTTTTTTTAACATTGAAAAATGAAAATAAGAAAAAACTTTTCCTCCTGTCTTATATTTCACTCTTATTTCCATCTTACCTTCTTTTAATTTACCTTGCTGTACATGATTTGGCATTGAATTAGGGTTGCCAACCCTCCAGGATTGGCCTAGAATCTCCAGGAATTGAAGATCAATCTCCAGGATACCGCTGTGTGCAAACCCTAGTGAAATATCATAGTGACAACAAAAAAAAAGAAGCTTTTTCTTTAATTTTCTTTGAACATTTCTCTTTACCAGGTACAAAAATATTGAAAATGAGGGGAAGAAGGCTGTTTGCCTGACAGTCAAACATCATCCAATTGGGTAATGAGCCCTTTTGCTTTCCAACTGGCGTAGGAAGGCAGTGCATCAGAAGGATGGGCGTGTTGGCCAACTAATAGTTGGAACGTGGGGAAAGTCATGTGAAGAAACCTCCAGGAATACATTTAATCAGAGTTGGCAAACCTTATATAGAATTCAGATTTCTAACATACTCCTTCTGGATTAGATCCTACTTGTCTCAGTGAGGGGTTTTTGTAGAATGTGTAATTTGGGCTGCTCGTTAAAAATACAGGTCATTTACTCTCTAACTACTCCCATGAATTGCCCTTGAGTTGACCTCAGGATGTAAAGCCAAGGGCAGGGTTTTCCAGGCCCGCCCACCGCCAGGATTGTCCAGTCCCGCCGAAAGTCAACGGACTTTTGGCTGGCCTGTCGCGGGTCCAGCCCCAGCAGAGCCGGAGAGAACCCCGGGCCCACGTCATACACACTTGCCCCTCACCCCCCCCCCCCACCCCAACAAACGCTGGCTGAAAATGAGCTATTGTGAAGACCTTGTCCATGCTCCGGGGCGAGCTCGGTCAGGCCTGCAGAAGGGACCGGCCCAAAATGTTGACTGGGGTTGCGATCCCCACGTATGATCACTGACATGCTGCACATTCGGAGCAGGCTTGCTTTCTAGTGATGCGAGACCAGGCTGTTTTGCCACTGTCGCAGGCACATGAGATACATTTTGGGATGAGAATACTGTCGATCGCTCGGGCCCAACAGGCCCTTCTTTGGCATCATAATCCTACTTAGCCGCCTCCCACCTGATGCCTTATCCCCTTCCCTCCGAGGAAAGCCATTGAGGCAGGCCCATTTATACTGCCACCCTGTTTTAGAACAAATCGCACAAAACTGTCAGCCAGTCGTATCAACAGGAAAGGTTCTCGGCTGTTGTAGCAGTGTGAAACCTGTTCAGGGTGCTGTTGCACTGTCTGGTTGCCAGAAATGCAGATTGACAACCGGGCACAGGCCAATGAACGCATTACTTTCACACAATTGAGGGAAATGTTTTTTTCTGCATGGCAAAGCAACAGAAGATCATTTATAATTACCCGTCATATATTATATCGATAATTACCCATCCTACATTACATTGATAATGACCCAATCTTACATTGTCATCAATAAGCAGCTCTGTTCCACATTTTCATTGGTAATGACTCCAGTCCCACATTCTCATCAACAATTACCATTATCCTGGATCCTAATTGATAAGTGACCCTATTATAGAATCTCTTAGTAATTGGACTCCACCAACATGCTCACTAGTAACGAGTTAAATCCCACATTCTCAATGATAACGGCCCCTGGCCTACATTCCATTTAACAACCACACTTGCTCCTGACTGTGCAAGTCCTACATGAAATGAATTTGGACTGCCTGCATTGCCTTGTGAGCCCACAACACCAAGTATATCTAATTTGGCACTAATTGGCACTAAAACGTCAGGATGGCTCACTTGCGAAATGGAAACATGTCACGCTGATGCAGCGCAGAGGCGAGGTACATCGGTAGGGGAGAAAAAAGAAACCCTCACATTTATTTATAATGTGCTAGGCCTCAGATGGCATTCTCACCTCTGAGTCAGAAGGCTATGGACTCAAGCCCCATTTCCAGGGCCTTGAGCATATAATCTAGGCCAGTGGATCTGTAGTAACCTTCCAGAGTGTCCGTGGGATGATCTACAATGTTGTTGGCCATTTTCTGAACATGTTTTACACCGCACCACAATTCTTTTTCGATAGGACTTGTAACATGAGCTACAAGGGTCAGTGTGGAGGAAACCCATTTCCGGCTTTGCAGCTTGAGAACCGGGCAGCTTGCAAGTGCAGGACACGAGGGAGCGAATGAGCAGAGGTCGGAGGAGGGAGCAAGGACACTGCAGCTGAATGCCACACGCACAGTGCAGAGCGGGCTGGCTGCTTGAGTGAGGGGTGGAGCTTGTTGGGGGGGGGGGGGGGGGGTGGGGGCCAGTGCGGTGGGGGAGGGGGTGAGTGCACATGGAGGAGTGGCTGGAAAATGGTATGCCGGTGGGGGCCAGAATGCTGATTGATGAGAGTGTGTGAGTGCTTCTAGCTTCTGCTCTTTGCCAGTTTTAGGGTGGGGTGGGGCATTCTAGAATTAAGACCATAAGACTATAAGACGTTGGAGCAAAAATTAGACCATTTGGCCCATCGAGTATGCTCCGCCATTCAATCATGGCTGATTAGTTTCTCAACTCCATTCTCCTGCCTTCTCCCCGTTTCTAGATTTTCCGGTAAATAGAAACTATTTTAATCCATATTGGTGCAGAATTTACTGATGCTAAATTAGAATAAACAGGTTCTAAAAGGCAATACATTGCTTAATCACTCTTTACATGCAGTAATTACATATTATGAGAAATAAATAGGGATAGAATTTCGATTGAGCATGTGGGTTTAATTACTAATCCATTTGAAAAAGGACCCTTCAATGAAAATGGTTTGAGAACAACTGATTTAGGCTGACTCTCCAGTGTAGGAGTGAGGGAGTGTAGCATTGCCAGAAGTACTATTTTTCAGAAGAGACTTTAAACCCTATCTGCCCTCTCAGTTGGGTGTCGAAGATTCCACAGCCACTATTTAACAGAAGCCCACGGGAGTTCTTCACGATGTCCTGGCCAATATTTATCCCTCAATCAACAGTACTAAACCTAAGCTAACAATTCAGTGCAATATTGAGGGATTGTTCCGCTGCTGGAGGTGCTATGATGTGGGTGATGTTTGCCCAGCTCGACACAGAGAATGCCATGGCATTATTCAACGAGGAACAGGGCAGCTATCCACACTAACATTTATCCCTCAGCCCACACCAGTAAAACAGAGTACCTGGTCTTTTATCCCATTGGCAACTAGCTGAAAGCAAATTAGTTTCTGTGTTTCCTACATTATGGCAGCATCGACACTATAAAATGATATCCTTGACTGTAGGTGGATCTAGAATGATCTGAGGACTTGGAAGAGACTGTATTAATGCGAGTCCCTTATGCAGCACCAAGTTGCAATCTCAGGGTGTCGCAAACAACTCTTTTATGTCAATGGAGTGTTTTTGAACTCGTTACCTTTGCTATTCATGTAAACATGGCAACCATTAATTTATAATTGGGATGCAGCAAAGGCTGCATTCATTGTCAATACCTAGTTGCCCTGAGATGATGGTGGTGGGTCTTTTTCTGGCGATTATGTATATTTTTTTACAACTAGCAGTTTATGCTAGACTCCTAGAAGTCACCCATAGCGCGTGAGACTGGAGTCACGTGTAGATCAGGCCGTAAGTTCCTTTTCCTGAAGGATATAATGAACCTAATGTGCTGTTCTGACAAACTGGCATCTTATGTGGAGGGGTCATTCTTTTTCTGGTATCAGGCCACAGGTCCTTCACTGTCGCTGGGTCAAAATCCTGGAACTCCCTTTCCTAACAGCACTGTAGGTGTACCTACACCACGTGGACTGCAGCGGTTCAAGAAGGCAGCTCACCCACCACCTTCTCACGGGCAAAAAGCATTCCAGAAATTGCAAGTACTTCAACTCTAATTAAACACAAAAGCAACAGTCCAACAGGAAGTTACTTTCCAATCATTTGCGAAAAGCATAATTCCTCGAGTTTTGAAAGGCGAGGTGGGTGATAATGTGCAAGAATCAGATTTAGATGTTCAGCATCAGTCCAAAACAAACTAGATTTGGACAGATCAGTTTTCACAATAAATGCAAACAGCTGCCGTACCCGAGAGGCACTGCCAGTGGCTGCGAGTCTGATGAGAGTTTGCGTGTATGTTCTACCTCACTTTCAATAAATGCTGGCACCTGCATCCCACACAGTGCCCTGGGATTATGTCTCCTCACCTCTTGCTGTTAGGCCAATATGGTGAGGGCAACCCTACCTCAGTTACATTTGAGGCATCCTCTTTGTTAGTCCAGTCTTAAGGCACAGCTTCACAGTTTAGAGGTGACAGTGTTACTGCTTGAGCCAAGCTCAATGACAGGGCTTTACCCTGTATCTAACCGTGCTGGGGCAGCTCTGGGAGAGCTGGGTGCCTGAAATGGACAGTATTCTGCTCATGGTTCAGCACAGGTAATTCACAGAGGAGAGAGTCATTAAAAATAATAGCTGCACTTGCTTAACAATGTCATTAGTACAGTTATTTAAAATTAATGGGAAGCTAGTTGGCTTGATTAAAAGCAGGATGGGCAATAGATAGCTGGAGTGCTGAGCAAAAACTTAATGGCAGCACAGAAACTCACACACGTCCAAGCACTTTGCTTTGTTAACTAATCGTGTCCACCAAGGCTCAGTGGCTCAAAATCTTGAGTGGGATTTTCCAGTCCCGGCTGCCGATGGCATTTACTGGAGACGCCCACGCCAATGGACTTTTTGGCTGGCTCACCACATCCTCTGCCTCTGAGTCAGGAGGTTCTGGGTTTGAGTCACCGACTCCTGAGACTGGAGTGTTTCATCTAGGCTGACACTCCCAGTCCAATGCTGAGGGGGTGCAGCACTGTCTGGGGTGCTGCCTTTCAGACGAGCTGCTAAACCGGGGCCCTGCCTGACCTCTCGGGTGGATGAGAAAGATTCTGCAGCATTATTTCAAAGGAGAGCAGGGGGTTTCTCCCCAGTGCCCTGACCAATATTTATCCCTCAACTGACATCCCTCAAACAGATGATCGGGTCATTAACACATTGATATTTATGGGATCTTGCTGAGCACAAAATGGTTGCTGTGTTTCCTACGTTTTAACAGTGACTACATTTCAAAAGTATTACATTTCCTGCCCAGTGTTTTGGGTCAGGTGAAGATCATGGAAGACACTATGTAAACAAAAATCTTCCTTTTATTGAAAATGGTGATATTAATTTAACCCGAGTCTTCACTGTTACAAAGTAAAATGACTCGGTGAAGATGGCTGGAAAACAAATAAAGACCAAAGTGGCTCCCACACCAGTTGAGGCAGAGCGACTGCTGTTAGGCAACACCCATTTTGCGCACAGCAAGGTCCCACAATCAATGAGGTGAAGGGCCAGTTAATCTGCGTGCTTCTTTCTGTACTTGGTTGGATTTTGTGGAGGGATGCTGCCCAGGACAGTGTTAGGAGCTGTCTGCTCGTCCACCGTGAGCTGTTATACACCCACCTCAAATGACGAAGAAAGTCTTCATTCAAAATGCTCCGGAAGAACGAAGTTGATAAGTGAGAGCCTAATGGAGGGCACATACCTCAGTGACCATTGGTGCAGGAAACACCTGGGACCTGGAGAGAGGAGACCCATTAGAAAAATACTGAGGGACAGGAAGAAGTATCTACCAAAGGAATTCAATTGGTGAGGGGCCATTTCCAACAAGGCACATCAGGGGCTGGAATGAGCCCAACTGCGCTTGATCATAAATCCAAACAAATTTCCTTTTATGGAATGTGGGCATCACTGGCAAGGCCAGCATTTGTCGCCCTTGAGTGGATTGCCAGAGGGCAGTTAAGAGTCAGCCTCCTTGCTGTGGGTCTGGAGTCACATGAAGGCCAGACCAGGTAAAGATGGCAGATTTCCTTCCCTCAAGAGCATTAGTGAAGCAGGTGGGCTTTTAAACAACAGTCAATAGTGGTTGTCATGGTCACCATCACTGACCAACTTTATATCCCAGATTTGTTGCTTGAATTTAAATTCCACCAGCTGCCGTGGTGAGATTTGAGCCCATGCTCCCAGAGCATCAGCCTGGGCCACTGGATTCTAACCCCATGACATTACCACTATGCCACCACTTTAATACTTAGCCGCATCTCATAGATAAGGACGTGCTCAACAACTGCTTGAGCTTCAAAAAATCACCAGGCTGTTGGGTTCATGGGAACACTGTTGTACACTTGACGTGAGTCGGAAGAGCAGAAGCATCACTCCAGGGCCCTCCAGCCTCAGGCTACCTCTGGCCCGCATTCATGGCCTAACCCCCACATTCTCCTGAGAGGCGCTGTTGTCTGGACTAACTGGAAATATGCTAATGAGGCCCGAGGCCCAATTTGGGGTGAGTGTCAGGCCTGGCATTTCTGAACTGTGCTCGGTGGGCTCTGCATGCTTCAGACCCGAAGATGGACCTAATTAAATCTTCCTCCCGATTTCTTCAGGCTCAACGGTATTCTTATTAGGAATCGGGCTCAATTGCTTTTGTGTTGCTTCGGCATGCTGTGCTATTTTATATATACATCTTTTTCTCAGCAGCCCATTCAATGGGGATTTTTCTCCTAATTGAGGCAAGTTGAGACCCACTCACACTTCACAGGCCACTTGTATCTCTTGGACTTGACTGCACGAAGTCGAACAGCGGAGGAGTCGTGATAAGAAAAGACCCATAAAAAGCTGATCCCTCCCGTTGTGGCATCTCATTATATTTTGGATATGGTTAATGCAATTGTGCACATACTGCAGGTGCAGTAATTACTGGTGAAAATCCCTCAACATAATTTCATGCCTCTAATTGCTTGGCAAGGGATACATTCCAAAGAAAATTCTCATCTTATTACTGTGAAAATTTAGTTGTGCTTCTTTCCCGTGCTGGCAAGCCTTAGTGCGTTCAATAAAACTATAGTCCAAGTAATGGGTAATGTCAATTGACTAGGAATCCAGAAGCTGAGGATAATGCTCTGGGCACATGGGTTCAATTCCTAACATGGCAGCTGGTAGAATTCAACAATCCTCTGGCATGGCCTGGTAAGCCACTCAGATCAAGGGCAATTAGGGATGGGCAACAAATGCTCAAAGGGTAATGCTCAAACTCTTTTTTGGGCAAGGGTATTAAGGTTTACGGAACCAATGTCGGGAGATGGAGTTAGGATATAGTCCGTGGAAAGGTCTAACTGAGTGAAGGGGCAGGTTTGAGGGGCTGAATGGCCTACTCCTGTTTGGCAAGGCCCCAATTTTAAATGCACCATCCTGGTTGGAATGGGATGAGTGAGAGGCAAAAAAAAATTGAGGGGTGCACTAAATGCCCTGTTCCCACTGCAATCCCCCTGGTCTTGATTTTAATGGTGCCACTGACTTAGGCCCATTTTATCCAGGTTTTGAGGATAAGGTGTGGATACTGACCCCGGGGTTTGAATTTGACCCAGACTGTTACACTAGTGTCATATTTATCTTGATGGACTAACAACCTAGAGGTGTGGCCAAATAGAGCCCAAATCCCACCATGGCAGATTGAGAATTCTAATTTGAATTTAGATACAGTAAAAAAATCTGGAAATGTTTTTTTTTGGAAAGCTGTTGGCAATAAAAGTGCCCATGAATTCATCAGATTGTTTGTTTTAAATGTATTCTTTCACAGGATGTGGGTGTTGCTGGCTAGGCCAGCATTTGTTGCCCATCACTAATTGCCCTTGAGAGGGTGGTGGTGAGCTGCCTCCCCTAAATGGTTGCAGTCCACGTGGTGTAGGTACACCCATGGTGCTGTTAGGGAGGGGCTTCCAGGATTTTGACCCAGTGACAGTGAAGGAACTGTGATATATTTCCAGGTCAAGACGGTGAGTGGTTTGGATGGGAACTTCCAAGTGGTGGTGTTCCCATGCGTCTGCTGACCTTGTCCTACTAGATGGTAGAGGCTGCAGGTGTGGAAGGTGCTGTCAAAGGAGCCTGGGTGAGTTGCTGCAGTGCATCTTGTAGATGGTACACACACTGCTGCTGCTGTGCATCGGTGGTGGAGGGTGTGAATGTTTGTGGATGGGGTGCCAATCAAGCGGACTGCTTTACTCTGGATGGTGTCGAGCTTCTTGAGTGTTGTGGGAGCTGCATTCATCCAGGCAAGTGGAGAGTGTTCTGTCACGTTCCTGACTTGTGCTTTGTAGACAGGCTCTGGGGAAGTCAGGAGTTGAGTTACTTGGCAGAGAATTCGTGGCCACTGACCTTCTGTTGTAGCCACAGTATCCATTTGGCTGGTCCAGTTATGTTTCTGGTCAAACCCAGCTGGTTCACTAATGTTCCTTTTGGGAAGGAAACCTGCCATCCTCACCTGATTTGGGGCTATATGTGACTGCAGTCCCCAACCAATGTGGTTGAGTCTCAGCTGCCTCTGATATGACCTAGGGAGCTACCCAAAAGCAACTAGAAATGGTCAATAAATGCCAGCTTTGCCAATGATGCTCACACCTCAAGAATGAAAACAGTAAATAATCGTTTGGTAGTGCAGAACTTGAATATTGCTGAAAAAAGAGACATGTCAAAGCTTTTCAACTTGCACTCATCAGGACACTCGCAAGAATACTGATATAAGGGGAAGACAACAATTTATACTGCATGAGAAGAGGTATTCTTGCGAGTGTCCTGATGACGCAAAGCTTCGACATGTCTCTTTTTTTCAGCATTAACAATAAAGTTGAGATGGTTCAGAACAGGAACGGTTCCATACTTTGAGAAGCTGATGGGTGAGGGGACAACATTAGGCTGATGCAGTAGGGGGCAGAGTTGAGGGAGCTTTGCCCTGCAAGTAACAAGGCTGTAGATGGGAGCAATGAATGTTTTGGGTCACTGCTTGCTGGCAAAACTTGGACTGTATGAAACTTATCAATGCAAATTCTCAGAAAGGAGGAGTTGGTAATGTCAGGGTGACATTGAACTACTCAGACTGGGGGTATGTCCCAGGTTCACTACTGCTCTGTTGAGTCATCTGCCCGCTGTTGGGTTCATTCTTTGATATTCCCCGATCTAAGTAGGGGGCATCAACCAGAATACCCTACTAATGCTATCCGGAGATCGGGCTGGAAGAGTGTCTGGAAGCGAGTTGGATGAGGAGTGGGCCAAGCTGTTCAATGATGCCTCTTAAGGATGAAGAGCCAGCCAACGCTCGCTGTTGATGTTCACGTGCGAATTAAGGCCAGCTTGGACAAAGTACTGAAGGATGGTCCAAATCCACCAACCATCTACACGGACGCTCTACCGCAGTGCTGAGGGAGTGCTATGCTGTCATAGGTGCCATCTTTCAGACGAGATGTTAAACCAAATTTGCCTGCTTGGATAGATGCAAAAGATCTTATAACACTATTTGGAAAAAAGGCAGTAGAATTTTCCAGTGTCCTGGCCAATACTTAACGCTTAATAAATATTGATTATCTGGGTCATCATCACATTTCGGTTTTGTGGGAGCTTGCTGTGCGCAAATTGGCTGTCACATTTCCTCCATGACAACAGCGAACTACACTTCAAAAGCACTTCATTAGCTGCAAAGGCACCCGGTGGTCATGATAAGCGCCAAATAAATGCAAGTCCTTTTTGTTATAACCCAGGCAACAGCCAGCTGCCGGGGAGACAGGCTGAGATCGAAGGAAAGCAAGGTGGTCAGCGTCAGGGCTCTCAACGCCTGGGGAGATGTTTGGGCTGAGATTTATAACGAAACAGCATTGGCTGGGTCAGCAGCCCCTTTAAAACACACATGGGGGCGGGGTGGGGGTCGGGGGGGGAGGGGATTGGGATTATTTTCTATTTAAAGGAGTAAAACGCATCAGAATAGATGACACTTTTAAACAAAAGTAGCAGAGCTTGTCAGGCCCACTGACACGTCAGTGTGAAAACAACCTGCCTGTTTAAAAAAGGCGACTTTCTTCTGCATCAAACCAGAGATGTACAGTAAATGATTATATCACAGTTCTGCAGCAGTGATCATTGCCCAATTACTTGGGCTCTGTCTAGATTTTCAAGGTCCCCTTGGTTAGAGTCACAGGTTACCATGAAGTATCAGTTAATATGATGGTTACACAAAGCCTGAATATTCTCTGAATATATTTGCTCCGAGTGTGATGTATTCATCAACGGCTGTTTGTTGCTCACTCTCTTGCAGACTGCAGCGGCACTAAAAATATCTTGCCTGAAGAAATTATAATAAATGAAAGTGTAATGGCTGACACTATCAACATGCAATGAGAAGCACATCTCGGCCGGATGAAGGTGCTGCCTGTCACGCCGGCAGAGAGACTTTGCCCTTCCGTAACAGGGAGGTAGGTACCTGTGGGTGACCGTCACTTCCCCAGTGAGCCAAGGAACTCTGGAAGCTTGGTCAATTGTTGGGGAACAAGGAAAGTAAAAGAAAGCAGTCCCTGGGTGCCCGGTGCTTAATTGATGTGCGAGTTGGTCGTGTTCTCTTTGGAAAAATAGAAGGAGACTTCAAGGTGACCCAATTGAAGTTTTTCCAAAATTATGAAGCGAATTGACAAGGAACGAGGGACTCGAGTTATGTCGAAAGACAAGAGAAGCTGGAATTGAGCAGAGAAGGTTAGGAGAAGATTTGGATAGAGGTGTTCAGAATGATCAGAATAGGCAGGGAGGAACAGTTTCACAAACAATAGGAATCACGGGGAAATCTCTCCACTGGTTAGAGACGTATCTAGCTCAAAGGAATATGGCTGTAGTTGTTGGAGGCCAAATCATCTCAGCCTTGGTACATCACTGTAGGAGTTTCTCAGGGTAGTGTCCTAAGCCCAACCATCTTCAGCTATTTCATGACCTTCCCTCCAACATAAGGTCAGGAGTGCAGATATTCATTGATGGTTGCACAGTGCCCTTGGCAACTCCTCAGTTACAGAAGCAGCCTGGGCCTGCATCCAGCAACATCTGGACAATATTCAAGCTTGGTTTGATAAGTAGTAAGTAACATTTGTGCCACACAAGTTTCAGGTAATGACCATCTCCAACAAGAGAGAATCAATCTCCCCTCCACATTCAAAAGTATTACCACTGTGGAAACCTTCAACACCCTGGGTTTGTTGGGAACCGTGGGGGAGGCAGGGTTGGTGAGGGGGTTACCTTTGACCAGAAATGACTGGACCAGCCATATAAATACTGGGGCTACAAAAACAGGTAAGAGGCTGGAGGTTCTGTGAAGAGTAATTTACCTCTTCACTTTCCAAGCCCTGTCTACACAAGGCACAAGCGATGAGTGCATTGCAGTACTTTTTACATGCAGCTCTAACAACACTCAAAAAACTTAACCCCGCCCAAGACAAAGCAACCCTTTTTATTGGCATCCCATCCACCACATTAAACATTCACTTCCCTCCAACACCACAGCACAGTGGCAGCAGTGTGTGTATCATCTACAAGATGCACTGCAGCAACACACCAAGGCTCCTTAGACAGCACCTTCCAAACTTGCGACCACTACCACCCCTAAGGACAAGGGCAGCAGACACATGGGAACACCACCACCTGGAAATTCCCTTCCAAGCCACTCACCATTCTGACTTGGAACTATATTGCTGTCCCTTCACTGTCGTTGGGTCAAAATCCTGGAATTCTCTTCCTAACAGCACTGTGGTTGTACCTACACAATGTGGACTGCAGTGGTTCAAGAAGGCAGATCACCGCCACCTTCTCAAGGGCAACTAGGGATGGGCAATAAATTGAGGCCTGGCTGTGACAGTGAAATTCTATGAACCAGCGCAAAATAAAATTGGCAGAAGTATTGGTAACCATAGGATACAGATCTAAAATAATTAGCAAAGTAACAAGAGGAAAGAGAAGAAGAAATTATTTTTAAACAATGAGTTGTTCTGACCTGAAATGCATTACCTGACAGGATGTTGGAAGCAGATTCAGCAGTAACTTTCAAGACGGAATTGGATAAATACTTGAAGAAAATCTTTGCAGGGTTATCAAAAAAGAAAGACTTACGTTTATATAGCGCCTTACAAGACCACAGGATTTCCCAAAGCACACTACAGCCAACGAAGTGCATTCGAAGTGTCGTCACTCTTGTAATGTAGGAAACACAGTAGCCATTTTGTGCACATAGAAATGGTTAAACAAGGTGGAATCTTTATTCATTGATCCTAGCTCAGTTGGTAGTGTGCTCACCTCTTGAGCTGACAGGGTGTGGGTTCAAATCTTCCTTCAGAACTTGAGTGCAATAAGTCTAGGCTTGGTATACCCACTCCTGGGCAATACTGTGATGTTGCTTTTGTCCATGAAATGTTGAAGTATGTCCCTGTCTGCTCTCCCAGCCAGGCATAAAGAATCCCCAGTCACTATTTCGAAGGAGGTGGCCCGACCAGTGTTTACCCCTCAATCAACATCATAAGAACAGGTTATTTGGGTCATTCTCCTGTTGCTGTTCGTGGGAGCTTGCTGTGAGCGGATTGGCTGCCGCGTTTCCTACATTACAACTTGGACTACGTTTCAAAAGGACTCCATTTTCTGTAAAGTGCTTTGAGACATCCGGTGTTTGGGAAAGGCGCTATATGAATGCAAGGCTTGCTTTTTTTTTTAAAACTCAAATGGTAAATGGGTTCAGCTTCTGTAGGTCCCAATTGTTTATGTTGATTTGTGCCCATTTTCACCCATTTTGGGGCATATTCTAAGATTAGGAGGATACTTCCGCATATTCGACATCAGCTCAACTAGTATAGCTTTTGATAATTCCACAAATCTTGGAGGAAATCCAGGATTTGTTCTCAAGTTTAAGAGAAAGCTTCACCTGTGACCAAGGTCAGACAGCAATGGTTAGTCAGACTGCTGCACACTGTCACACACTGTCCATCTCCCAATGCACTGGAGAAACAGCCATTATAGTCTCTAAATGGAGGCCTTTTAGTGAAGATGAGATAAAATGGAAGCAATTGTCTCAAGTTGGAAGCGGACTACTACTCTGAAGCTGTAAGATACTTTGTTCTTCATTTGAAATTCTGCTGCCTCTTTCTTGACTCGCTCAAAGTCCAGTTCACTCGATCGTCAACTCTGTGCTCGCCGAGTTTCATTGGTTCCAACTGGGCCTCAGATTTAAAATTGTCATGTTCAAATCTCTCCACGGCTTTACCCTCCCATATCTCTTATCCGCCTTTCTGCTCTACAATGCCCTGACGTCTCTGCACTCCTCCAGTTATGGCCGTGTGCGCGTCCCCAATCACTCCCCAGTGTGTGCACTCTGCCATGCGTGCGTCCCCAATCTCCTTCACCCCCCGCCATTAACAACCGTGCCTTCAGCTGCCTAGGTGCGCCCCCACCCCACCTCTCTCTCCTCCTTTAGGAGGGTCTGTAAAACCTATGCCTCAACTGTGCTTCTGTGGCTCAGATTTAAATCTAGTTTGACCACACTCCTACGAGTGCTTTGAGAGGTCTCACCACATGTAAGGCACATCGCTGTTATATAATCGCTGACTGTTTCATCGCAACATTGAATAGAATTAATAAACTTCTTGGTCGACCTTTCCTTTGGAGCTATCCCCAAGTCCCAATCTTTTCAGGTTGAGATTGCATAAAGCCTGCGGCCCATATTTCTTTATCTGATCTGAGAAGATTAAGCCCAAATTACACATTCACTCAATCGCCTCTCTCTCTCTCTCTCTCTCTCTCTCTCTCTGTCTGTCCTCCTCTGCATTTACAGAACCATTAGGCTTCCACACAAGGTGCTGGAATAACCCTGCACTTTCCTTCAAACCCATATTCACTTTTTATTTAATAGCAGATCAGTTGAAATCACTCGTCAAGGCTGGCTGACACTTTCCTTCATTATCTCTACCTTATGGAGACCATCTTACACTCAGCAGTAATAAAGCCAGGACTCTCTTTTCTTTCTGTGTTCCAAGTTCCCCCCTTCGTAAAGGTTTATTCATATATGTTGGCCACTCAGGATCGTTCACTCTCAGTTCCTGAGAGACAAGCAGTTTATGAAGTTTTGATGGGTCCTGAACAAGAGACATTGTCTCAGTACAAATAGCACATGTCTGAGTGGAGAAGAGAAGAGGCAATTATTTGGTATAAAGGCTGCTGAATGAAAATGGTTACCAGAGCACTGAGACAATGACACAAGAGTGCTTTCAGCGATAGTTATTATTGCTCTCCAGGGCTTTGATTGTTATTTTCTCCTTTTCTTCCTATTCCAAAAATATCAGCCCCTTTCCATTATTTCATGTGTGTATTTTTTTTTGTGTGTTCTTGATTGAAATCTTTATCGAGGTTTTGTACAGGTAGACTAGGCTGTCTCCCAGAATAGCAGGAGGTTGGCTATCTAAAACCTGGTGATTGTGACATGAGTTTCGAAAGACAAAGCATGCCATCCACTTATGGGAAAGGCAATGAATTAAAAAAGGAAAGGGGAACATTGTCAGAGCAGCTAGTATATTGTGATAAACCTTCGAATCGTTTCAGACTGTCCCCAGGCACTTTGCCCTTCACAGAATCACAGTGCAGAAGAGGCCTTTCGGCCCATCGAGTCTGCGCCGACACGTGAGAAACACACTTACCCGATGTGGTTCAGGAGCAGTGGCACGTCTGGGGTTCATGTTGGAGCGGGGCACTGTCATGCTGTTGGCAAGTGCCAATGGGGCAGACGTCACTCAGCATTGGCAATGAATCAGAACCTGTGTGAGGCTGTGGGTTCAAGTCCCCCCTGGAGAGACCTGAGCACAAAAACCAAGGCTGACGCTCCAGTCCGGTGCTGAGGGAATGCTCCACTGTCTGAGGCATGAAACCGAGGTCAGGTCTGCCCATTAGGGGGATGGGTAAGATCCCATGCCACACTGTTGAAGAAGAGCAGGGGCATTCTTCCTGGTGCCTTGGCCAGTGGACTCCAGGGGTCCAGGCTAATGCTCTGGGGATGCAGGTTCAAATCCCACGATGAAGTGTTAAACCAGGGCCCTGTCTACCCTCGTAAGTGACCTAAAAATGCCATAACATGATTTGAAGAAGAGTAAGGCAACCACACTCACATCTAGAAGATGGTGGACTCAAATCCCACTCCAAAAAACTGAGCACAACATTTAGGATGAGCTTCCCAGGGTGGTATGGTAAGAGTGGTGTGGCCTGTGGTGAGGTCCTAAACGGAGGAGCGACCGGGACCTTTCAGGGGGTGTGGTTGCCCGCCCTGCCTCCCGGGGAGTCAGTGACATCCCGCCCACACTAGCTGCCCCGCAGCCGCTTAATGCTCGGAGAAGCGTTACTTGTCTGGAGGCGGGACTTCCGCCCCTCGCTCGTGAGGAAGTCCCGCCTCAGAGAGCTGCCAGCCAATCTGATTGGGCACTATGTTGAAGAACAGCCAATATATTTCCGTCATACCACAAGGCTAAAATCAAAAAAAATAAAATCTTGTGACTTTTCTTGTTTGTGGGATCTTGCTGTGTGCAATTTGGCTGCTGAGTTTCCTACATTGCGGCCGTGCTTTGGAATTCCCGAAGGTCGTGAAAGATGCTATATAAATGCAGGTTTGCCTTTCGTGTGCATGCGTGAGACCTCTTCCTGAACAGTGGGTGTGTGAGCAAGAGTGACAAGGTACGGGCTCAGCTACGGCCTCCTCCATGGTCAACTGGTGTGCCCACACTTGCTGTTTGGCACATCAAGGGGGGATGCAAGGGTGAGGTACAGAAGGGTTTCATCTCCCCTGGAGCCTTGCAAGGACATTACAGGAGGCAAAGAAGCAAGAGAAGGGAAAGAAAGCCAAAATAAAATTGGAACTTATGGTTGCTTTGTGATTCTGTAGTGATGTTTTCCAAATCCTGTCATGAGTTTCTAGCCATCATGATGGATGAGGAGAAAACAGCTCCCATCTGCATCTGAAGCCATAGCAACAAAGGAGGCAGCTGCTTTAAAGGAAATATGCTTTCTATTCTTTGTTATTTTTAACTCTGGGAGTCCAGTGAGGGAACAAGTATCCAATCCCTGGTTGTCTACATTCCCTGTGGCCTAGTGGGGGAAGAGATCTACCTGTCCCGGGTGACTCCCATGGCTTTTATCGGTCTTTGTGGCCCATGGACCTTTACAAAACAGTGACACGGAGTCATGGATGCCATGGCACAGGTGGTCATTTGGCCAATGAAACTTCTGCCACCTTGTGCCGTTCATCACAATCATTATTGCAAGCCCAGACTGCGCTGGAGCCTGAGATAACTGGTAACGTTAAGAAAAAAGGACAAAATAGCTTGCAATCATGTCGCTCCTTACAGAGCCTGAGGATGCCTCGAAGCTCTTTACAGTCACTTTTAAAGTTAGTCACTTCCGTAGTTTCAAGAAGCCACGACAAGCAATTCACACACCGCAAGGGCTCTCACACACACACACACAGGAACGAGGTAAATGACCAATTAAGCTGCGTTACTGATGCAGGTTGAGGGATAAATAATTTCCAGGATAGCAAGGAGAACTCACCTTCTCTTCCTCAGTATCATTGGTGTTGTATGTTGTACATTCAGTCAGTCTCACAAAGAGGTTCTGGGTCTCACATGGTTAAACATTAACTGTTTATTGATAACACCATTCAAGCTAGGAGCTAACTCCATGCTGGCTTCTACACAGGTCTCTATCCAGTCCATAGCTCTCTCTTGTCTCAGGTCATGTGTCTCTTTACATTACACTGTGGTACTGTACCAATCCCACATTGACCTTTACTATGCCAAATACCCCAATTGGGTCTTTTATGTTCACCTGAGAGGGCAGACAGGGTCTTGGCTTAAATTATTGTCTAAAAGATGACACTTCTGATAGTGCAGCAATCTAGCAGCAGATTGTGCTTATGTGCACAGACCAGGGGGGCTTGAACCCACAACCATCACGCACAGACGAAAAGGTGTTACTAATGGAGTCATGGCAGACATCAGAACTATACCTGTACTGCTAAAGGTGAATGAGTCAATTCGAGAGACCGAGTATTACATTGGTATAATTGAGCGTGACAATCCTTATGTCTGGGCCACTCATGATAATTAACATTGCACTGAAAATAATTAGTTTGGTATTGAATTTCTAGAGGTAAATAGCACTGTAGAAGTTAACTAATGCCATACCAAAGAAAAAAAAAACTTTAAACTGTTACCAGCAACTTTGACAAATGATCTACAGGTCTAAAGTTGGTAAGATATGGAGGGAGTGAAATCCACTTTGGTAAGAACAGAAGAAGGACAAAAGCAAATCAAGATGAATGACCACCCCCATCCCCCCGGAATCAAACCCACGGAAATGAGCCCACACAGAAGATCTGCCATAGGGTGACACTTCTTGAATGACCAAAGTGATTCACGTTGAGTCAAATGAGTTGTGCTGAGAGTTGGGAGCCTTTCAAATGCTGAACGCAAGGCAATGTGAGAAAAGCCAATTCGTTTTTTGTTAAGGAGACCGCTAATTTCAGGGCAGTGCCAATATCTCTCTGATGCTGAGCTGGCCCAAGAGTTGTACCAGTGTCATCCTGTGAGGTGCCGTCAGTTATTCTGGAATTTTGGACCAGCATCTATTCCGTTACTCAAGTGGCAACCTCCTTAGCAGCCGATTCGTTGTTGCCTCCCAACTCCAGCAGAGGGCATTGAAACTGGGGTGTGGGTGTGGGGTTGTGAGGAGCTCCAGTCAGGCAAGTAACGGGGCAGAGCGTAAAATGGGCCCCTCGCTATTGCCGACGTTGTACTTTTGGCCAGTTTTCACACCCTGCACGTGCAGCCACTCTCTCACCACCATCGTCCCTTCACATTGAATCCAGGCAATTTGCCAACATTATAAAATCTTCCACCGCTTGCAGCCCACGGCCTTTTCTGTACGTGGTCTTCAACGCTGATTTTCCAGTGAAGAATTGGGACGCTCTGGCCTCAAATTAAACTTAACGATTCGGCGAAAGAATAAGGGAGAAGATGAGGTGGAGTTTTATTATTCTGAATGCATGACTTTTTATGGTCTAGAATGTGCTGCCTGAAATGGTGGTGAAAGCAGATCGAAAGCACCTTTGAAAAAAAAGGAACAAAAACAGGAATAGCTGGAAAAGCTCAGCAGGTCTGACAGCATCTGCGGAGAGGAGCACAGTTAACGTTTTGAGTCCGGATGACTCTTCGTCAGAGGGAGAAAGGAATTGGATAAAGACTTGAAAAGGATGCAGGGCTTTGGAGAAAGGGCAGGGGAGTGGGATGAACTGGATAGCTCTTTCAAAGAACTGGCTCTGGCACAATGGGCTAACTTGCCTCTTTTCCGTGCTGTGATAACCACACTTACTAAAAGGGTATCGACACCCAGTGGCATATCACTCCAACTGCACACATGCCCAGTTCGATGCCCATTCATACTTTGCGTGTTAATTCATCAAAATATCAGCCTTCTGCGGAAGGTTTAGGATTACAGGAAGCCTGAAGAATTATTTGGATAACAAAATGGACTCTGGCCCAAAACCCTAAAATAATTGACAGCATCTTGCAGGGCTTCATTGGTTCAACTCTTTGGTCATTCAGGAACTGGAGGGATGTTTTACACTGTCCTGTCATCTCTGACAAAAACACAATGAATTGAAAAGTCTCTTCTCGCATTACTTTATGTCCAGAATTTGAAGGTCTCCAAATGCTCCAGATGACTCTTGCATGGGGGGGTCAGTCAAGGACCGTCAGGCCATGAGGGAAGATCTGCGTGGGCTCATTCCCATGGGTTTTATCAAGAGGGCTTATTCATGAGGGGTCGTTCAGTTGGGTCATTCATGTGGAGTCTTTTCAGAAGGAGTCATTTAATGGGGGTCAGCCATGTAGATGTCTCCTGCACTGTAGATGGGAGGTCAGCAGAGTGTCGATTTTATACACGCTATCTGCATATATCCAACTCAATGTCATTCCTGATAAACTGCCCTGTGCTTCCTTAATCCTTTCTAGAAAGGCATTCTGTTGCTATGGCACTTCTTAAATTGGTCTATGAAATGCAAGACAACAACTTCCTGGTATAATTACTTCCAGTTTGCTGAACATATTGAAACATTTGTTGCATATCGAGATAATTCCTCTTTACCAACTTTGCCTGCTTCAATCTGGTTTCTAACCCATGCTGGGGCCTCATGGGTGAGTTGGCTACACCCTAACTTTACAAACTCGTAATGAAGGGTATTATTAGTTTAGCTGTGAGAGGCAAGTTCTTTCTTGCCCAATAGTCTGTATCCAGGCCTACGGGTTAAAAATGACAAGCAACTCTTAAAGAATCAACAGCTGAGGCTGAAAGAGAGAACTTGCTAACACAGGTCAGTGACATTACTACATGGAAGTGGAACAGTTTCCATCTCACCGGACACTCCCGGGCTGCATGAAGCCTTCAGTTTGCAACCACATTTTTTCTGATGCTGCGTTACGGACATTTGAATGAAGACCTAACCCCAAAAGCCAAGAAGAGTGCAGATACCCAATTCAGTGACGCGTCCCTGGGACGCCTTCAGGACACTGTGGAGCCTCACCACAATGTCTTCTACCCCCGCTCTGGCCGCAGGAGACCCATCAGTCTCACCACTCCAGCTGGGAGGCAGTGGCAGAGGTGGTTAGTGCCAATGCTGCACACAAGAGGTTGGCCATCCAGTGCAGAAAGAGGATGAATGATCTCATCCACTGCTGCCAGGGTAAGGCAACCACCTCATCACTCTAAACTCACATGCTCCAGCCCAGCATACATCCACTGGCATCTTACTCACTGCCAGCTCAAAGGACATTACCACCCACTCTCTCTCACACACACCCTCACATCTCCATCTGGCCTCATCTCCTCTGGAGACTGTCCCCTCAGCTCTCACCCTCTGGAGGTCACGTGCACAGATCAACATGCGCCCCCACACACCCCCTAGGGTACCCTCCTTCCTCAGTACAGCCCTCGCCCTGCAGCCTCCTCCCTTGCCTGAGGGCACTTCTCCCCCCCTCCTCCCCAAGCAAAGACCTAGCCCTGCAGCCATTGCAAAGCCTCCCCCGCTTCGTGGCTGGTCTGGTGGGTAGAGACCTGCCCGTGAGCCCCCTAAAAGTGGTGCGGTGCTGCCTGTGAAACCTGGCGCTGATGACTGCGAGGTGCTACCCGAAGCAAGCCAGGCAAATGAACCTCGAAATCCCGAGTGAAGTGCAGCTCGCTGGGTGAACATCGCTTATGTACAGCCGTGAAACATGTTGACGTGCCGGAATGATCCAGCGTGGGAGGATGATTCTGGTGAGCAGGGTTTACAATGAGATGCTAAAGTATTGAAATAAGGTTCCCAACATGCGACAGTGGGAAACAGGGCCTTCCATTGACAGGTGGAGCGTGCCATTGCAAGCTGCTTTCACAACGGCGCAAAACCGAATTTCGGCCTCGTCGCAATTTTTTCTTTCGCTCGTTCGTGGGATGTGGGCGTCGCTGGCTAGGCCAGCATTTGTTGCCCATCCCTAATTGCCCAAGTTTGGAGGGCATTTTGTTTTTTTTTAAGAGTCAACCACGTTGCTGTGGGTCTGGGGAGTCACATGTAGGCCAGACCAGGTAAGGTGGGGGGGGGGCAGATTTCCCTCCCTAAAGGAGGTTAGTGAACCTGATGAGTCTTTACGACAATCACGCCCACCATGGTGCCTGCTGCCTTCGGAACCGGACAATTCTGCCCAGGTTCTCTGGTCATTGTCACACTGCTGTTCATGGGAGATTGTTGTACACAACTGGGCAGCTGATAGATATGTCAAGTTTGCTTGGGTGTATTCCTGACCTCTCAATCCACTAACTGGCCCAATCAAACAGCCTTCCCCTGTCAACCACCTGCAATATTTCATATAATTAACAATGGTGTTTGCAGGGTATTTTTTTGAAAAAAGAATATTTTCTTTAATGAACCCATGATCTTTCTCTCAGGCTGCTCATAGCAGCATCCAGGAGATTAATCTTCAGTTAAAATTCCTGGCTGATCCTGGAGGGTTGGCAATCCCAGCTGCTCCGCTCATTACATTACAGCAGTGACTATATGTTAAAAAGTACTTCTTGGCTGTAAAGGGCTTTGAGGTGTCCAGTGGTTGTGAAAGGTGCTACGCAAATGCAGCTCGCTCTTTCTTTAAACCCTCTGCCTCTCCATCTTTAAAACCCACCTCTGGGTGAAGCTTTTGCTCACCCAGGTATTTCCACTAGCCCGACGTTATGTCTCCATCAAGTCTTGGGATGATTCATAAATGCAATCTGTTGTTGGTCAAAGGAGGAGCTTTGTCAAGGAAAGATCTTGCACCTGATTTGTAATTCTGCCAGTTGCTCGATCCTTATATTCTGTCCCGATTCAGTCATCCACTCCGGTTGATCAGGATCACCAGGCATCTCTGAGTACATTGCAGACAATGAAGAACATTTGAAATGCAGTCACTTCTGTAATGTAGGATAAAGAGTGGACGATTTGCACACAGCAAGACCCCACAAACAGCAGTGCGATAATGACCAGCTAATCTGCATTTGTGAGGTTGATTTAGGGACAAATGTTAGGTAGAACGCTGGGGATAGCTCTTTGGAATAGCACAATGGATTCCTTTACACTCACCTTAGAGGGGAAATGGGGCCTCAATTTAATTTCTCATCTGTAAGACTGTATCGCTGGCAGTGCTGTAGTGCACTGCAGTGCAACCTTGAATTTTTGCGCTCAAGTCCTGGAGTGGAATTTGAACTTACAACCTGCTAACTCATGTGAATTAGGGGCAGCAGTAGGCCATTCAGACCCTCCAGCTTGCACTATCATTTGATAAGATCATGGCTTATCTGAATGTGGTCTCTACCCTCCTGTCTACCCCGTATACATTTTGACTCCCTTGTCAATCAAGAATCTATCCAACTTCAATGACCTTGCCTGTGAAATGAATTCCACAGGCTAATGAACCTCCGAGCGAAAAGATTCCTCCTTACCTCCATCTTAAATGGGAGTCCCCTTATGTTTAAACTGTGTCCTCTAGTTCCAGTCTCTCCTATAACGTATGTTTCAATAAGATCACCTCTCATTCTTCTGAACTCCAGTGGATACAGGTTGTTCATGGGATGTGGGCATCACTGGCTGATTGGCACTGGCATCTATAATTGCCCTTGTTCAGAGGGCTGTGGGACTGGAGTCACATGTAGGCTAAAGCACATTTCCTTCCCCAATTCCCTAGTGAACAAGATGGGTTTTTATAACAATGGGTTCATGGTCATCATCAGACCTCTAATTCCACATTTTTATTAAATTTGAACTTCACCATCTGCTGTGGTGGGACTCAAACCCAGATCATTATATTGGGTCACTGGAATGCTAGTCAGTGACAAGGCCACTTGGCTACCACCTTCCCTGTAAGGGAACCTTTTCATCCCAAGAGGTGGGAGTGTTACCAACTGAGGTACAGCTAAAATAGTGTAGTTTAAAGTTTAGAATACAATGTGGGTGTAGGTGGGACAAAGTAGAGTACAACGTGGCATTCTGAAGCTTCTGAATACCAGGAGATCAACTTTTGGAGTAGCACTGATTACAGAACTGAATCTACAGTTTATGGGATATCAGAGCGTGTATGAGTTGAATCGGATTCCAGATGATGGATTGAAGATTGATTTTCTACCATCCGTCAGAGGGCGTTGGAATGACTTGTGGAGAAAGAGCTGATTCCAGCATGTGGAAGTGGGAGAGTAAATCATCCTGAGTAATAACTAATGAGACAGCAATCATCTGGGGCATTGCTGGTCAAACACGAGGGGGACGACAGCAATCTTTGAGCAGGGACTCCAGAATTGGCTGCAGCTTTCTTTAGATTTGGCCTCTGCTGGATGTTTCAGGAGAGGGAGTTCTACTACACTGGGACAAAATTCAACCAAGAGAAAGGGATAAAACATTTCTGGAACTGAAGATCTTTACTTCGCCTAGATACATGTAAGACGAAGACAAAAATTTAGGATTATTGTGCTTCCAATTGCACACAGAGGCCTTTTCTCACACACCCCGCCAAACCATATTGAGCATACCAAGCTCAAATGTGAAGACAAGCTAGGGTTGTATTCCCTGGAATTGTGAAGACTAAGGGACGATTTAATCAGTATTTTTAAGTTCTTCAGGGGAACAGGAGGTAGGTTAGGAGAAAGCACTTCTGAGAGTTGGGGGAGTCTAGGACGAGAGGGCACAGTCAAAAGATCAGAGGCTGATCTTCCAGGGCTGAAAATAGGGAAAACACAGGCTGGGATTTTCCGGCCTGGTCTTGGCAGGACCTGCCCCAGGAGGTTTGGCAGCTCAGCCAAAAGTCCATTGACCGTCAGCAGGACCTTGCGGTGGGCAGGGCTGTAAAATCCCACCCACGGAGTAGTAGCAGTTTGGAACTTGCTTTTGCAAGTCGCAATGGGTGTTAGGTCAATTGTTAGTTCTAAAACGGATATTGTTAGACTTCTGTTAGCCAAAGGCATTAAAGGATATGGGACAAAGTTAAGTATATGGAGTTAGGTCACAGGTCAACCATGATCTCATTGAATGACAGAACCTTTTCGAAGGGCCTAAATGGGCTCCTCCTATTTTCCTGTGCTCCAAGTATTCCCGGGAGTCGTCATTCAGTGGCGAGTGAGTAAAGGAAGACCTTACAAATGTATAACACATCACATTCTCAGGGCATCTCGAGGTTCTTCAGCACCAATGCGTTACTTCGTGAATTGTGGTTGTTCTGTGGGACAACTTGCCCACAAAGCAAGAAAGCAAGGCTTGCATTTATATAGCACCTTTCATGGCCTCAGGACGTCCCAAGCCATTTTGAAACCAATTCAGTACATTTGAAGTCACTGTCGTGGCAAAGTAAGTGTAGAAACCTTGATGTGCACAGCTAGATCCCACAGACAGCAATGACCAGGTTACCTGCTTCAGTCAGTTTTGCTGAGGGACACACATTGACCAGGACGCTGGAGAAGACTTCCCTGTTCGTTTTTGCGATTGTGGCATGGAGATTGTCACAACCGTCTGATCAACCCTTGGTTGAATGCCTTATCCAAAGGACAGCACTTTCAAGAGTGTAGTCCTCCATCACTGCTTCCAAGGAGAATTCGTATTTAAGTCTCTGGATTGAGACTGGGATCCCATGACCTCCTGACTCACAGCAAGAGGGTTGCCAACTGAGCCACAGCCAACACATCAAGGCCCAACAAACTACAAATGAAATGAACAATCACCCATATGAGGCCCAGTTGATTGAGAGAGGAACATAGGTCAGGACAGCAGAGAGCTCTCCTGCTCTTCTTCCACCACCATGAAACTTCTTACGTCCACCTGAGAGGGCAGACGGGACCTCAGTTCAAAGTCTCATCCGAAAGGCTGCACCTCCAACAGTGCAGCACTCCCTCAGTGCTACACAGGAGTTGGGGCGTGGTGGGGGGGGACTCTAGGTTATAACATTTCAGAATCTAACAGTCAACTTCATATTTTGACTGCACCATGTTAATAGCAGGTCTGAAAAGAAATTGTCATATGGCTGTAAAAAGAGACATGCTGTCAAAACTTTTCATCTTGAACTCATCAGGACAGATTCACAAGAAAACCAAATAGTAAAGGGAACAACAATTCCTTTGCCATTTGTATTCTTGCAAATTGTCCTGATGAGTGCAAGATGAAAAGCTTTGACAGCATGTCTCTTTTCTCAGCAATATCCAAGTTCTGCACTACTGAACAACAAATTGTCATGTGTAAGTTCGCTCCAGAGCATGTTGGGCTGCTCATTTTCCCTCAGTGACTACAAACATACTGAATTTCTGGTAACCAAATACCTCCCTCAATCTGGAGTGCACTCGGATAACCCCAAGTGACCTTGGAGGCCCATCCCCAGTGTGCAGCCTTGTCAGCACTCTGTTGAGCCCTGACGTGACCTTCAAAGTTTCCTCACAGTGTAAATTCCTCAAAAAGGCCAATCTTCATGGGGGGGGGTGGGGGGGGGGGGGGGGCGGGGGGGGGGGGCTGGTGAGGGGGAGGGGGTTGGACGATCGAGAACCCACTCTGCTGCCGCTGGACTGTTGCGCGTTTCTATATTCCATAAAACCATCCAAGTCACAAGAACGCCTTTTAAACACAAAATCGGCACTTGCGATTTCAGGCACATTCTGTATATTCTTTGACATGCTTTGTAAGAAAAAAATTATTGCCAGCAAAATTATAAATGACCAACTGAGCCTTTCTGCGCTAAAGTGTGTGTCTGTTTTATTAATTGCGTCTGTTCAAGTGAAACATTCCACTGATATTAATCAGGCTGGGGATTCAGGGGGAAAATAGCCTCATTTGTAATTAATCACCTGCTATTAATATGTTCACAAAATTGGGAGGAAACTGTGCTGAGATCTACCTTCTGCAGTGCTGTGCATTTGGGTCCCCCTTGGTTATGGCACAATGATGGCATCGATTTTCTTTAGTGATTTTTTTTTAATAAGAATATGTTACACGACATCAGCACTGGAGAATCAAAGTTAATTTACCCTTTAGCACCCAAGTCAGGTACAGCGAGAGGCAAAGTAAAACTCTACGCTGTCAAGCCTGGAATTAAAAGTCTAATGATGAGCATGAAACTATTGTCGATTGTTGCAAAAACCCATCTGGTTCATTAATGTCCTTTAGGGAAGGAAATCTGCCATCCTTACCCGGTCTGGCCTACATGTGACTCCAGGCCCACAGCAATTGTGGTTGACTCTTAACTGCCCTCTGAAATTGACTAGCAAGCCACTCAGTGTCTCAAGGGCAATTAGGGATGGGCAATAAATGCTGGCCTAGCCAGCGATGCCCACATCCCTTGAACAAATAATTTTAAAAAAACATCCATGGCAGGTACAGAGTAAAGCTCCCTCTACTCTGTCTCCATCAAACACTCCCAGGACAGGAATAGCACGGGGTTAGATACGGAGTAAAGCTCACTCTACACCGTCCCCATCAAACACTCTCAGGTAGGTACAGCACGGGGTTAGATACAGATTAAATCTCCCGCTACACTGTCCCCATCAAACACTCCCAGGGCAGGTACAGCACGAGGTTAGATACAGAGTAAATCTCCCTCTACACTGTCCCCATCAAACACTCCCAGGACAGGTACAGCACAGGGTTAGATACAGAGTAAATCTCCCTCTATACTGTCCCCATCAAACACTCCCAGGATAGGTATAGCACGGGGTTAGATACAGAGTAAATCTCCCTCTATACTGTCCCCATCAAACACTCCCAGGACAGGTACAGCACGGGGTTAGATACAGAGTAAAGCTCCCTCTACACTGTCCACCACAAACCCTCCCAGGATAGGTATAGCACGGGGTTAGATACAGAGTAAATCTCCCTCTATACTGTCCCCATCAAACACTCCCAGGACAGGTACAGCACGGGGTTAGATACAGAGTAAAGCTCCATCTACACTGTCCCCATCAAACACTCCCAGGACAGGTACAGCACGGGGTTAGATACAGAGTAAAACTCCCTCTACACTGTCCACATGAAACACTCCCAGGACAGGTACAGCACAGGGTTAGATACAAGGAAAGCTCCATTACACTGACTGGTTGAATATTCTTAAGGCAGATGCAGCCGCCAATGAACCTGGGTTGTCCTTTACTCCACACAAAACTGGCTTGTAGCTGAAATGAAAACAGAAAATGGAAAAACTCAGCTCGCTTGGTAGTACCTGTGGAAAGAGAAACAGAGTTAACGTTTCGAGTCCTTTTGATTCTTCCTTGGAGCCAATCTGAGTTTTTTATTGTCCCCAGTTTAACAATTGTTCCCATACCTTGTGACTCAGTTCCTATAAATAAAACCTTTGCTGCATGTGCAAAAATGTGTGTTAATAGAACACGTTAAAGGTGAAGAATGAGCCGAGTTAACATTTCTGGTCCATGTGTCCTTCCTGATGAAAGGCGGTCAACTTGAAACATTGGCTCAATTTCTCTCTCCACAGATGCTGTCAGGTCTGCTGAGTTCCCCCAGCATTTCCTGGTTTTGTTTCAGGTTTGCAGCAGCTGCCGTATTTTACTCTGGTCCGAGCAACAAGCCGCTTTTTGCAGCGAGCTGGTGAGAAGACCCTCCTTTCCTGACTGGTCCACAGGGAACGCAGGCAGACTGCCGAGGGCGTGTGTTTCCTGATTTGTGTCCTTTGGGATAGCTGGCGGAAATGTCACGCCTCAGGGACAATACCTATCACGGGTTTGGGGGGGGGCTTTTCTTCATCCCCCCCAAGGCCGCTTCGGCGTCCTGCTGGCTGGGCTGTGCGGCTGTGAAACTGGGACGAGAAAAGGCTTCAGCCGGCTTCACTGGCCAATGGCTGAGCTCCTGGCTTCCGCGAGCAGGCCCTTCTCAGGACCACGGCCAAAAATCCTCCAGTCGTCCAATCACCTTGGGCTTAGGGTGGTCGGTTGTGGGGGTGGGGCGGATTAAGGGACGCTCCATTCCTTTGGTTTTTTTGCATCCTCCAGGGGCAGCTCATGGGAATTCTGCCAGGATACGATGAGGATGGGGACTGGTGTGAGGGCTAAAGGAGAGCCTTGCATTGATTTGGCGCTCTCCATGACCGCCAGACATTTCAAAGCAGCCAATGAAGTACTTCTGCAGGGTGGGCACTGCTGTAATATAGGGCATGAGGCAGCCAATTTGCACACAGCAAGCTCCCACACACGTCAACGTGATCACGACCAGATAATGGGGCTATTTTGTGATGTTGAGGCAAATATTGGGCAGAACGCCAGGGTATAACAACCCCGTTCTTGATCAAAATATTACCACAGGGATTGCCCAGGCAGGCAGATGCAACCTCAGATTTTATTTTTAATATTCATTCATTTGTTACCCATCTCTAACTGCCCTTGTTCAGAGGGCATTTAAGAGTCAATCACATTGCTTTGGGTCTGGAGTCATATGTAGGTCAGACCAGGTATGGAAGGCAGATTTCCTTCCCTAAAGGGCATTAATGAGTCAGATGGGTTTCTTGCAACAATCACTTCATGGTTATCATTAAACTTTTAAGTCTAAATTGTTAGTGAACTTAAATTTCAACATCTGCTCTGGTGGGATTTGAACCCAAGCCATCACCCAGGAATACTAACCCAGTGACAATACCACTATGCCACCACCTCCCCAACATTTTACTCAAGCACAGCACCTCTGACAGTGCAGGAACCCCTCAGAACAGCACTGGAGTGACAACCACAATTTGGTGTTCAAGCCCTCGAGTGGAGCTGGAAACCAGAGCCTCGCAACTCATGGGTGAGAGCCAGGACAGGCACTGCACCTGTTTTTCTACAGCCCTGCGTCCGCTAGTTCCGCCGGTGCAGAGCCAACAAAAATCCAGCTTTAAAGGCGGGATTTTCCAGTCTTGGCAGCGCCGAACATGATGGCAAGGCAGGGCAGGGTGGGAAAATTTGGAGAGCAGCCAAAAGGAATCGATCAAGCCCGCCGCTGGCCAGACCAGAAAATCCTGCCCTAAATCTTAGAGGATAGACTATGAGACAAATTCATTAAAAAGTTCAGCAGAGCAGAAACAAAAGCAAACAGGAGATTTTACTGGGCAACTGGGCTTCAGTAATTAGTCAGCTTATCGCTCAACAGTGCCTTCCACAAGTTTCATAAATAATAAATGCCTCAGAAACTTGCCAGTTGTTGTGTCTCAGAATACAGGTCTGTGTTATGAAATGCTACATTTCTGTTATGCTTCCACCAGCCCCAACTCATCGACTACCTGGTCCGGTAGAAATTCGCAAGGGGATTAAACAATGAGCTTGTGTTATTTACTCCTCAATCCTTTGAAATCCTCGTTCATGCCAAAACATACCAGGCAGTCATCACTCACAATGTATCAAAGCAGACTCACTGTAAAACATTTCTCCCAGTGACAGATCTGCCAATCAAATTAGTTCCTGCAGTTAGAAAGGAGGCTGCTTGGCTAGCAGTTTCAGAGCGCCTGTCCACCTCCACGGCAAAGCAGAAAGCAGCACCTGATAAACAGGATGGACCTATTAAAAAGAAAATCAAGGCCTACATTTGTATGGCGCTTTTCATGACCACCGGACATCCCAAAGCGCTTTATAGCCACTTAAGCACTTTGCGAAGTGTAATCACTGTTGTAATTTAGGAAACGCTCCAGACAATTTGTGCACAGCAAGCTCCCACAAGCAGCAATGTGTTGCTGAAAAGAGAGACACGCTGTCGAAACTTTTTGCCTTTCACTTATCAGGACAGATTTGCAAAGGTATCAATTGTAAAGGGAACAACAATTTATAATGCATGAGAAGAGAGTGCTGATTCGTTGGCAAGTGGAATGTAATAGGATTCGTCCTCATGGCTCACTTCGTTCGCTTTTGTGTGGGCTGGCTAAGGCACATGGAAGTGATGCTCCTTCATGCCCTATCTTATCCATGGCTGATTCTGCTCATCAAGAATTGGCCAATTGGTTGTGCAATCAGCTGTGAGCAACAGCTTTTCGCACACATGGTGAAGGGTTCCTTCAACTTTGCGAGGGCCATACAGGACTTGCGTATCACGAGCAATGCCGTTTCCATGTGCTCATGCGACATTGCTAGCCAACTCACCAATGTACTGCTCAAGGAAGCCGTAGACATTTTCACCGTGTCACTATACCACGGCGATCTAGACGTGTTGCTATTGTCTGAATCAGCATTCGTTGAGCTTATGAACTCAGCAACTCATGCAATAGAGTTCAGTTTTAATGACACCATGTGTGGCCAGATAGATGGCGTTGCCATGAAATCCCCTTCAGGCCCAGCTGTCACAAAACATCTTTGTTGCTTTCTGCAAGAAATATGCATTCGCTGGAATGACACCTAACCTCCCACCCCTTGCATATTTCCGATACCTAGATGATACATTTGCTATATTTGAATCTGCAACTGCATGTAAGAATTTCCTTACACACCTTAATGGGCTCCATCCTTCACCTCTGAAATGGAGCAGTCTAACCAGCTCCCTTTCTTCAATGCGCTAGTTGAAAAACCTGCCAGGGGGTTCTCTACTACTGTCTACCACAGGCCTATCTTCACTGATCAATATATGCATTGGGATTCCTACTGTTGCACGTGCTATGTGATTGGCCTTATCAGCAGCCTTGTAAACAGGACCCGAGCCATTTGCTCACTGTGCAAGCTCCAAGCTGAAATGGTGCATCAAAGCCATCCTGCAGGATAATGACTACCCCGGTTAGATCAAAAATATAAAAACAAAAAACTGCGGATGCTGGAAATCCAAAACAAAAACAGAATTACCTGGAAAAACTCAGCAGGTCTGGCAGCATCGGTGGAGAAGAAAAAGAGTTGACGTTTCGAGTCCTCATGACCCATGAGGACTCGAAACATCAACTCTTTTCTTCTCCGCCGATGCTGCCAGACCTGCTGACTTTTACCCCGGTTAGATCATTGATCGTTGTATATCCTGCAAACTTATGAATGGGCCTAAGGCTGCCACTTTCAGTCCCGAAAAGTGCCCGGGCTTCTCAGGTTAGGGTAAGGTGTCTCAAAAATTCAAGCAACAGGTGAAGCTAGCCATTTCACACTGCTGCTATGCACTAACAGGATGCTGCCATCCAGCCAAAAAGACATTCTGCCTATTAAACAGATGAGTAATGTGGTATATGAATTTCAGTGCCTGTGTGATGCCAGATTTTTAGGCTGTGCATCCCAATGGCTGGCAGATCATGTCAAACAGCATGTCCCTTTGGCTGCCTGAAACAGGCAATGTACTGAACGCACACAGCCAGCCTGTGCTTGTAAAATCAAAAATATAGAGTCCAGTATTTGATTGTATTAAGAATTACACTAACAACCAATTTAAGATTATCAGCCATGCTTGCAGTTTCGCTCACTTACATGTGCTGGAAGCTACGTATATTCACACACAAGGCCCTGTCCTTTGCAGACAGAAGGAGCATGTCCACGTATTATGCTTTTTTTCCATGAAACAAAAGCTGGGGGACAGCCATTCTCTGGTCCAGTCCCCATGGCAATGCCTTGACTAATCAGAGTCAACCTGCCTGGTTTGAATTTAGACAAAAGTTGGGAAGTTAACTGCTCCCTGGTGCATTCTCCACGGCAATGCCACCACCAGTTACTGCCCACTTGCCAACCAATCAGCATTCTTTTCTCATGCGATGTAAATTGTTGTTCTCTTTACAATTGGCATTCTTGAAAACGTGGCCTGATGAATGCAACAAAAAAAAGCTTCAACAGCATGTCTCTTTATTCAGCAATACTCAAGTTCTGTACTATGAAACAGCAAAATGATAATGATCATATGATCTGCTTTTGTTTTGTGGTTTGAGGGATATATATTGGCTTGGACACCAGGGAGAAGTCAGGTACTCATCTCCACATAACACTATCGGATCTTTTATATCCACCCAAGGGGACCTCATTTTAACATCTCATCTGTAAAACAGGACCTTGGACAGCGCAACATTTGCCTTGCTATAAGTTCTGGAGTGAGACTTGAACCCACAACCCTACAGAAGTGAACACGCTACCAACTGAGCAACAGCCGTTAACCCCGCTTCATGATTCTTTCTGACAGTTGCCAAGTTGCTAAATGTGCCTGATCAGTGTGGGATGGTGTGAGAGTGAAAGAAGTTCTGAAGTTTTTTAATATTTGAAACACAGCAGCCAAATTGCACACAGCGGATTGCTATTAACCGTGTGGTGATAATGACCAGATAATCCTTTCCAGTGTTCTTGGTTGAGGAATAGTTATTAGCCAGGAGTGAGGAGAACTCCCCACACTCTTCTTCAAAATAATGTCGAGGGATCTGTTACATTCACACAAGGGCACAGGCAACACCTCAGTTGAACATCAGAGCTGAAGCACTGCACAGGCTCATTAATGCAGGGGAAGTGTCAGCCTGGAATTTTCACCCAAGTCTTTAGTGAGAGCCTCAAATGCCCAACTCTCAGATCCAAAAGCCAAAGTGCAACCACTGAGCCTGGGGTAATACCCAACAAAATAACAGCCTATTGCCACAGGTTTAGCATTGCGAACCTCTCTTCCAAATTGGCTGCAACGCTCCTTTTCAGCTTTAGTCCCACCGTCTGGCGAGTTGCAGCTCATTTCCAATGTGGTTATCATCCCCCCATTACTTCCCAATTCAATATACCCTCTGTCTGAGGAGGACCATCAATAATACCTTCCATTTTCCGTGCAATTCTCATTCTTAATTAACTGTTCTCACTTGTTTTCCTTCACCATCTCTCCTGAAAATCTTATAGTTATGCATTTTTGGTTCCCAGTCCTATTACAGCTGAAGCCAGGTTCATATCAAGGCTTCAACAGGACATCCCTCCATCTCTTCTTTCCTGACTTGATGTTTATGTTTTGCACATATTCACTGTACCTTTCCGCATTCGTACTCCTCAATACCTCGGCCCCCTTTCACCCAATTATGCTTATCTTTTTCCTTGTTTATTCATTCTTGTATCTGCTGTAACCTACAGCTTTCCAGAGCTCCACTGCCTATTTGAGGCAGCTTTCTTCCTTTATAATAAAGGGTATGAACTTCCCTACCTTACTGGGATGCTTTTTCACCAATATGTTAGCTCCAGGTACATTCATTTTAATTCCATTTGCCTGTAATGCTTCCACAGAGTCCAGACAGTCCAAAGACATTTCTCATTCTAAACCACCTATACACAGTTCAGTAGAACGTCACAAACTCCACTTCAGTCAGCCCATGTACCTTATTCATGCTGCACTGGTCAGTAGAATATTACTGTCCTGGGAGTGTTTGATGGGAAGATTTTAGAGGGAGCTTTACTCTGTATCTAACCCTGTGCTGTACCTGTCCTGGGAGTGTTTGATGGGGACAGTGTAGAGGGAGCTTTACTCTGTATCTAACCCTGTACTGCACCTGTCCTGGGAGTGTTTGATGGGGACAGTGTAGAGGGAGCTTTACTCTGTATCTAACCCCATGCTGTACCTGCCCTGGGAGTGTTTGATGGGGACAGTGTAGAGGGAGATTTACTCTGCATCTAACCTCATGCTGTACCTGTTCTGGGAGTGTTTGACAGGGACGGTGTAGAGGGAGCTTTACTCTGTATCTAACCCCATGCTGTACCTGCCCTGGGAGTGTTTGATGGGGACAGTGTAGAGGGAGATTTACTCTGTATCTAACCCCCTGCTGTACCTGCCCTGGAAGTGTTTGATGGGGACGGTGTAGATGCTGAAACTGGGGGCTCAAAATAGGAAAGTTTCCCATTCCTGACAACAAGCATTTCTCCTTCAGCCATTCCATTCATGAGGTTTTATGGGTCATAAAAGCCAGCACTGCCAATACCACCCACATCCTGAGGACAAATATTTAATACTTCAAAATGCACATAAAAAAATGATCTGATTGTTTTCTAGAGCTATTTCATCAGCCAAATACCCAATGGTAAATTATAGATCGAGTCATATACCCATGAGAACGTTGGGTTCTTACAGTTAATGTTCCAATCGATGAAGTTCACTCTGAGAAAATTAATACCTGTATAGATTTGGGACAGGTAGGAATGTGGTATGATCAAGTCAGGCATTCACTCATGAAATTTGTTGATCTGAATTGCTGCATTATTTTCAAACATTTCAGTAAAACCCAACCATAAATGACAAATGAATTGCAACAAGTTTTAAAATAATACACAGACACACACTCACACACACACTCACACACACACTCACACACACACACACTCACACACACACACTCACACACACACTCACACACACACACACATACACACTCACTCTCACACACACAGTCACACACACACACACACACTCTCACACACAAACACTCACACACACACACTCACACACGCACTCACACACACACACACTTACACACGCACTCACACACACACACACTCACACACATGCACTCACACACACACACTCACACACACTCGCTCTCACACACACACACACAAACACACTCACACACACACTCACACACACACACACATACGCACTCACACACATACACTCACACATGCACTCACACACACACACACTCACACATACACTCATACACACACGCACTCACACACACACACACTCACAGTCACTCTCACACACACACACACTCACACACGCACTCACACACACTCACACGCTCACACTCACTCTCTCTCACACACACACACACATGCACTCATACACGCACTCACACACACACAAACACTCACACACACACACACACTCACACATGCACTCACACACACACTCACACACGCACTCACACACACACTCACACACACTCACTCTCACACACACGCACTCATGCACACACACACACACACACACTCACACATACAATCACTCACACACACACACACACATACATGCACGCATGCACACACACACACGCACACTCAGACACACACATGCACACACACACTCACACACACACATACATGCATGCATGCACACACACACACGCACACTCAGACACACACGCACAGGCACACGCACGCATGCACATACACGTGCACCCACATACACATAGATGCACAAACAGGCACACACACACACACCCACACACACACACACACACACACACAAGCACATGCAGACACATACACAGACACACACACAAACAGACATACACAAACAGGCACATGCACACACACACACACATGCGCACACACACACACACTCAGGCACACACAAACAGGCACACACAAACAGGCACATGCATGCATACACACATGCGCACACAAATGCATGCACTCAAGCACACACACATGCTTGCATGCACACACATACACACCCCCACGCCCACACACACACACATGCACGCACACACACACATGCACACACGTGCACATATAGACACACATGCACATATACACACACCTACACCCACACACACACATGCACACACATGCACGCACACACACACATGCACACACATGCATGCACACACACACATGCACACACGCGCACATATAGACACACACACACGTACACACACACCTAAACCCAAACACACACACATGCACACACGCGCGCATATAGACACACACGCACATACACGCACACCTACATCCACACACACACACGCATGCACGCACGCACACACACACGCACACATACACACACACAAACATACACACACACATACACACATATTCAACATCTGGTTATCGCTGGCTTGCAGGCTCCATCTTATAGACTAGTCCTCCAAGCTCACTCTTTTGGGCTGTCTCATAGCTTGTTTATCAAAGGAATATCTCGAGATGTTCAGGCCACAACTGACACGAGTTAAGGGAACATCTGTAGATAGCCATGCTGTCGCAGTATACAAGGCATCCTGCCTGATCCAATTGAATCTCTATACAGATGTGCAGGGTTTTAGGTAAAGAACAGGGATGTAGAACTAATTGGACAGCTAAGGCCCAGCACAGGTACGATGGGTTGGATGGTCACCCTTTGGTGTTGTGTCATTCTATGAGATGCACGCTTTCTCAATTGGGCATTTCTCAGGAGCGGCCCTATTCCGTACTTTTCCCCCTCCAATCGCCCAACATTCCTGAGGTCAAATGTCGGATCTCAACTATTGATCCGCAAGGAAATTCAGCTCATAGCACAGGCCAGGGAACGAGAACAGAGATGGTGTGTTCAGTACAATGAGGTACATGCTGGCTTCACCAACTGGAACGTCATGGAAGCCTCCATTCTCCATGCCTTTAGTATAAGCGTCTGGCACATAAAGGGTTAATATGGGACTGAGAACAGTACCGCCCACACGGTCATGTAAGAAGGCACATGACCCATATCCCAGGGTCAGTGTGGTGTTGAGCAGAGACAGGTAAGGACCTAAACCTGGAGACAGCTCCGAGCTTGTACTCTTTATTGTACTTATGTAAATAGTTCTCGTAGTTAATAAAGACTTACAGTTAACCTATAGGAGACCACAAAGACTTCTTTAAGACACACAGTTCTGTAACCAACACCCTCCTAACAGTGTCCTAACTTGTGCCATCTCATTCACTCGTCACTCCTGTACTCGTTGATCTACCTTGGCTTCAATGCCTCAAACATTAAAATTTTCATCCTTCTATTCAAATCCCTCCAAGTTCTCAACCCTCTCCATCTCTTGAACCTCCCCCAGCTCTACAACACTCTGGGGAACTCTGCATCCCTCAATTCAAGGCACTTGGGTTTTCATTACTCCAGCATCGATGGCAGTGCCTTCAGCTGCCTCAGCTCCAAGCACCAGAATTCCCACCCGAAATCTCTCCGCCTCTCCCTCCTGCTTTCAGATCCTCCTTAAAACTTAAGTCTTTGACCAAGCATTTGGTTAAACGTCCGAACATCTCCATTTATTGGTATAAGGTCAATTTTCATCTCATTATACTCCTGTGAAGAGCCTTGAGACAGTTTGCTACGTTAAAGGTGCTATATAAATGCAAAATATTGCTGTTGAAGTTAATCCTCCTCAAAAATCCGCGATCCTATTTCCAGTGTCTATGTCCGTCCCATGTCTCCTTTACCCACAATTCCTTCAATAACCTATTCTTCAAAGTTGAGGCCATCTCCACATCAATCACAGAAGACATTATTGTCCTTGAGAGGCAGAGAGGGGAGACAAAAAGGATGTTTCCAGTTATCAGGAATTCAATTAAGAGGAAAAGACAAAGAGGTTGGTCTTGATTTCTTCAGAAACGAGGAGACTTTGAGGTGACATAATTGAAGATTTCAAGGGTATGAAAAGAACTGACAACATTAATTCAATTAAACTCATTGCGATGGTGAAAGGTTTGAATCCTCAGGGGCACATGCTCCAAATGAGGAAGACGAGAGGAAGAAGGGAGGTCAAAGAAAACTCTTTCACCCAAACTGCAATAGAGTCGTGGAAAAAGTTAGCAGAGAAAGGGCGTTGCAGCAGACACTATAGATGGGTCCAAGAGACAACTGGATGTATTTAGAGAGCAGGATGGGATTGTGGAGCGTGGTGAGAAGGATAATAGGTGGAATTTATCACAAAGGGACGGGCTTTAAGGTTTTATTGGTCTTTCCCTGTGTATACAAATTCGATATCTTCCAGATATGTGGACCGCAGCCTCAGAGCGGAGGCTTAATCCAGGCGTCAGGGTCAATTGCATATTGGTAGCTCAGGCCAATGATTACGTGAACACTCGGTCGAAATATCGAGAGATTGCCAATAGCAACTCCATCAGCATTTGGAAAATTAAACAACAGGTTCGAGTTTCAGCTGGTGGTGCCTTTGCTGAAGAGAAGGTCTCCCACTCGAGATGGTGGGCTGCTTTTATCTCTTTCAGGGGGCTTCCAAGGATACTTAGCACCGTAGAATGATACGGCGCAAAAGGGGGCCATTCAGTCCATCATGCTTGTGCTAGCTCTTTGTCAGAGCCATCCACTTAGTCCCATTCCCCCACTCTTTGCCCATAGCCCTGCAAATTCTTTTTCTTTCGACTATTCCATCCAAACCCCTTTTGAAACTGACTACTGAACCTGCTTCCACCGAAATCTTAGGTGACGTGTTCCACATCGTAACCTTGCTATGTAAAAAAAAAAGTTACCTCATCTCCCATTGGTTCTTTGTGTCCTCTGGATAATGCAGGAAAATGGGGCTGAAGTGGAAGGTCAGCGATGATCTCATTGAATGGCGGAGCAGGCTCGAAGGGCTGAATGGCCTACTCCTGCTCTTATTTCTTACGTTCCTACGTTCTTACTTGCAGAAAAAAAGATCGCCCCTTCAGTGGGAACACAGAGGAAGGTGTCAAGGTCTTGGGGAGGGTACTGAGGAGGTGCCAAGGACAAGGGGCTGTGGTTATATGGAAAGCTTGAAGAAGCTGATACTCCTCTCCTCAGGGGACAGAAAGTTAAGGGTGGATATAACAGAGGTTTTCAAATGAATGAATGTTTTTGATAGAACAGTGTCCAAATTTTGGGGTTGCGAGCTTTGAGTCAGCAATGACGGGCATGGAGGTCAGCCTAAGGGTGGGGGTTTTCCAGCCCGCCTGTCGCCAGGATCGTCCGGTCCCACTGAAAGTCAATGGGCTGTCGGCTGAGCTGCTGAGTCTCCAGCGGCGGGTCCCATCATGATAGGGCCAGAAAAGCCCCGGCCTGAGTTTTGGCAGCCTCTTTAAACCTTTGTGATTTTGTTTCTCTGTCGGTGGCCTTGGCTTAGTTAACTGTTCTCTGAGGCCCGATTGGCTGCTACAACAAATGCTGTTTTTCAGCAGCTGGAAGCACCACTCCCACCCACCGGCCTCCCCACCCCCCACCACGCCCACACCCACGCCCCCCTCCGCCCCCATGCACACCCACACTCCCCTGACTCCCCTTCGCCCACTGACCAACTCACTCCCGCCAACACCCCACGCACCCCCCCAACCTCCACCAGTGCACCCCCACACTTCCCCAACTCCCCTTCGCCCCCTGACCAACTCACTCCTGCAACCACCCCAGTCAACCACCAGCTGCCAACACCCCATGCACCCACCCCCCCACCCCCACCAACGCACCCCCACACTCCCCCGACTCCCCTTCGCCCACTGACCAACTCACTCCCGCAACCACCCCAGTCAACCACCAGCTGCCAACACCCCACGCACCCATCCCAGCCCCCCCCACCACCACCACCACCCCCCAGCCCAATCTTCCCTCAGCGTTAACATAAAGGCTGAGGCGTTAAAATGGGGTCACATCAGGGAAAACAATTTGGAAGATTCTGTCCTGTCGAAAACCTTCATAAATTTGAAAACATCGAGACAGGGGTTCCTACAGTTGCAAAGCAATTCTCAGAAACAAAATAGGTTGCGAAAGGAGAGCCAGAAGGTGATTGCCATAAATATCACACTTAAAATTAATAGTAAAAGCGAATAGTACAAATGCCCCATTGCAGTGAAAAGTGGAAAGAAAATGGTCATTGCCTCTAACCCTTTAAGAGTTCCATTAAACATGGAGCCTCCACTTGGATCATTCTAACTGGAAAAACAAATCACCCAACCTAATTCGGGCCCAAAGGATGCCAGTCTTCTTGTTCATCCATTATGATACTGATTTGAAGTCAGGCCCAATATTCAACGAGGACATGTCAGGCCCTGTTGAAAAGGCCTGTCAAAAGGTTGTGCTCAGCACCGAATTAGCACTAAATCGGCTTTGTGGATCTGCACTAGTTCTTGTGAGCTACCGTAGCCACTAGGAAATATCAATCCACAATTTTGTGAAAAATTTTCCATCATTTCTTCCATCGCATGCCCCTCTCTTCTCATTTAGAGTGTAACCTGCCCATGTAAACCTGTCACGGTGTAACTCCATTGAAAGTGTTGCAGTGCCACCACAGGCAGGAAGGTGAAACTATAGCATGACAATCACTGACAGTGAACTGGTGGTGGTGGTGTGACACAGTTCACTCAGGGAGTCTGAATTGTGGCAACATGTGCTTTGCAGTCTGGAGCTATGAATAGTGATGGTAGAGGCTCCAACATTCTTTCCATCACATTGGTCTTTATTTTTATTCGTTCATGGGATGTGGCTAAGCTGCATTTATTGCCCTTGTTTAAAGAATCACCCACATTTGCTGTGGATCTGGAGTCACATGTGGGCCAGTCCAGGTAAGGATGGCAGGTTTCCTTCCCTAAAGGACATTAGTGAACCAGGTGGGGGTTTTATGACAATGGTTTTATGGCCATCATCAGACTTTTAATTCCAGATTTTTATTAAATTCAAATTTCACCATTTGTCATGGTGGGGTTTGAACCCCAGCCCCCCAGAGCTTTACTCTGGGTCTCTGGAATACTAGCCAATGCCACTATGCCACCACCTCCCCCTGATCAGGAGTCTCTCCTGCTCTTACTGCTTGCCATTGGTGCATGTTGGAAGGATTTGCAGGTTGGCAATGAACCTTTTTGGTCATGTTATGAATGGCCATTCATTGGCCATCAAGTCCTGGAGTGGGATTCAAACCCAGGGGGCTTCTAGCTCAGAGGCAGGGACGCTACCCGCTGTATCACAAGACCTCATCAATGTGGACGCAGGAGTTTATAATGTATTATAGGATGAGGAGAAAAATGTACGCGGGCTGCATCATATCTGCATGCCCTGAAAACTACAACTGGGCTTAGACGATCCCCAGGGCTACAGTAATGTCACCGGAAGTCCGGTGGGAATTCCATTTGCCAGCCTCAATGTGGTTTCCTCCACATTTATAGCAACATTATCACAGCAGAGTGGAAGCAGCCATGACAAAATGACCAGTTTTGGCCTTGCTTCCCCATCCACGGTGCCATGGGAGCTTGGCCAGTTCCCTCTCAGTGAGGGCAAAGGAACTCAGAGCGCTACCCAGTGTTCACTGAGTTTCATTCTGAGACTTTCCCTGAAGGTCCCACTTGAAGACCTGAGCACAAAAATCAAAACTGACACTCCAATACAGTACTGGGGGAGTGCTGCACTGTTGCAGGTGCTGTCTTTCAGATGAAATGATAAACCAAGGGCCCTGCCCTCCCTTCCACGCACACCCCCCCCCCCCCGCCCCTCCCCTGCCTCTCAAATGAAGTAAAAGATCACCATAGCACTATCTTAAAGGAGAGGAGGGGAACTCTCCCAGTTGTCCTGACCAAAGTTTATCCTTCAGTCAGCATCATAGAAGCAGCTTATCTGATCATTAAAATTTGGCTGTTTGTGGGATCTTGCTGTTTGCAATTTGGCCACCTCATTTCCTACGATACAACTGTGACTAAACTTTAAAAGCGCCTTATTGGCTGTGAAGCATTTTGGAACGCCAGGTGGTAGTGAAAGGTGCCAGTCGTTCTTTCTTTAAGGTCAAGCTAATCGGACAGACTTGGGGAAGGCGTCAGCAGCAGTGAAGGAATGCCAGGCTTCAGCATACTCTTCACACAGTGCCCGCTGTAAACTTAACTACTCTTACACATTGGCCATCTTGGACTCCTTTTGACCCTGATACTCAAACACCAATGCACAATAGTAACTGATAGATCTAGAGACAATTGGATGTGCTTGTAGTCTGTCATGTGTGTGACTCCTGTCCCAAGAGTGATCCTTAGGAGGTCAAATTGATCTCGAATGGCAGTGAAAAGGCAGGTTGCTCCACATCTGACTTTCTCTTCCATTTGACTTTAGGAGCACAGTGGGTGGCTGATTCACGATTGCACAGTTTGCTGTCCTGCCTAATTTTTGAAGTGGCCTTTCAGCCACATAGACAATTCAACAGCAACAAGAAATTGTATTCATATAGCGCCTTTGACATAATAAAACACCCAAAGTGCTTCACAGGAGTGTCATCAAACAAAGTTGACACCAAGCGGCTTAAGGAGATAGCAGGACAGGTGTGGGGAAATGTGAAGCTGTTCACTTTGGCAGGGAGAATAAAAAAGTACAGTATTACTTAAACAGAAAATCGCTGCAGAATTCCGAGATGCAGAGGGATCTAGGTGTTCTAGTGCATGAGTCACAAAAAGTTCGTATGCAGGTACAGCAAGTAATTAAGAAGGCTAATGGAATGCTATCCTTCATTACAAGCGGGATTGAATGTAAGATTAACGATGCTATGCTTGAGTTACACAGGGCATTGGTGAGACCGCACCTTGAATACTGTGTGTAGTTTTGGTTTCCTTATTTAAGGAAGGATGTAAATGCATTGGAGGCGGTTCAGAGAAGGGTTACTAGATTGATACCTGGAATGAATGGGTTGTCTTATGAGGAAAGGTTAGACAGACTGGGAATGTGGAATTCGGTACACAAACAGGTCAGCCATGATTTTACTGAATGACGAAGCAGGCTCAAAAGGCCGAATAGTCCACTTTTGCTCCTAATTTGGATGTTCGTATGTTCATATGACTAAAGAGCTTAGGCTAATAAGGCACAGCCACCAATCATGAAGCAATCTATTTTTATTCATTCATGGGATGTGGGCTTCGCTGACTGGGCCAGCATTTATTGCCCATCCCTAGTTGCCCTTGAGGAGGCGGTGGTGAGCTGCCTTCTTGAGCCGCTGCAGTCCATGGGGTGTAGGTACACCCACAGTGCTGTTAGGGAGGGAGTTCCAGGATTTTGACCCAGTGATAGTGAAGGAACAGCGATAATATCCAAGTCAGGATGGTGAGTGGTTTGGAGGGGAATTTGCAGGTGGTGGTGTTCCCATGTGTCTGCTGCCCTTGTCCTTCTAGGTGGTAGAGGTCGTGGGTTTGGAAGGTGCTGTCTGGAGCCTTGGTGAGGCCCTGCAGTGCATCCGGGATGAAGGATGTTCAAGACACCGGGCCTAGAGGAGGGCAGGCGTTTCGGAGGGGTGTGGAGGAGATTGCAGAGATGGAGTGGCAAACCCACAGAGGGATTTGAAAACAAGGACGAGAATTTTAAAATTGAGGCATTGCTTAACCAGGAGCCAATGAAGGTCGCAGGAGCGATGGATGAGCAGAGCATCGTGTGAGTTAGGACATGGCAGCAGACTTTTGGCTAACCTCACGCTAATGGAGGGTAGAATGTGGGAGACGGACCAGGGGCGTTTAGAATATTCAAGTCTGGAGGCAGCAAAGACACAGATGGAAGCTTCAACGGCCGATGAGCTGTGACAGGACTGGAGTCGAGCCACTTTATGGGGGTGGTTAAAGGTCGTCTTGGTGATGGTGCAGACTGGAAGCTGATCTCGGGTTCCAAAATGACAGCAAGGTTGCAAACTGTCTGATTCAGCTCCGGACACAGGAAGGCCCACCATCTCATCGTCACGGCAATTAGGAGGTGAGCAATAAATGCCAACTTGCTACTGCTCTGAGGACCAAATTTGTAAAATATTCAGTATAATTTCAAGTATTCCAATTTGGAACACAATTTGGGGTGAACGAGAACGTGCTTGCAGTTTGGGGTGAACGAGAACGTGCTTGCAGTTCGGGGTGAACGAGAACGTGCTTGCAGTTCGGGGTGAACGAGAACGTGCTTGCAGTTCGGGGTGAACGAGAACGTGCTTGCAGTTCGGGGTGAACGAGAACGTGCTTGCAGTTCGGGGTGAACGAGAACGTGCTTGCAGTTCGGGGTGAACGAGAACGTGCTTGCAGTTCGGGGTGAACGAGAACGTGCTTGCAGTTCGGGGTGAACGAGAACGTGCTTGCAGTTCGGGGTGAACGGGAACGTGCTTGCAGTTCGGGGTGAACGGGAACGTGCTTGCAGTTCGGGGTGAACGGGAACGTGCTTGCAGTTCGGGGTGAACGGGAACGTGCTTGCAGTTCGGGGTGAACGAGAACGTGCTTGCAGTTCGGGGTGAACGGGAACGTGCTTGCAGTTCGGGGTGAACGGGAACGTGCTTGCAGTTCGGGGTGAACGAGAACGTGCTTGCAGTTCGGGGTGAACGGGAACGTGCTTGCAGTTCGGGGTGAACGGGAACGTGCTTGCAGTTCGGGGTGAACGGGAACGTGCTTGCAGTTCGGGGTGAACGACAACGTGCTTGCAGTTCGGGGTGAACGACAACGTGCTTGCAGTTCGGGGTGAACGACAACGTGCTTGCAGTTCGGGGTGAACGACAACGTGCTTGCAGTTCGGGGTGAACGACAACGTGCTTGCAGTTGGGGGTGAACGACAACGTGCTTGCAGTTGGGGGTGAACGAGAACGTGCTTGCAGTTGGGGGTGAACGAGAACGTGCTTGCAGTTCGGGGTGAATGAGAACGTGCTTGCAGTTCGGGGTGAATGAGAACGTGCTTGCAGTTCGGGGTGAATGAGAACGTGCTTGCAGTTCGGGGTGAACGAGAACGTGCTTGCAGTTCGGGGTGAACGAGAACGTGCTTGCAGTTCGGGGTGAATGAGAACGTGCTTGCAGTTTGGGGTGAACGAGAACGTGCTTGCAGTTTGGGGTGAATGAGAACGTGCTTGCAGTTCGGGGTGAACGAGAACGTGCTTGCAGTTCGGGGTGAACGAGAACGTGCTTGCAGTTCGGGGTGAACGAGAACGTGCTTGCAGTTCGGGGTGAATGAGAACGTGCTTGCAGTTCGGGGTGAATGAGAACGTCCTTGCAGTTCGGGGTGAATGAGAACGTGCTTGCAGTTCGGGGTGAACGAGAACGTGCTTGCAGTTTGGGGTGAATGAGAACGTGCTTGCAGTTTGGGGTGAACGAGAACGTGCTTGCAGTTTGGGGTGAATGAGAACGTGCTTGCAGTTTGGGGTGAACGAGAACGTGCTTGCAGTTCGGGGTGAACGAGAACTTGCTTGCAGTTCGGGGTGAATGAGAACGTGCTTGCAGTTTGGGGTGAACGAGAACGTGCTTGCAGTTTGGGGTGAATGAGAACGTGCTTGCAGTTCGGGGTGAATGAGAACGTGCTTGCAGTTCGGGGTGAACGAGAACGTGCTTGCAGTTTGGGGTGAACGAGAACGTGCTTGCAGTTTGGGGTGAAGGAGAACGTGCTTGCAGTTCGGGGTGAAGGAGAACGTGCTTGCAGTTCGGGGTGAATGAGAACGTGCTTGCAGTTCGGGGTGAATGAGAACGTGCTTGCAGTTCGGGGTGAATGAGAACGTGCTTGCAGTTCGGGGTGAATGAGAACGTGCTTGCAGTTCGGGGTGAATGAGAACGTGCTTGCAGTTCGGGGTGAATGAGAACGTGCTTGCAGTTAGGGGTGAATGAGAACGTGCTTGCAGTTCGGGGTGAAGGAGAACGTGCTTGCAGTTCGGGGTGAATGAGAACGTGCTTGCAGTTCGGGGTGAACGAGAACGTGCTTGCAGTTTGGGGTGAACGAGAACGTGCTTGCAGTTTGGGGTGAATGAGAACGTGCTTGCAGTTCGGGGTGAATGAGAACGTGCTTGCAGTTCGGGGTGAACGAGAACGTGCTTGCAGTTCGGGGTGAATGAGAACGTGCTTGCAGTTTGGGGTGAACGAGAACGTGCTTGCAGTTTGGGGTGAATGAGAACGTGCTTGCAGTTTGGGGTGAACGAGAACGTGCTTGCAGTTTGGGGTGAATGAGAACGTGCTTGCAGTTTGGGGTGAACGAGAACGTGCTTGCAGTTCGGGGTGAACGAGAACGTGCTTGCAGTTTGGGGTGAATGAGAACGTGCTTGCAGTTTGGGGTGAATGAGAACGTGCTTGCAGTTCGGGGTGAATGAGAACGTGCTTGCAGTTCGGGGTGAACGAGAACGTGCTTGCAGTTTGGGGTGAACGAGAACGTGCTTGCAGTTTGGGGTGAACGAGAACGTGCTTGCAGTTTGGGGTGAACGAGAACGTGCTTGCAGTTTGGGGTGAACGAGAACGTGCTTGCAGTTTGGGGTGAACGAGAACGTGCTTGCAGTTTGGGGTGAACGAGAACGTGCTTGCAGTTTGGGGTGAACGAGAACGTGCTTGCAGTTTGGGGTGAACGAGAACGTGCTTGCAGTTTGGGGTGAACGAGAATGTGCTTGCAGTTCGGGGTGAACGAGAACGTGCTTGCAGTTCGGGGTGAACGAGAACGTGCTTGCAGTTCGGGGTGAACGAGAACGTGCTTGCAGTTCGGGGTGAACGAGAACGTGCTTGCAGTTCGGGGTGAACGAGAACGTGCTTGCAGTTCGGGGTGAACGAGAACGTGCTTGCAGTTCGGGGTGAACGAGAACGTGCTTGCAGTTCGGGGTGAACGAGAACGTGCTTGCAGTTCGGGTGAACGAGAACGTGCTTGCAGTTCGGGGTGAACGAGAACGTGCTTGCAGTTCGGGGTGAACGAGAACGTGCTTGCAGTTCGGGGTGAACGAGAACGTGCTTGCAGTTCGGGGTGAACGAGAACGTGCTTGCAGTTCGGGGTGAACGAGAACGTGCTTGCAGTTCGGGGTGAACGAGAACGTGCTTGCAGTTCGGGGTGAACGAGAACGTGCTTGCAGTTCGGGGTGAACGAGAACGTGCTTGCAGGTTGGGGTGAACGAGAACGTGCTTGCAGTTCGGGGTGAACGAGAACGTGCTTGCAGTTCGGGGTGAATGAGAACGTGCTTGCAGTTCGGGGTGAATGAGAACGTGCTTGCAGTTCGGGGTGATCGAAGACGATGCGTTGCAGTATCGGGGTTGAAATGAGAACGTGCTTTGCAGTTCGGGGGGATACGTTGCAGTCGGGAATGAGAACGGGCTTGCAGTTCGGGGTGAATGAGAACGTCGGCTTGCAGTTCGGGGTGGATGAGAACGTGCTTGCAAGTTCGGGTGAATGAGAACGTCTTGCAGTTCGGGTGAATGAGAACGTGCCTTGCAGTTCGGGGTGAATGAGAACGTGCTTGCAGTTCGGGTGAATGAAAACGTGCTTGCAGTTCGGGGTGAATGAGGAACGTGCTTGCAGTTTGTGGTGAACGAGAACGTGCCTTGCACTTCGGGGTGAACGAGAACGTGCTTTGCAGTTCGGGGTGACGGGGACGTGCTTTCAGTTCGGGTGAAATGAGAAACGGGCTTGCAGTTTGGTGTGAACGAGAACGTGCTTATGCAGTTTGGGGTGAAACGAGAACGTGCTTTGCCAGTTGGTGCACGAGAACCGTGCTTTGCAGTTAGGGGTGAACGAGAACGGCTTGCAGTTTCGGGGTGAACCAGAGAACGGTGCCTTGCAGTTTCGGGGTGAACGCGAACGTGCCTTGCAGTTCGGGGTGAACGAGAACGTGCTTGCAGTTCGGGGTGAACGAGAACTGCTTGCAGTTCGGGGTGAACGAGAACGTCTTGCAGTTCGGTTGAACGAGAACGTGCTTAGCAGTGTGGGGTGAACGATAACGTGCTTTGCAGTTTCGGGGTGAACGAGAAACGTGCCTTGCAGTTCGGGGTGAACTAGAAACGTGCTTTCAGTTTGGGTGAATGATAACGTGCTTGCAGTTTTGGGGTGAATGGAACTGCTTGCAGTTTCTGGGGTGAATGAGAACGTGCTGCATTCGGGGTGAATGAGAATTTGCTTGGCAGTTTTGCTGTGCAATGTAGAACGTCTTGCAAGTCGGGGTGGACGAAAACGTGCTTGCAGTTCGGGGTGAACGAGACGTGCTTGCAGTTCGGGTGAACGAGAACGTGCTTCAGTTCGGGGTGAACGAGAACGTGCTTGCAGTTTCGGGTGAACGAGAACGTGCTTGCAGTTCGTGTGAACAGAGAACGTGCTTGCAGTTCGGGGTGAACGAGAACGTGCTTGCAGTTTGGGGTGGAAAGAGAACGTGCTTGCAGTTGGGGTGAATGAGAACGTGCTTGCAGTTCGGGGTGAATGAGAACGTGCTTGCAGTTTGGGGTGAATGAGAACGTGCTTGCAGTTCGGGGTGAATGAGAACGTGCTTGCAGTTCGGGGGTGAATGAGAACGTGCTTGCAGTTCGGGGTGAATGAGAACGTGCTTGCAGTTCGGGGTGAATGAGAACGTGCTTGCAGTTCGGGGTGAACGAGAACGTGCTTGCAGTTCGGGGTGAACGAGAACGTGCTTGCAGTTCGGGACTGGTGGGAATGAGAACGTGCTTGCTGTTTGGGTGTGAATGAGAACGTGCTTGCAGTTCGGGGGTGAACGAGAACGTGCTTGCAGTTCGGGTGAATGAGAACGTGCTTGCAGTTTGGGGTGAACGAGAACGTGCTTGCCGTTCGGGGTGAAGTGAGAACGTGCTTGCAGTTTGGGGTGAACGAGAACGTGCTTGTGCAGTTTGGGTGAACGAGAACGTGCTTGCAGTTCGGGGTGAACGAGAACGTGCTTGCAGTTCGGGGTGAACGAGAACGTGCTTGCAGTTGGGGTGGAGATCGAGAACGTGCTTGCAGTTTGGGGTGAATGAGAACGTGCTTGCAGTTCGGGGGTGAATGAGAACGTGCTTGCAGTTTGGGGTGAACTGAGAACGTGCTTGCAGTTCGGGGTGAACGAGAACGTGCTTGCAGTTCGGGGTGAACGAGAACGTGCTTGCAGTTCGGGGTGAACGAGAACGTGCTTGCAGTTCGGGGTGAACGAGAACGTGCTTGCAGTTCGGGGTGAACGAGAACGTGCTTGCAGTTCGGGGTGAACGAGAACGTGCTTGCAGTTCGGGGTGAACGAGAACGTGCTTGCAGTTCGGGGTGAACGAGAACGTGCTTGCAGTTCGGGGTGAACGAGAACGTGCTTGCAGTTTCGGGGTGAACGAGAACGTGCTTGCAGTTCGGGGTGAACGAGAACGTGCTTGCAGTTCGGGGTGAACGAGAACGTGCTTGCAGTTCGGGGTGAACTGAGAACGTGCTTGCAGTTTCGGGGTGAATGAGAACGTGCTTGCAGTTCGGGGTGAATGAGAACGTGCTTGCAGTTCGGGGTGAATGAGAACGTGCTTGCAGTTCGGGGTGAATGAGAACGTGCTTGCAGTTCGGGGTGAATGAGAACGTGCTTGCAGTTCGGGGTGAATGAGAACGTGCTTGCAGTTCGGGGTGAACGAGAACGTGCTTGCAGTTCGGGGTGAACGAGAACGTGCTTGCAGTTCGGGGTGAACGAGAACGTGCTTGCAGTTCGGGGTGAACGAGAACGTGCTTGCAGTTCGGGGTGAACGAGAACGTGCTTGCAGTTGGGGGTGCTTGCAGTGAACGAGAACGTGCTTGCAGTTTGGGGTGAAGGAGAACGTGCTTGCAGTTCGGGGTGAACGAGAACGTGCTTGCAGTTTGGGGTGAATGAGAACGTGCTTGCAGTTTGGGGTGAATGAGAACGTGCTTGCAGTTCGGGGTGAATGAGAACGTGCTTGCAGTTTGGGGTGAATGAGAACGTGCTTGCAGTTCGGGGTGAATGAGAACGTGCTTGCAGTTCGGGGTGAAGGAGAACGTGCTTGCAGTTCGGGGTGAACGGGAACGTGCTTGCAGTTCGGGGTGAACGAGAACGTGCTTGCAGTTTGGGGTGAACGAGAACGTGCCTTGCAGTTGGGGTGAACGAGAACTTGCTTGCAGTTCGTGGGTGAACGAGAACGTGCTTGCAGTTTCGGGGTGAACGAGAACGTGCTTGCAGTTCGGGGTGAACGAAACGTGCTTGCAGTTCGGGGTGAACGAGAACGTGCTTGCAGTTGGGGTGAACGAGAACGTGCTTGCAGTTCGGGGTGAACGAGAACGTGCTTGCAGTTTCGGGGTGAACGAGAACGTGCTTGCAGTTCGGGGTGAACGAGAACGTGCTTGCAGTTCGGGGGTGAACGAGAACGTGCTTGCAGTTTGGGGTGAACGAGAACGTGCTTGCAGTTGGTCGGGTGAACGAGAACGTGCTTGCAGTTCGGGTGAACGAGAAACGTGCTTGCAGTTGGGGGTGAACGAGAACGTGCTTGCAGTTTGGGTGAACGAGAACGTGCTTGCAGTTTGGGGTGAACGAGAACGTGCTTGCAGTTCGGGTGAACGAGAACGTGCTTGCAGTTCGGGGTGAAACGAGAACGTGCTTGCAGTTTGGGGTGAATGAGAACGTGCTTGCAGTTTGGGGTGAACTGAGAACGTGCTTGCAGTTTGGGGTGAACTGAGAACGTGCTTGCAGTTTGGGAGTGAATCGAGAACGTGCTTGCAGTTGGGAGTGATCGAGAACGTGCTTGCAGTTAGGGGTGTTGAACTGAGAACGTGCTTGCAGTTCGGGGGTGAATGAGAAACGTGCTTGCAGTTCGGGGGTGAACGAGAACGTGCTTGCAGTTCGGGGTGAACGAGAACGTGCTTGCAGTTCGGGGAGGTGAGACTGAGAACGTGCTTGCAGTTCGGGGTGAATGAGAACGTGCTTGCAGTTTGGGGTGAATGAGAACGTGCTTGCAGTTTGGGTGGTGAATGAGAACGTGCTTGCAGTTCGGGGTGAATGAGAACGTGCTTGCACTTCGGGGTGAACGAGAACGTGCTTGCAGTTGGGGGTGAACGAGAACGTGCTTGCAGTTTGGGATGAACGAGAACGTGCTTGCAGTTTGGGGTGAACGAGAACGTGCTTGCAGTTTGGGGTGAACGAGAACGTGCTTGCAGTTCGGGGTGAACGAGAACGTGCTTGCAGTTCGGGGTGAACGAGAACGTGCTTGCAGTTCGGGGTGAACGAGAACGTGCTTGCAGTTCGGGGTGAATGAGAACGTGCTTGCAGTTCGGGGTGAATGAGAACGTGCTTGCAGTTCGGGGTGAATGAGAACGTGCTTGCAGTTCGGGGTGAATGAGAACGTGCTTGCAGTTTGGGGTGAATGAGAACGTGCTTGCAGTTCGGGGTGAACGAGAACGTGCTTGCAGTTCGGGGTGAATGAGAACGTGCTTGCAGTTTGGGGTGAACGAGAACGTGCTTGCAGTTTGGGGTGAATGAGAACGTGCTTGCAGTTTGGGGTGAACGAGAACGTGCTTGCAGTTCGGGGTGAACGAGAACGTGCTTGCAGTTCGGGGTGAACGAGAACGTGCTTGCAGTTTGGGGTGAACGAGAACGTGCTTGCAGTTCGGGGTGAACGAGAACGTGCTTGCAGTTCGGGGTGGAACGAGAACGTGCTTGCAGTTCGGGGTGAATGAGAACGTGCTTGCAGTTCGGGTGTGAATGAGAACGTGCTTGCAGTTCGGGGTGAACGAGAACGTGCTTGCAGTTTGGGGTGAATGAGAACGTGCTTGCAGTTCGGGGTGAACGAGAACGTGCTTGCAGTTCGGGGTGAATGAGAACGTGCTTGCAGTTTGGGGTGAATGAGAACGTGCTTGCAGTTCGGGGGTGAACGAGAACGTGCTTGCAGTTTGGGGTGAACGAGAACGTGCTTGCAGTTCGGGGTGAACGAGAACGTGCTTGCAGTTCGGGGTGAACGAGAACGTGCTTGCAGTTCGGGGTGAACGAGAACGTGCTTGCAGTTCGGGTGTGAACGAGAACGTGCTTGCAGTTCGGGGTGAGAACGAGAACGTGCTTGCAGTTCGGGGTGAACGAGAACGTGCTTGCAGTTTGGGGTGAATGAGAACGTGCTTGCAGTTTGGGGTGAACTGAGAACGTGCTTGCAGTTCGGGGTGAACGAGAACGTGCTTGCAGTTCGGGGTGAATGAGAACGTGCTTGCAGTTTCGGGGTGAATGAGAACGTGCTTGCAGTTCGGGGTGAATGAGAACGTGCTTGCAGTTCGGGGTGAATGAGAACGTGCTTGCAGTTCGGGGTGAATGAGAACGTGCTTGCAGTTTGGGGTGAATGAGAACGTGCTTGCAGTTCGGGGTGAATGAGAACGTGCTTGCAGTTCGGGGTGAACTGAGAACGTGCTTGCAGTTCGGGGTGAACGAGAACGTGCTTGCAGTTCGGGGTGAACGAGAACGTGCTTGCAGTTTGGGGTGAACGAGAACGTGCTTGCAGTTTGGGGTGAACGAGAACGTGCTTGCAGTTTGGGGTGAATGAGAACGTGCTTGCAGTTTGGGGTGAATGAGAACGTGCTTGCAGTTGGGGTGAACTGAGAACGTGCTTGCAGTTCGGGTGAATGAGAACGTGCTTGCAGTTCGGGGTGAATGAGAACGTGCTTGCAGTTCGGGGTGAATGAGAACGTGCTTGCAGTTCGGGGTGAATGAGAACGTGCTTGCAGTTCGGGGTGAATGAGAACGTGCTTGCAGTTTGGGGTGAATGAGAACGTGCTTGCAGTTGGGGTGAACGAGAACGTGCTTGCAGTTTCGGGGTGAACTGAGAACGTGCTTGCAGTTTGGGAGTGAACGAGAACGTGCTTGCAGTTTGGGGTGAACGAGAACGTGCTTGCAGTTTGGGTGAAGAGACGTGCTTGCAGTTTGGGGTGAACGAGAACGTGCTTGCAGTTCGGGGTGAACGAGAACGTGCTTGCAGTTCGGGGGTGAACGAGAACGTGCTTGCAGTTCGGGGTGAACGAGAACGTGCTTGCAGTTCGGGGTGAACGAGAACGTGCTTGCAGTTCGGGGTGAACGAGAACGTGCCTTGCAGTTCGGGGTGAACGAGAACGTGCTTGCAGTTCGGGGTGAACGAGAACGTGCTTGCAGTTCGGGGTGAACGAGAACGTGCTTGCAGTTCTGGGGTGAACGAGAACGTGCTTGCAGTTCGGGGTGAATGAGAACGTGCTTGCAGTTTGGGGTGAATGAGAACGTGCTTGCAGTTCGGGGTGAATGAGAACGTGCTTGCAGTTGGGGTGAATGAGAACGTGCTTGCAGTTTGGGGTGAAACGAGAACGTGCTTGCAGTTTCGGGGTGAATGAGAACGTGCTTGCAGTTTGGGGTGAATGAGAACGTGCTTGCAGTTCGGGGTGAATGAGAACGTGCTTGCAGTTCGGGGTGAAGGAGAACGTGCTTGCAGTTCGGGGTGAACGAGAACGTGCTTGCAGTTCGGGGTGGAACGAGAACGTGCTTGCAGTTCGGGGGTGAACGAGAACGTGCTTGCAGTTTGGGGTGAATGAGAACGTGCTTGCAGTTTGGGGTGAATGAGAACGTGCTTGCAGTTCGGGGTGAACGAGAACGTGCTTGCAGTTTGGGGTGAATGAGAACGTGCTTGCAGTTTGGGGTGAACGAGAACGTGCTTGCAGTTTGGGGTGAACGAGAACGTGCTTGCAGTTCGGGGTGAATGAGAACGTGCTTGCAGTTCGGGGTGAATGAGAACGTGCTTGCAGTTCGGGGTGAATGAGAACGTGCTTGCAGTTCGGGGTGAAAGAGAACGTGCTTGCAGTTCGGGGTGAACGAGAACGTGCTTGCAGTTCGGGGTGAACGAGAACGTGCTTGCAGTTCGGGGTGAACTGAGAACGTGCTTGCAGTTTGGGGTGAACGAGAACGTGCTTGCAGTTCGGGGTGAACGAGAACGTGCTTGCAGTTCGGGGTGAATGAGAACGTGCTTGCAGTTCGGGGTGAATGAGAACGTGCTTGCAGTTCGGGGTGAACGAGAACGTGCTTGCAGTTCGGGGTGAACGAGAACGTGCTTGCAGTTCGGGGTGAACGAGAACGTGCTTGCAGTTCGGGGTGAACGAGAACGTGCTTGCAGTTTGGGGTGAACGAGAACGTGCTTGCAGTTCGGGGTGAACGAGAACGTGCTTGCAGTTCGGGGTGAATGAGAACGTGCTTGCAGTTCGGGGTGAACGAGAACGTGCTTGCAGTTTGGGGTGAATGAGAACGTGCTTGCAGTTCGGGGTGAATGAGAACGTGCTTGCAGTTCGGGGTGAATGAGAACGTGCTTGCAGTTCGGGGTGAACGAGAACGTGCTTGCAGTTCGGGGTGAACGAGAACGTGCTTGCAGTTTGGGGTGAACGAGAACGTGCTTGCAGTTTGGGGTGAATGAGAACGTGCTTGCAGTTTGGGGTGAATGAGAACGTGCTTGCAGTTTGGGGTGAACGAGAACGTGCTTGCAGTTTGGGGTGAATGAGAACGTGCTTGCAGTTTGGGATGAATGAGAACGTGCTTGCAGTTCGGGGTGAATGAGAACGTGCTTGCAGTTCGGGGTGAACGAGAACGTGCTTGCAGTTTGGGGTGAATGAGAACGTGCTTGCAGTTTGGGGTGAACGAGAACGTGCTTGCAGTTCGGGGTGAATGAGAACGTGCTTGCAGTTTGGGGTGAATGAGAACGTGCTTGCAGTTCGGGGTGAACGAGAACGTGCTTGCAGTTCGGGGTGAATGAGAACGTGCTTGCAGTTCGGGTGTTGAACGAGAACGTGCTTGCAGTTCGGGGTGAACTGAGAACGTGCTTGCAGTTTCGGGTGTGAATGAGAACGTGCTTGCAGTTCGGGGTGAATGAGAACGTGCTTGCAGTTTGGGGTGAATGAGAACGTGCTTGCAGTTCGGGGTGAACGAGAACGTGCTTGCAGTTCGGGGTGAACGAGAACGTGCTTGCAGTTCGGGGTGAACGAGAACGTGCTTGCAGTTTGGGGTGAACGAGAACGTGCTTGCAGTTTGGGGTGAACGAGAACGTGCTTGCAGTTTCGGGGTGAATGAGAACGTGCTTGCAGTCTTGGGGTGAACGAGAACGTGCTTGCAGTTCGGGGTGAATGAGAACGTGCTTGCAGTTCGGGGTGAGACGAGAACGTGCTTGCAGTTCGGGGTGAAAGAGAACGTGCTTGCAGTTCGGGGTGAATGAGAACGTGCTTGCAGTTTGGGGTGAATGAGAACGTGCTTGCAGTTCGGGGTGAATGAGAACGTGCTTGCAGTTCGGGTGAATGAGAACGTGCTTGCAGTTCGGGGTGAACGAGAACGTGCTTGCAGTTCGGGGTGAACGAGAACGTGCTTGCAGTTTGGGGTGAACGAGAACGTGCTTGCAGTTCGGGGTGAACGAGAACGTGCTTGCAGTTCGGGTGTGAACGAGAACGTGCTTGCAGTTTGGGGGTGAACGAGAACGTGCTTGCAGTTCGGGGTGAACGAGAACGTGCTTGCAGTTTCGGGGTGAACGAGAACGTGCTTGCAGTTCGGGGTGAACGAGAACGTGCTTGCAGTTCGGGGTGAACTGAGAACGTGCTTGCAGTTCGGGGTGAACGAGAACGTGCTTGCAGTTCGGGGTGAACGAGAACGTGCTTGCAGTTCGGGTGTGAACGAGAACGTGCTTGCAGTTGGGAGTGAACGAGAACGTGCTTGCAGTTCGGGGTGAATGAGAACGTGCTTGCAGTTCGGGGGTGAAAGAGAACGTGCTTGCAGTTTGGGGTGAATGAGAACGTGCTTGCAGTTCGGGTGTGAAAGAGAACGTGCTTGCAGTTTCGGGGTGAATGAGAACGTGCTTGCAGTTGGGGTGAACTGAGAACGTGCTTGCAGTTCGGGTGAACTGCGAACGTGCTTGCAGTTCGGGGTGAAAGAGAACGTGCTTGCAGTTGGGGCGTGACTGAGAACGTGCTTGCAGTTCGGGGTGAATGAGAACGTGCTTGCAGTTCGGGGTGAAAGAGAACGTGCTTGCAGTTCGGGGTGAACGAGAACGTGCTTGCAGTTCGGGGTGAACGAGAACGTGCTTGCAGTTCGGGGTGAACGAGAACGTGCTTGCAGTTTGGGGTGAATGAGAACGTGCTTGCAGTTTGGGGTGAACGAGAACGTGCTTGCAGTTTGGGGTGAATGAGAACGTGCTTGCAGTTTGGGGTGAATGAGAACGTGCTTGCAGTTCGGGGTGAACGAGAACGTGCTTGCAGTTCGGGGTGAATGAGAACGTGCTTGCAGTTCGGGGTGAATGAGAACGTGCTTGCAGTTCGGGGTGAATGAGAACGTGCTTGCAGTTCGGGGTGAACGAGAACGTGCTTGCAGTTTGGGGTGAATGAGAACGTGCTTGCAGTTTGGGGTGAATGGAGAACGTGCTTGCAGTTCGGGGTGAACGAGAACGTGCTTGCAGTTTCGGGGTGAATGAGAACGTGCTTGCAGTTCGGGGTGAACGAGAACGTGCTTGCAGTTCGGGGTGAACGAGAACGTGCTTGCAGTTTGGGGTGAACGAGAACGTGCTTGCAGTTTGGGGTGAACGAGAACGTGCTTGCAGTTCGGGGTGAATCGAGAACGTGCTTGCAGTTTGGGGGTTAACGAGAACGTGCTTGCAGTTCGGGGTGAACGAGAACGTGCTTGCAGTTCGGGGTGAACGAGAACGTGCTTGCAGTTCGGGGTGAACGAGAACGTGCTTGCAGTTCGGGGTGAATGAGAACGTGCTTGCAGTTCGGGGTGAACGAGAACGTGCTTGCAGTTTGGGGTGAACGAGAACGTGCTTGCAGTTCGGGGTGAACGAGAACGTGCTTGCAGTTCGGGGTGAACGAGAACGTGCTTGCAGTTCGGGTGAACGAGAACGTGCTTGCAGTTGGGGTGAATGAGAACGTGCTTGCAGTTCGGGGTGAATGAGAACGTGCTTGCAGTTCGGGTGGAACGAGAACGTGCTTGCAGTTTCGGGGTGAACGAGAACGTGCTTGCAGTTCGGGGTGAACGAGAACGTGCTTGCAGTTCGGGGTGAATGAGAACGTGCTTGCAGTTCGGGGTGAATGAGAACGTGCTTGCAGTTCGGGGTGAATGAGAACGTGCTTGCAGTTCGGGGTGAATGAGAACGTGCTTGCAGTTTGGGGTGAATGAGAACGTGCTTGCAGTTTGGGGTGAACGAGAACGTGCTTGCAGTTTGGGGTGAACGAGAACGTGCTTGCAGTTCGGGGTGAATGAGAACGTGCTTGCAGTTCGGGTGAATGAGAACGTGCTTGCAGTTCGGGTGAATGAGAACGTGCTTGCAGTTCGGGGTGAATGAGAACGTGCTTGCAGTTCGGGGTGAACGAGAACGTGCTTGCAGTTCGGGGTGAACGAGAACGTGCTTGCAGTTCGGGGTGAACGAGAACGTGCTTGCAGTTCGGGGTGAATGAGAACGTGCTTGCAGTTTGGGGTGAATGAGAACGTGCTTGCAGTTCGGGGTGAATGAGAACGTGCTTGCAGTTCGGGGTGAATGAGAACGTGCTTGCAGTTCGGGGTGAATGAGAACGTGCTTGCAGTTCGGGGTGAATGAGAACGTGCTTGCAGTTCGGGGTGAACGAGAACGTGCTTGCAGTTTCGGGGTGAACGAGAACGTGCTTGCAGTTCGGGGTGAACGAGAACGTGCTTGCAGTTCGGGGTGAATGAGAACGTGCTTGCAGTTCGGGGTGAACGAGAACGTGCTTGCAGTTTGGGGTGAGACTGAGAACGTGCTTGCAGTTCGGGGGTGTAACGAGAACGTGCTTGCAGTTCGGGGTGAACGAGAACGTGCTTGCAGTTCGGGGTGAACGAGAACGTGCTTGCAGTTCGGGGGTGAACTGAGAACGTGCTTGCAGTTTCGGGGTGAACGAGAACGTGCTTGCAGTTCGGGGTGAACGAGAACGTGCTTGCAGTTCGGGGTGAATGAGAACGTGCTTGCAGTTCGGGGTGAACTGAGAACGTGCTTGCAGTTTGGGGTGAATGAGAACGTGCTTGCAGTTCGGGGTGAACGAGAACGTGCTTGCAGTTTGGGGTGAACTGAGAACGTGCTTGCAGTTCGGGTGAACGAGAACGTGCTTGCAGTTTCGGGGTGAACGAGAACGTGCTTGCAGTTTGGGGTGAATGAGAACGTGCTTGCAGTTCGGGGTGAACGAGAACGTGCTTGCAGTTTCGGGGTGAACGAGAACGTGCTTGCAGTTCGGGGTGAATGAGAACGTGCTTGCAGTTTGGGGTGAATGAGAACGTGCTTGCAGTTTGGGGTGAATGAGAACGTGCTTGCAGTTCGGGGTGAATGAGAACGTGCTTGCAGTTCGGGGTGAACGAGAACGTGCTTGCAGTTCGGGGTGAATGAGAACGTGCTTGCAGTTCGGGGTGAATGAGAACGTGCTTGCAGTTCGGGGTGAATGAGAACGTGCTTGCAGTTCGGGGTGAACGAGAACGTGCTTGCAGTTCGGGGTGAATGAGAACGTGCTTGCAGTTCGGGGTGAATGAGAACGTGCTTGCAGTTCGGGGTGAACGAGAACGTGCTTGCAGTTCGGGGTGAACGAGAACGTGCTTGCAGTTCGGGGTGAACGAGAACGTGCTTGCAGTTTGGGGTGAACGAGAACGTGCTTGCAGTTTCGGGTGTGAACGAGAACGTGCTTGCAGTTCGGGGTGAACGAGAACGTGCTTGCAGTTCGGGGTGAACGAGAACGTGCTTGCAGTTCGGGGTGAACGAGAACGTGCTTGCAGTTCGGGGTGAACGAGAACGTGCTTGCAGTTTGGGGTGAACGAGAACGTGCTTGCAGTTTGGGGTGAACGAGAACGTGCTTGCAGTTTGGGGTGAACGAGAACGTGCTTGCAGTTCGGGGGTGAATGAGAACGTGCTTGCAGTTCGGGGTGAATGAGAACGTGCTTGCAGTTCGGGGTGAATGAGAACGTGCTTGCAGTTCGGGGTGAATGAGAACGTGCTTGCAGTTCGGGGGTGAACGAGAACGTGCTTGCAGTTCGGGGTGAACGAGAACGTGCTTGCAGTTCGGGGTGAACGAGAACGTGCTTGCAGTTCGGGGTGAATGAGAACGTGCTTGCAGTTGGGGTGAATGAGAACGTGCTTGCAGTTTCGGGGTGAATGAGAACGTGCTTGCAGTTTGGGGTGAATGAGAACGTGCTTGCAGTTCGGGGTGAATGAGAACGTGCTTGCAGTTCGGGGTGAACGAGAACGTGCTTGCAGTTCGGGGTGAACGAGAACGTGCTTGCAGTTTGGGGTGAACGAGAACGTGCTTGCAGTTCGGGGTGAACGAGAACGTGCTTGCAGTTTGGGGTGAACGAGAACGTGCTTGCAGTTTGGGGTGAATGAGAACGTGCTTGCAGTTCGGGGTGAACGAGAACGTGCTTGCAGTTTGGGGTGAACGAGAACGTGCTTGCAGTTCGGGGTGAACGAGAACGTGCTTGCAGTTCGGGGTGAACGAGAACGTGCTTGCAGTTCGGGGTGAACGAGAACGTGCTTGCAGTTCGGGGTGAACGAGAACGTGCTTGCAGTTTGGGGTGAACGAGAACGTGCTTGCAGTTTGGGGTGAATGAGAACGTGCTTGCAGTTCGGGGTGAACGAGAACGTGCTTGCAGTTCGGGGTGAATGAGAACGTGCTTGCAGTTTGGGGTGAACGAGAACGTGCTTGCAGTTTGGGGTGAACGAGAACGTGCTTGCAGTCAGGGGTGAATGAGAACGTGCTTGCAGTTTGGGGTGAACGAGAACGTGCTTGCAGTTCGGGGTGAACGAGAACGTGCTTGCAGTTCGGGGTGAACGAGAACGTGCTTGCAGTTCGGGGTGAATGAGAACGTGCTTGCAGTTCGGGGTGAACGAGAACGTGCTTGCAGTTTGGGGTGAATGAGAACGTGCTTGCAGTTCGGGGTGAACGAGAACGTGCTTGCAGTTCGGGGTGAACGAGAACGTGCTTGCAGTTCGGGGTGAACGAGAACGTGCTTGCAGTTCGGGGTGAACGAGAACGTGCTTGCAGTTCGGGGTGAACGAGAACGTGCTTGCAGTTCGGGGTGAACGAGAACGTGCTTGCAGTTCGGGGTGAACGAGAACGTGCTTGCAGTTCGGGGTGAACGAGAACGTGCTTGCAGTTCGGGGTGAACGAGAACGTGCTTGCAGTTCGGGGTGAACGAGAACGTGCTTGCAGTTCGGGGTGAATGAGAACGTGCTTGCAGTTCGGGGTGAACGAGAACGTGCTTGCAGTTCGGGGTGAACGAGAACGTGCTTGCAGTTCGGGGTGAACGAGAACGTGCTTGCAGTTCGGGGTGAACGAGAACGTGCTTGCAGTTCGGGGTGAACGAGAACGTGCTTGCAGTTCGGGGTGAACGAGAACGTGCTTGCAGTTCGGGGTGAACGAGAACGTGCTTGCAGTTCGGGGTGAACGAGAACGTGCTTGCAGTTCGGGGTGAACGAGAACGTGCTTGCAGTTCGGGGTGAACGAGAACGTGCTTGCAGTTCGGGGTGAAAGAGAACGTGCTTGCAGTTCGGGGTGAACGAGAACGTGCTTGCAGTTCGGGGTGAACGAGAACGTGCTTGCAGTTCGGGGTGAACGAGAACGTGCTTGCAGTTCGGGGTGAACGAGAACGTGCTTGCAGTTCGGGGTGAACGAGAACGTGCTTGCAGTTCGGGGTGAACGAGAACGTGCTTGCAGTTCGGGGTGAACGAGAACGTGCTTGCAGTTCGGGGTGAACGAGAACGTGCTTGCAGTTCGGGGTGAACGAGAACGTGCTTGCAGTTCGGGGTGAACGAGAACGTGCTTGCAGTTCGGGGTGAACGAGAACGTGCTTGCAGTTCGGGGTGAACGAGAACGTGCTTGCAGTTCGGGGTGAACGAGAACGTGCTTGCAGTTTCGGGGTGAACGAGAACGTGCTTGCAGTTCGGGGTGAACGAGAAGTGCTTGCAGTTCGGGGGAGACGAGAACGTGCTTGCAGTTCGGGGTGAACGAGAACGTGCTTGCAGTTCGGGGTGAACGAGAACGTGCTTGCAGTTCGGGGTGAACGAGAACGTGCTTGCAGTTCGGGGGTGAACGAGAACGTGCTTGCAGTTCGGGGTGAACGAGAACGTGCTTGCAGTTCGGGGTGAACGAGAACGTGCTTGCAGTTTCGGGGTGAATGAGAACGTGCTTGCAGTTCGGGGTGAATGAGAACGTGCTTGCAGTTCGGGGTGAACGAGAACGTGCTTGCAGTTCGGGGTGAACGAGAACGTGCTTGCAGTTCGGGGTGAACGAGAACGTGCTTGCAGTTCGGGGTGAACGAGAACGTGCTTGCAGTTCGGGGTGAACGAGAACGTGCTTGCAGTTTCGGGGTGAACGAGAACGTGCTTGCAGTTTGGGGTGAACGAGAACGTGCTTGCAGTTCGGGGTGAACGAGAACGTGCTTGCAGTTCGGGTGAACGAGAACGTGCTTGCAGTTCGGGGTGAATGAGAACGTGCTTGCAGTTCGGGGTGAATGAGAACGTGCTTGCAGTTCGGGGTGAACGAGAACGTGCTTGCAGGTTCGGGGTGAATGAGAACGTGCTTGCAGTTTCGGGGTGAACGAGAACGTGCTTGCAGTTTGGGGTGAATGAGAACGTGCTTGCAGTTCGGGGTGAACGAGAACGTGCTTGCAGTTCGGGGTGAACGAGAACGTGCTTGCAGTTTGGGGTGAATGAGAACGTGCTTGCAGTTTGGGGTGAACGAGAACGTGCTTGCAGTTTGGGGTGAATGAGAACGTGCTTGCAGATTGGGGTGAACGAGAACGTGCTTGCAGTTTGGGGTGAATGAGAACGTGCTTGCAGTTTGGGGTGAATGAGAACGTGCTTGCAGTTCGGGGTGAACGAGAACGTGCTTGCAGTTTGGGGTGAATGAGAACGTGCTTGCAGTTTGGGGTGAATGAGAACGTGCTTGCAGTTCGGGGTGAATGAGAACGTGCTTGCAGTTCGGGGTGAATGAGAACGTGCTTGCAGTTTGGGGTGAATGAGAACGTGCTTGCAGTTTGGGGTGAATGAGAACGTGCTTGCAGTTTGGGGTGAATGAGAACGTGCTTGCAGTTTGGGGTGAATGAGAACGTGCTTGCAGTTCGGAGTGAATGAGAACGTGCTTGCAGTTCGAGGTGAATGAGAACGTGCTTGCAGTTCGGGGTGAATGAGAACGTGCTTGCAGTTAGGGGTGAATGAGAACGTGCTTGCAGTTCGGGGTGAATGAGAACGTGCTTGCAGTTCGGGGTGAACTAGAAGGTGCTTGCAGTTCGGGGTGAATGAGAACGTGCTTGCAGTTTGGGGTGAATGAGAACGTGCTTGCAGTTTGGGGTGAATGAGAACGTGCTTGCAGTTCGGGGTGAATGAGAACGTGCTTGCAGTTCGGGGTGAATGAGAACGTGCTTGCAGTTCGGGGTGAATGAGAACGTGCTTGCAGTTCGGGGTGAATGAGAACGTGCTTGCAGTTCGGGGTGAACGAGAACGTGCTTGCAGTTCGGGGGTGAACGAGAACGTGCTTGCAGTTTGGGGTGAATGAGAACGTGCTTGCAGTTTGGGGTGAACGAGAACGTGCTTGCAGTTTGGGGTGAATGAGAACGTGCTTGCAGTTTGGGGTGAATGAGAACGTGCTTGCAGTTCGGGGTGAACGAGAACGTGCTTGCAGTTTGGGGTGAATGAGAACGTGCTTGCAGTTTGGGGTGAACGAGAACGTGCTTGCAGTTTGGGGTGAACGAGAACGTGCTTGCAGTTTGGGGTGAACGAGAACGTGCTTGCAGTTTGGGGTGAACGAGAACGTGCTTGCAGTTTGGGGTGAATGAGAACGTGCTTGCAGTTCGGGGTGAATGAGAACGTGCTTGCAGTTTTGGGTGAATGAGAACGTGCTTGCAGTTTGGGGTGAACGAGAACGTGCTTGCAGTTTGGGGTGAATGAGAACGTGCTTGCAGTTTGGGGTGAACGAGAACGTGCTTGCAGTTTGGGGTGAATGAGAACGTGCTTGCAGTTTGGGGTGAACGAGAACGTGCTTGCAGTTTGGGGTGAACGAGAACGTGCTTGCAGTTTGGGGTGAACGAGAACGTGCTTGCAGTTTGGGGTGAACGAGAACGTGCTTGCAGTTTGGGGTGAATGAGAACGTGCTTGCAGTTTGGGGTGAATGAGAACGTGCTTGCAGTTCGGGGTGAAAGAGAACGTGCTTGCAGTTCGGGGTGAACGAGAACGTGCTTGCAGTTCGGGGTGAACGAGAACGTGCTTGCAGTTCGGGGTGAACGAGAACGTGCTTGCAGTTTGGGGTGAATGAGAACGTGCTTGCAGTTCGGGGTGAATGAGAACGTGCTTGCAGTTCGGGGTGAATGAGAACGTGCTTGCAGTTCGGGGTGAATGAGAACGTGCTTGCAGTTCGGGGTGAATGAGAACGTGCTTGCAGTTCGGGGTGAATGAGAACGTGCTTGCAGTTCGGGGTGAATGAGAACGTGCTTGCAGTTCGGGGTGAATGAGAACGTGCTTGCAGTTTGGGGTGAACGAGAACGTGCTTGCAGTTCGGGGTGAACGAGAACGTGCTTGCAGTTCGGGGTGAACGAGAACGTGCTTGCAGTTCGGGGTGAATGAGAACGTGCTTGCAGTTCGGGGTGAATGAGAACGTGCTTGCAGTTCGGGGTGAATGAGAACGTGCTTGCAGTTCGGGGTGAACGAGAACGTGCTTGCAGTTTGGGGTGAACGAGAACGTGCTTGCAGTTCGGGGTGAATGAGAACGTGCTTGCAGTTTGTGGTGAATGAGAACGTGCGTGCAGTGTGGGGTGAATGAGAACGTGCTTGCAGTTCGGGGTGAATGAGAACGTGCTTGCAGTTCGGGGTGAATGAGAACGTGCTTGCAGTTCGGGGTGAATGAGAACGTGCTTGCAGTTCGGGGTGAATGAGAACGTGCTTGCAGTTCGGGGTGAATGAGAACGTGCTTGCAGTTCGGGGTGAACGAGAACGTGCTTGCAGTTCGGGGTGAACGAGAACGTGCTTGCAGTTCGGGGTGAATGAGAACGTGCTTGCAGTTTGGGGTGAATGAGAACGTGCTTGCAGTTTGGGGTGAATGAGAACGTGCTTGAAGTGTGGGGTGAATGAGAACGTGCTTGCAGTTCGGGGTGAATGAGAACGTGCTTGCAGTTCGGGGTGAATGAGAACGTGCTTGCAGTTCGGGGTGAATGAGAACGTGCTTGCAGTTTGGGGTGAACGAGAACGTGCTTGCAGTTCGGGGTGAATGAGAACGTGCTTGCAGTTCGGGGTGAATGAGAACGTGCTTGCAGTTTGGGGTGAATGAGAACGTGCTTGCAGTTCGGGGTGAATGAGAACGTGCTTGCAGTTCGGGGTGAATGAGAACGTGCTTGCAATTCGGGGTGAATGAGAACGTGCTTGCAGTTTGGGGTGAATGAGAACGTGCTTGCAGTTCGGGGTGAATGAGAACGTGCTTGCAGTTCGGGGTGAACGAGAACGTGCTTGCAGTTCGGGGTGAACGAGAACGTGCTTGCAGTTTGGGGTGAATGAGAACGTGCTTGCAGTTTGGGGTGAATGAGAACGTGCTTGCAGTTTGGGGTGAATGAGAACGTGCTTGCAGTTTGGGGTGAATGAGAACGTGCTTGCAGTTCGGGGTGAATGAGAACGTGCTTGCAGTTCGGGGTGAATGAGAACTTGCTTGCAGTTCGGGGTGAACGAGAACGTGCTTGCAGTTCGGGGTGAACGAGAACGTGCTTGCAGTTCGGGGTGAACGAGAACGTGCTTGCAGTTCGGGTGTGAACGAGAACGTCGCTTGCTGTTCGGGGTGAACGAGAACGTGCTTGCAGTTCGGGGTGAACGAGAACGTGCTTGCAGTTCGGGAGGTGAAACGAGAACGTGCTTGGCAGTTCCGGGGTGAATGAGACGTGCTTGCAGTTCGGGGTGAACGAGAACGTGCTTGCAGTCGGGGTGAATGAGAAAGTGCTTGCAGGTTTGGGTGATGAGAACGTGCTTGCAGTTTCGGGTTGGACTGAGAACGTGCTTGCAGGTGGGTAATGAGAACGTGCTTGCAGTTCGGGGTGACCTGAGAACGTGCTTGCATTTCGGGGTGAATGAGAACGTGCTTGCAGTTCGGGGTGAATGAGAACGTGCTTGCAGTTCGGGGTGAATGAGAACGTGCTTGCAGTTCGGGGTGATATGAGAACGTGCTTGCAGTTCGGGGTGAATGAGAACGTGCTTGCAGTTCGGGGTGAACGAGAACGTGCTTGCAGTTTGGGGGTGAACGAGAACGTGCTTGCAGTTTGGGGTGAATGAGAACGTGCTTGCAGTTTGGGGTGAATGAGAACGTGCTTGCAGTTTGGGGTGAATGAGAACGTGCTTGCAGTTCGGGGTGAATGAGAACGTGCTTGCAGTTCGGGGTGAATGAGAACGTGCTTGCAGTTCGGGGTGAATGAGAACGTGCTTGCAGTTCGGGGTGAATGAGAACGTGCTTGCAGTTTGGGGTGAATGAGAACGTGCTTGCAGTTTGGGGTGAATGAGAACGTGCTTGCAGTTCGGGGTGAATGAGAACGTGCTTGCAGTTTGGGGTGAATGAGAACGTGCTTGCAGTTCGGGGTGAATGAGAACTTGCTTGCAATTCGGGGTGAATGAGAACGTGCTTGCAGTTTGGGGTGAATGAGAACGTGCTTGCAGTTCGGGGTGAATGAGAACGTGCTTGCAGTTCGGGGTGAACGAGAACGTGCTTGCAGTTCGGGGTGAACGAGAACGTGCTTACAGTTTGGGGTGAATGAGAACGTGCTTGCAGTTTGGGGTGAATGAGAACGTGCTTGCAGTTTGGGGTGAATGAGAATGTGCTTGCAGTTTGGGGTGAATGAGAACGTGCTTGCAGTTCGGGGTGAAGGAGAACGTGCTTGCAGTTCGGGGTGAACGAGAACTTGCTTGCAGTTCGGGGTGAACGAGAACGTGCTTGCAGTTCGGGGTGAACGAGAACGTGCTTGCAGTTCGGTGTGAACGAGAACGTGCTTGCAGTTCGGGGTGAACGAGAACGTGCTTGCAGTTCGGGGTGACCGAGAACGTGCTTGCAGTTCGGGGTGAACGAGAACGTGCTTGCAGTTCGGGGTGAACGAGAACGTGCTTGCAGTTCGGGGTGAATGAGAACGTGCTTGCAGTTCGGGGTGAATGAGAACGTGCTTGCAGTTCGGGGTGAACGAGAACGTGCTTGCAGTTCGGGGTGAATGAGAACGTGCTTGCAGTTTGGGGTGAATGAGAACGTGCTTGCAGTTCGGTGTGAACGAGAACGTGCTTGCAGTTCGGGGTGAATGAGAACGTGCTTGCAGTTCGGGGTGAACGAGAACGTGCTTGCAGTTCGGGGTGAATGAGAACGTGCTTGCAGTTTGGGGTGAATGAGAACGTGCTTGCAGTTTGGGGTGAATGAGAACGTGCTTGCAGTGTGGGGTGAATGAGAACGTGCTTGCAGTTCGGGGTGAATGAGAACGTGCTTGCAGTTCGGGGTGAATGAGAACGTGCTTGCAGTTCGGGGTGAATGAGAACGTGCTTGCAGTTCGGGGTGAGTGAGAACGTGCTTGCAGTTTGGGGTGAACGAGAACGTGCTTGCAGTTTGGGGTGAATGAGAACGTGCTTGCAGTTCGGGGTGAATGAGAACGTGCTTGCAGTTTGGGGTGAATGAGAACGTGCTTGCAGTTCGGGGTGAATGAGAACGTGCTTGCAGTTTGGGGTGAATGAGAACGTGCTTGCAGTTTGGGGTGAATGAGCACGTGCTTGCAGTTTGGGGTGAATGAGAACGTGCTTGCAGTTCGGGGTGAATGAGAACGTGCTTGCAGTTCGGGGTGAATGAGAACGTGCTTGCAGTTCGGGGTGAACGAGAACGTGCTTGCAGTTCGGGGTGAATGAGAACTTGCTTGCAGTTTGGGGTGAATGAGAACGTGCTTGCAGTTTGGGGTGAATGAGAACGTGCTTGCAGTGTGGGATGAATGAGAACGTGCTTGCAGTGTGGGGTGAATGAGAACGTGCTTGCAGTTTGGGGTGAATGAGAACGTGCTTGCAGTTCGGGGTGAATGAGAACTTGCTTGCAATTCGGGGTGAATGAGAACGTGCTTGCAGTTTGGGGTGAATGAGAACGTGCTTGCAGTTCGGGGTGAATGAGAACGTGCTTGCAGTTCGGGGTGAACGAGAACGTGCTTGCAGTTCGGGGTGAACGAGAACGTGCTTACAGTTTGGGGTGAATGAGAACGTGCTTGCAGTTTGGGGTGAATGAGAACGTGCTTGCAGTTTGGGGTGAATGAGAATGTGCTTGCAGTTCGGGGTGAATGAGAACGTGCTTGCAGTTCGGGGTGAACGAGAACGTGCTTGCAGTTCGGGGTGAACGAGAACTTGCTTGCAGTTCGGGGTGAACGAGAACGTGCTTGCAGTTCGGGGTGAACGAGAACGTGCTTGCAGTTCGGTGTGAACGAGAACGTGCTTGCAGTTCGGGGTGAACGAGAACGTGCTTGCAGTTCGGGGTGACCGAGAACGTGCTTGCAGTTCGGGGTGAACGAGAACGTGCTTGCAGTTCGGGGTGAACGAGAACGTGCTTGCAGTTCGGGGTGAATGAGAACGTACTTGCAGTTCGGGGTGAATGAGAACGTGCTTGCAGTTCGGGGTGAACGAGAACGTGCTTGCAGTTCGGGGTGAACGAGAACGTGCTTGCAGTTCGGGGTGAACGAGAACGTGCTTGCAGTTTGGGGTGAATGAGAACGTGCTTGCAGTTTGGGGTGAATGAGAACGTGCTTGCAGTGTGGGGTGAATGAGAACGTGCTTGCAGTTCGGGGTGAATGAGAACGTGCTTGCAGTTCGGGGTGAATGAGAACGTGCTTGCAGTTCGGGGTGAATGAGAACGTGCTTGCAGTTCGGGGTGAACGAGAACGTGCTTGCAGTTTGGGGTGAACGAGAACGTGCTTGCAGTTTGGGGTGAATGAGAACGTGCTTGCAGTTCGGGGTGAATGAGAACGTGCTTGCAGTTCGGGGTGAATGAGAACGTGCTTGCAGTTCGGGGTGAATGAGAACGTGCTTGCAGTTTGGGGTGAACGAGAACGTGCTTGCAGTGTGGGGTGAACGAGAACGTGCTTGCAGTTTGGGGTGAACGAGAACGTGCTTGCAGTTTGGGGTGAATGAGAACGTGCTTGCAGTTTGGGGTGAATGAGCACGTGCTTGCAGTTTGGGGTGAATGAGAACGTGCTTGCAGTTCGGGGTGAATGAGAACGTGCTTGCAGTTCGGGGTGAATGAGAACGTGCTTGCAGTTCGGGGTGAACGAGAACGTGCTTGCAGTTCGGGGTGAATGAGAACTTGCTTGCAGTTTGGGGTGAATGAGAACGTGCTTGCAGTTTGGGGTGAATGAGAACGTGCTTGCAGTGTGGGGTGAATGAGAACGTGCTTGCAGTGTGGGGTGAATGAGAACGTGCTTGCAGTTCGGGGTGAATGAGAACGTGCTTGCAGTTCGGGGTGAATGAGAACGTGCTTGCAGTTCGGGGTGAATGAGAACGTGCTTGCAGTTCGGGGTGAATGAGAACGTGCTTGCAGTTTGGGGTGAACGAGAACGTGCTTGCAGTTTGGGGTGAATGAGAACGTGCTTGCAGTTCGGAGTGAATGAGAACGTGCTTGCAGTTCGGGGTGAATGAGAACGTGCTTGCAGTTCGGGGTGAATGAGAACGTGCTTGCAGTTCGGGGTGAATGAGAACTTGCTTGCAATTCGGGGTGAATGAGAACGTGCTTGCAGTTTGGGGTGAATGAGAACGTGCTTGCAGTTCGGGGTGAATGAGAACGTGCTTGCAGTTCGGGGTGAACGAGAACGTGCTTGCAGTTCGGGGTGAACGAGAACGTGCTTGCAGTTTGGGGTGAATGAGAACGTGCTTGCAGTTTGGGGTGAATGAGAACGTGCTTGCAGTTTGGGGTGAATGAGAATGTGCTTGCAGTTCGGGGTGAATGAGAACGTGCTTGCAGTTCGGGGTGAATGAGAACGTGCTTGCAGTTCGGGGTGAATGAGAACGTGCTTGCAGTTCGGGGTGAACGAGAACGTGCTTGCAGTTCGGGGTGAACGAGAACGTGCTTGCAGTTCGGGGTGAACGAGAACGTGCTTGCAGTTCGGGGTGAACGAGAACGTGCTTGCAGTTCGGGGTGACCGAGAACGTGCTTGCAGTTCGGGGTGAACGAGAACGTGCTTGCAGTTCGGGGTGAACGAGAACGTGCTTGCAGTTCGGGGTGAACGAGAACGTGCTTGCAGTTCGGGGTGAACGAGAACGTGCTTGCAGTTCGGGTTGAACGAGAACGTGCTTGCAGTTCGGGGTGAACGAGAACGTGCTTGCAGTTCGGGGTGAACGAGAACGTGCTTGCAGTTCGGGGTGAACGAGAACGTGCTTGCAGTTTGGGGTGAATGAGAACGTGCTTGCAGTTCGGGGTGAATGAGCACGTGCTTGCAGTTTGGGGTGAATGAGAACGTGCTTGCAGTTTGGGGTGAATGAGAACGTGCTTGCAGTTTGGGGTGAATGAGAACGTGCTTGCAGTTTGGGGTGAATGAGAACGTGCTTGCAGTTTGGGGTGAATGAGAACGTGCTTGCAGAGCATTAAAGTGGATATCTCAGGGCATCCCAGACCACGTTGCAGTCAATGAGCTAACAGTAATATGGCAGCCAATTGCTGGACAGCAGGATCCCACTGTAGCAATGTGATAATGAACAGGTTAAGCGATGCTGCTTGAGGAACGAATAAAGGGCCAAGACACTGTGGGCAAGCAGTCCTCCACTCTTCTTCAAAACGAAGCCATGGAATCTTTAATGTCCTCCCCTGAGTGGGGTGGGTGTGGGGGGGGGGAGGGGTTGGGTGGCTAACAAGGCGTCGGTATAACGTCTTATCCAAAAGACGTGTTCCTCTGACAGTGCAGCGCTCCCTCAGCACCGCACTGGGGTGTCAGTCGAGCTTTATGAGCTCAAATCCCACGGAGCAGATCTTGAAGTTCCAACCCCCTGACTCGGTGGGGGGAGGCGGTGGTGCTAGAGGGTCCCCGGTAAGTGAGTGACGGCTGATGCCTGGGGGACACAGTTAAACTTTTAATGCCCCCAACACCGAGCTGCGAATGAAAGAGTGCAGCTTGCCCAGTTTCACAGAGAGGCCACAGGACCGTTCGTTTCCCAGGGCAGATCTTGCTTAAGAACTTCAGCGAATTGGGAGGACAGGAATGGATAAAGACAATAAAGGCTTTGCAGCGCATTACAGAAATGAGATGGTTTTTGACAACACCTGCTGTTCTTTTATTCTCCTGATTAGTTGGCTTCCTGCGGCTTTAAATGCTGTAAAGCCCCAATAAATTCGGATCACAATGGAATGCGATCAAAATGAATTTCTTGCCTTTTGTTGCAGCCAGCTCATTTACATGATCAGCGCTGTCCGACCATTCAGCTGTGCCACCTTCAGCTGAAATCGCAGCCAAGGAACATGGTTCATGCTAAAACGCAAATGTGTTTGGATGAACACCAGACATCTCTGCCGGTGACATCCTCACTGGAATCATTGGCAAGATGTGCTGAGCGATATCATTATTAGGGAAAAGTTACTGGAAGACAAGCGGAAAATCTGAATGTGCCTCGAATGCACTCGGGGCTGGGGGTGGTAGGGCGGGGGGGCCATATTTATGATGCTACTGGCAGCGATTGTGAGATGTGACCTTGGGCCAGTCCCTCACGTGGTGGGACTCTTTTATTTATTCATTCCTGGGACACGAGCATCGCTTGCAAGGCTGGAATTTGTTGCCCATTCCTAATTGCCCCCTTGAGGAGGCGGTGGGTGAGCTGCCTTCTTGAAGTGCTGCAGCCCATGTGGTGTAGGTACAACCACGGCGCTGTTAGGGAGGGAGTGCCAGGATTTTGACCCGACGACAGTGAAGGTACGGCCGATATATTTCCAAGTCAGGATGGTGAGTGGCTCGTAGGGGAACTTCCAGCTGGCGGTGTTCCCAAGTGCCCTTGTCCTTCCAGATAGGAGCGGTCGTGGGTTTGGAAGGTGCTGCCCAAGGAACCTTAGAGCCTCTGCTGCCCTTGTCCTTCTAGGTGGTAGAGGTCACAGGATTGGAGGGTGTTGTCAGTGAAGCATTGTGCAGTGAATGCTGTGAAATACAGCCATAGCATGCTAACAGCGGAGGGAGTTGGAGAAGGTTTCTTTGCATTTGATCATGTACCTATAACCCTTCACCAGAGGCCCTGCAACTGGAAGCATCACCTGTCCCTCTACTCTGGTTTCATCCCATCCTAAATTTAAACCCGTTCATCAAATTGCTCAATAATCGCCACTCTGGCAAAAGCAGTCCCAATTATCCCCAACAATTGTCCGCTGCTGCACTGAGGGAGTGCTGCGCTGCCAGCAGTTCCATTTCTCAGGAGGGATGTTCAACTGAGCCCTGACCTGTCGGGTCCAATGTTGCTGGAGAACAGCAACGATTGGACACGCAGCAACAAGTAAGATGCCCAGGACATCAGTAACCTCTCGAACGACGTGAATAGCAGACATTCGTCTCGTTCCCGCTTGCGAAGCTTGCTGTGCGTGTGGGGGCTGCTCTTGCTCTTGACGAGAGAACAACGGTGACCGGTTCTCAACAACAACAACTCATATTTACACAGCGCCTTCCACACAATAAAATGTCCCAAAGCCCAAATGTCCCCGGGTGCATTTTAAAACAAAGTATGAGCGCAAGTCACATGAGGAAATGTTAGCTCAAGTGACCAAAAGCTTGGTCAAAGATATAGGGGAGAAAAGGAGAGGCAGAGAGATGTGAGGGCCAAGGCAACTGAAGGCACAACCACTAACAATGGAGCAATTAAAATTAGAGATGCACGAGGCGCCATAGTTAGAGGATCACAGATCTCTCAAAGGGCTGTGGGGCCGGAAGGGAGGCAGTTGTATTCATACTGTGCATGTGCCCTGGTCACACTGCACCTTGTCCCTGAGAAACCGAGAGGGACAGTCAACTGCTAGAGGAAGCACTGGAGCCACAAGCCAGATCCCTGCTGCTCTGAATTATGAGTAAAGAGTCTTTAGCAAAGTGGTTTACAACCGTTGGAGTACATTTGAAAAGTGGTGACCGTTTGTAATGCAGGAAATGCAACAGCCATTTTGTACACAGCAAGCTTCCACTAACAGTAATGGGATAAACCCATCTGATTTAATGATGTTGGTTGAGGGCAAAATATCAGCCAGGACAAGTGTTTGACAGACTCGGGGCGGAACTTTGTAGCCCCTCCCACTTTTGTAAATATATTTCACTTGCACTTTAATCACACTGATGTGGTTTATTTGCGATACCCTCATTATGACCCCAGGAATCCTCTATTTACTCCACGGACCCCTCCCTCCAAGCCCCTTCTGCTCCCCCCATTCACCTTTCACATCTCTGTATCCCCCCATTCCCCCTCACTTCTCTGCATCTCCCCATTCCCCCTCACACCACTGCATCTCCCCATTCACCTTCACACCTCTGCACCCCCCATTCCCCCTCACTTCTCTGCATCTCCCCATTCCCCCTCACACCTCTGCATCTCCCCATTCACCTTCACACCTCTGCACCCCCCATTCCCCCTTCACACCTCTGCATCTCCCCATTCACCTTCACACCTCTGCACCCCCCATTCCCCCTTCACACCTCTGCATCTCCCCATTCCCCCTTCACACCTCTGCACCCCCCCCATTCACCCTTCACACCTCTGCACCCCCCATTCCCCCTTCACACCTCTGCATCTCCCCATTCCCCCTTCACACCTCTGCATCTCCCCATTCACCTTCACACCTCTGCACCCCCCATTCCCCCTTCACACCTCTGCATCTCCCCATTCACCTTCAAACATCTGCACCCCCCATTCCCCCTTCACACCTCTGCACCCCCCATTCCCCCTCACTTCTCTGCACCTCCCATTCACCCTTCACACCTCTGCACCCCCCCCCATTCACCCTTCACACCTCTGCACCCCCCATTCACCCTTCACACCTCTGCACCCCCCATTCCCCCTTCACACCTCTGCACCCCCCATTCCCCCTTCACACCTCTGCACCCCCCATTCCCCTTCACACCTCTGCACCCCCCATTCCCCCTTCACACCTCTGCACCCCCCATTCCCCTTCACACCTCTGCACCCCCCATTCCCCCTCACACCTCTGCACCCCCCCATTCACCCTTCACACCTCTGCACCCCCCATTCCCCCTCACACCTCTGCACCCCCCATTCACCCTTCACACCTCTGCACCCCCCATTCCCCCTTCACACCTCTGCACCCCCCCATTCCCCCTCACACCTCTGCACCCCCCCATTCCCCCTTCACACCTCTGCACCCCCCATTCCCCCTCACTTCTCTGCACCTCCCATTCACCCTTCACACCTCTGCACCACCCCCCCATTTACCCTTCACACCTCTGCACCCCCCCATTCACCCTTCACACCTCTGCACCCCCCATTCCCCCTTCACACCTCTGCACCCCCCCATTCACCCTTCACACCTCTGCACCCCCCATTCCCCCTTCACACCTCTGCACCCCCCAATTCCCCTTCACACTTCTGCACCCCCATTCCCCCTCACACCTCTGCACCCCCCCATTCACCCTTCACACCTCTGCACCCACCATTCCCCCTTCACACCTCTGCACCCCCCCATTCACCCTTCACACCTCTGCACCCCCCATTCCCCCTTCACACCTCTGCACCCCCCCCATTCCCCATCACACCTCTGCACCCCCCCATTCCCCCTTCACACCTCTGCACCCCCCATTCCCCCTTCACACCTCTGCACCCCCCCATTCCCCCTTCACACCTCTGCACCCCCCCATTCACCCTTCACACCTCTGCACCCCCCATTCCCCCTCACACCTCTGCACCCCCCATTCACCCTTCACACCTCTGCACCCCCCCATTCCCCCTTCACACCTCTGCACCCCCCCATTCCCCCTTCACACCTCTGCACCCCCCCATTCCCCCTCACACCTCTGCACCCCCCATTCCCCCTTCACACCTCTGCACCCCCCCCATTCCCCATCACACCTCTGCACCCCCCCATTCCGCCTTCACACCTCTGCACCCCCCATTCCCCCTTCACACCTCTGCACCCCCCCATTCCCCCTTCACACCTCTGCACCCCCCCATTCACCCTTCACACCTCTGCACCCCCCATTCCCCCTCACACCTCTGCACCCCCCCATTCCCCTTCACACCTCTGCACCCCCCATTCCCCCTCACACCTCTGCACCCCCCCATTCCCCTTCACACCTCTGCACCCTCCCATTCCCCCTTCACACCTCTGCACCCTCCCATTCCCCCTCACACCTCTGCACCCTCCCATTCACCCTTCACACCTCTGCACCCCCCATTCCCCCTCACACCTCTGCACCCCCCATTCCCCCTTCACACCTCTGCACCCCCCATTCCCCCTCACACCTCTGCACCCCCCATTCCCCTTCACACCTCTGCACCCTCCCATTCACCCTTCACACCTCTGCACCCCCCATTCCCCTTCACACCTCTGCACCCTCCCATTCCCCCTTCACACCTCTGCACCCCCCCATTCACCCTTCACACCTCTGCACCCCCCATTCCCCCTCACACCTCTGCACCCCCCCATTCCCCTTCACACCTCTGCACCCCCCCATTCCCCCTTCACACCTCTGCAACCCCCATTCCCCTTCAAACCTCTGCACCCCCCCCATTCCCCCTTCACACCTCTGCACCCCCCCATTCCCCCTTCACACCTCTGCACCCCCCATTCACCCTTCACACCTCTGCACCCCCCATTCCCCCTTCACACCTCTGCACCCCCCATTTACCCTTCACACTTCTGCACCCCCCATTCCCCCTTCACACCTCTGCACCCCCCATTCCCCCTCACACCTCTGCACCCCCCCATTCACCCTTCACACCTCTGCACCTCCCCCATTCACCCTTCACACCTCTGCACCCCCCATTCCCCCTTCACACCTCTGCACCCCCCATTCCCCCTTCACAGCTCTGCACCTCCCATTCCCCCTTCACACCTCTGCACCCCTCCATTCCCCCTTCACACCTCTGCACCCCCCCATTCCCCCTTCACACCTCTGCACCCTCCCATTCCCCCTTCATACCTCTGCACCCCCCATTCACCCTTCACACCTCTGCACCCCCCATTCACCCTTCACACCTCTGCACCCTCTCATTCCCCCTTCACACCTCTGCTCCCCCCATTCACCCTTCACACATCTGCACCTCCCATTCCCCCTTCATACCTCTGCACCTCCCATTCCCCTTCACACCTCTGCACCCCCCATTCCCCCTCACCTCTCTGCACACCCCCCATTCACCTTCACACCTCTGCACCCCCCCATTCCCCTTCACACCTCTGCACCCCCCCATTCCCCTTCACACCTCTGCACCCCCCATTCCCCCTCCACACCTCTGCACCCCCCCCATTCCCCCTTCACACATCTGCACCCCCCATTCCCCCTTCACACCTCTGCACCCCCCCATTCCCCCTCACACCTCTGCACCCCCCATTCCCCCTCACCTCTCTGCACACCCCCCATTCACCTTCACACCTCTGCACCCCCCCGATTCCCCTTCACACCTCTGCAACCCCCATTCACCCTTCACACCTCTGCACCCCCAATTCCCCCTTCACACCTCTGCACCCCCCATTCCCCTTCACATCTCTGCACCCCCCATTCCCCCTTCACACCTCTGCACCCCCCCATTCCCCTTCACATCTCTGCACCCCCCATTCCCCCTTCACACCTCTGCACCCCCCCCATTCACCCTTCACACCTCTGCACCCCCCCATTCCCCCTCACACCTCTGCACCCCCCCCCATTCACCCTTCACACCTCTGCACCCCTCCCCATTCCCCCTTCACACCTCTGCACCCCCCCATTCCCCCTCACACCTCTGCACCCCCCCATTCCCCTTCACACCTCTGCACCCCCCATTCCCCCTTCACACCTCTGCACCCCCCCATTCCCCCTCACACCTCTGCACCCCCCATTCACCCTTCACACCTCTGCACCCCCCCATTCCCCTTCACACCTCTGCACCCCCCATTCCCCCTTCACACCTCTGCACCCCCCCATTCCCCCTCACACCTCTGCACCCCCCATTCACCCTTCACATCTCTGCACACCCCCATTCCCCCTTCACACCTCTGCACCCCCCCATTCCCCCTCACACCTCTGCACCCCCCATTCACCCTTCACACCTCTGCACACCCCCCATTCCCCCTTCACACCTCTGCACCCCCCAATTCCCCCTTCACACCTCTGCACCCCCCCATTCCCCCTCACTTCTCTGCACCCCCCATTCACCCTTCACACCTCTGCACCCCCCATTCCCCCTCACACCTCTGCACCCCCCCATTCCCCCTTCACACCTCTGCACCCCCCCCATTCCCCCTCACACCTCTGCACCCCCCATTCCCCTTCACACCTCTGCACCCCCCCCCATTCCCCCTCACACCTCTGCACCCCCCATTCCCCCTTCACACCTCTGCACCCCCCCATTCCCCCTCACACCTCTGCACCCCCCCCCATTCCCCCTCACACCTCTGCACCCCCCATTCCCCTTCACACCTCTGCACCCCCCCCCATTCCCCCTCACACCTCTGCACCCCCCATTCCCCCTTCACACCTCTGCACCCCCCATTCCCCCTTCACACCTCTGCACCCCCCAATTCCCCCTTCACACCTCTGCACCCCCCCCATTCCCCCTCACTTCTCTGCATCCCCCATTCCCCCTTCACACCTCTGCACCCCCCATTCCCCTTCACCTCTCTGCACACCCCCCATTCCCCCTTCACACCTCTGCACCCCCCATTCACCTTCACACCTCTGCACCCCCCCATTCCCCCTTCACACCTCTGCACCCCCCATTCCCCCTTCACACCTCTGCACCCCCCCATTCCCCCTCACTTCTCTGCATCCCCCATTCCCCCTTCACACCTCTGCACCCCCCATTCCCCTTCACCTCTCTGCACACCCCCCATTCCCCCTTCACACCTCTGCACCCCCCATTCACCTTCACACCTCTGCACCCCCCCATTCCCCCTTCACACCTCTGCACCCCCCATTCCCCCTCACACCTCTGCACCCCCCATTCACCCTTCACACCTCTGCACGCCCCAATTCCCCCTCACACCTCTGCACCCCCCATTCACCCTTCAAACCTTTGCACGCCCCCATTCCCCCTCACACCTCTGCACCCCCCATTCCCCTTCACACCTCTGCACCCCCCCATTCCCCCTTCACACCTCTGCACCCCCCATTCCCCCTTCATACCTCTGCTCCCCCCATTCACCCTTCACACATCTGCACCTCCCATTCCCCCTTCACACCTCTGCACCCCCCCCCCCCATTCCCCCTTCACAACTCTGCACCCCCCATTCCCCCTTCACACCTCTGCACCCCCCATTCCCCCTTCACACCTCTGCACCCCCCAATTCCCCCTTCACACCTCTGCACCCCCCCATTCCCCCTCACTTCTCTGCATCCCCCATTCCCCCTTCACACCTCTGCACCCCCCATTCCCCCTCACCTCTCTGCACACCCCCCATTCCCCCTTCACACCTCTGCACCCCCCATTCCCCCTTCACACCTCTGCACCCCCCAATTCCCCCTTCACACCTCTGCACCCCCCCATACCCCCTCACTTCTCTGCATCCCCCATTCCCCCTTCACACCTCTGCACCCCCCATTCCCCCTCACCTCTCTGCACACCCCCCATTCACCTTCACACCTCTGCACCCCCCCATTCCCCCTTCACACCTCTGCACCCCCCCATTCCCCCTTCACACCTCTGCACCCCCCATTCCCCCTTCACACATCTGCACCCCCCAATTCCCCCTTCACACCTCTGCTCCCCCCCATTCCCCCTTCACACCTCTGCACCCCCCCATTCCCCCTTCACACCTCTGCACCCCCCATTCCCCCTTCACACATCTGCACCCCCCAATTCCCCCTTCACACCTCTGCACACCCCCCATTCACCTTCACACCTCTGCACCCCCCCATTCCCCCTTCACACCTCTGCACCCCCCCATTCCCCCTTCACACCTCTGCACCCCCCATTCCCCCTTCACACATCTGCACCCCCCAATTCCCCCTTCACACCTCTGCACCCCCCCATTCCCCCTTCACACCTCTGCACCCCCCATTCCCCCTTCACACATCTGCACCCCCCATTCACCCTTCACACCTCTGCACCCCCCATTCACCCTTCACACATCTGCACCTCCCATTCCCCTTCACATCTCCACAGCCCCCCTTGCCTCTTCATACCTCTGCACCGTCCACATGCCCCTTCACACCTGCACAAGTCCCCACACCCACCCCCCACCCCACCCTTCCGCAGTCCAACACGGCCCTTCTCATTCCAAACCAGCTCACCCACTGCATGACCCCCACTGAATCTCTCTCTTTCCCTTATCACCCCCAACCACCCCCAATCCCCTATAGACCTCCGCACTCACCGCCTCTTCATTCCTCCCTTCCCGTCCATTTCGTCAGCCCCCCAACTACCCCAGCACAGCCCCTCGCTGCCCACTGGTACTTCCTGCAGCCTCCACCTGTGGCTTGAAGATCCCAACCTTGCAAGGAGTAGCTGGTTGAAGGTTTGATCCCTGGGAGAAGCGGCTGCACTGAGAAGATCCAGGTGGTCGACACTCCGCCCACCCAGCGCTAAACGTGGTGTTCCAGGATCCACTCGCTGGACGCCTCCATCTGCCCCTCATCTCCGCCATCTGCCTGAGGCCTCCTTCAGGCAAGTGCCGATATGTACATGCCAAGTAGATGTGTTCTGGACCGGCGCGATTTCACACTGGCGGCACAAGCAATCGGGTCGGGGGTGGGGGGGTTGGGGGAGGGAGCAATTCCGGTCGGGCCTTTGCCTGCATCCCATTAGCAGGATGCAAATTGGCCTCAGGCCGGCCTCTGGCAGGAATTGTGTTTTTCAAAATGGCGACTGGGAGCGAAAGATCCTGCTGTCGTCTCACAGCGGCGGGAAACTGACTTTGAGCTGCTGCTGAATTGTCCACCCCCACCCGCCATTAAACCCACTGTTTGTCGGGGGGAGACTGGAAAATTCCGCCCAATGTACCGGGTTTTATTGACACTGTTTTAAAATGTCTACTCCATGCTTCAGCTCCAGCTTCCTGCTCTTTTTACAGCTCATTTACTTTTCCCTGAGTACACACCCAGTCTTAACCAATCAAACACAATGAGCATCAACAGCAAAGAAACTTTTTTTCTTCTTTATTCTTTCATGGGATGTGGGCATCGCTGACAAGGCCAGCATTTGTTGCCCATCCCTAATTGCCCATGATTTGATTGGCTCGCTGGGCCATTTCAGAGGGAAGTTAAGAGTCAATCACATTGCTGTGGGCCTGGAGTCACATGTAGGCCCAGACCGGGTAAGGGCAGTAGATTTCCTTCCCTAAAGGTCATTAGTGAACCAGGTGGGTTTTTGCAACAATTGACAACAGTTTCACCTAATCAAAAACAGAACAATTGAATGCTACAACTGGTATGGAAATTGCCAACCTGAAATGCTAGCTTAAAATAAACATTGGGATGGTACGATCGGAAATAGAGTTAAACTAGTAAAAAGATCTTTAGGACTGATAGGAGGAGGTTCCTCTTCATAGCGAGAGAGAAAGAGAGTGATCAATATGTGGAACAAGCCCAAATGATGGAAGGAGAAGCCTTGGAGTCCTGTTAGGTGATGCAGTGGGGGAAGATGGAGGTTTTCAGGACAGATGGGTTAAGATGGGTCCAGTGACCTTCCTCACCCATGGGGATCTTGAGAATTTGGAGCATTTAAATTGCTGCTGATCTTTCCAATACAATCCATTCGGTGACGGACGGGATTCATGCCTCTTGATGAGACCATCGTCACGCAATGGCTTGCCTTCGCTTCTCCTTCAAGCCTGCCAGGTGGTCACTAAAGCTCCTGGCAATATTTGTTGGCCACGTCTCTTTCGTCCCAGGAGCTCACTGAATGTGACAACTCTTTGGAAGCAGACGCCGGATTTCAGAAAGGCAAAACGAGACAAGTTGATGGCAGATCTGGTGTGAATCCAATTTAATTAAATGAGAAACCTATTGTGAAGCAGATAGTATGTTGACAACATCTGGCTGCCTAATCAAAGGATGAGGTTGGGCAGCAATCATGGCATTTAGATGTGATGAAACATAAACCTTTGAGTACTGATGGTGCCAATGTTGCATAGCGCTAGAGTTAATTAATTTGTAATTAATTTGCAAAATTCCCTCTTTGATCGCAAATCAATTATGCAGGTAATTCATCAATACGTCGACCAACTGCAAATGATCGCACACTGGATTCCGAAAGCGAGGAACTGGATCATCACCCCTTGTGGCTCCGAGCGGGAGATGTCTTGGAGGCAGCCAGTAAGAGGGGCATGGTACATGGTAGAAGCGCTCACAGTGGAACAGGTCCAGGGTGTGCACCATTGCCCATTTTGAAAGAAAGGCTGACTTGCGTCCGGTTGGCTTCCCTCCATCTGTGAGAGATGATGGGAATGCAGCCTCAGAACCTTGCTGAGGTCAGATGCGATCATCTGCTGCGCTTCCTAGAGTGGCTGACGAAACCCACTATGAAAAGGAAAGCCTGCCACCAAGTAAGAGGTTATGAGACTTGCATTTATATAGCACCTTCCATGACCACTGGACATCTCAAAATGCTTAACAGCCAATGAAGTGCCTTTGAAGTGTAGTCACTGTTGTAACGTAGGAAACACAGTAGTTAATTTACACACAGCAGGATCCCACAAAAACAGCAATGGGATTTTTAAAAATTCTATTCTTTCATGGGGATGTGGGCATCTCTGGCAAGGCCAGCATTTGTTGCCCATCCCTACTTGCCCTTGAACTGAATGCCCTTGCTAGGCCATTTCAGAGGGCAGATAAGAGTCAACCACATTGCTGTGGGTCTGGAGTCACATGTAGGCGAGGCCAGAGACCAGGTCAGGGTGGTAGATTTCCTTCCCTATAGGAACATTAGAGAACCAGATGGGTTTTTACAACAATTGACGATAGTTTCATGGTCATCGCAACTGGGACTAGCTTTTCTTTATATTCCAGATTTATTAAACTGAATTTAAATTCCACCAGCTGCGGTGGTGGGATTTGAACTCAGGTCCCTGGAGCATTAACCTGATTCTCTGGATTACCAGCCCAGCGACACACCAACGATCCCACCGTCTCCTCCAGACAGGGGACCACATAGTCTGTTTTTTGTAATGTTGATTGAGGGATTAATATTGGCCAGGACAACGGGGGATGACTCCTCTGCCTTTTGTCGAAATAGCATCGTGTAACCCTTTACGTCCACCTGATAGGGTAGATGGGGCCTCCGTTTAACATTTGATCTGAAAGGCAGCACCTGTGGCACTGCAGCACTCCCTTAGTACTGCACTGGAATGTCAAGCCTTGACTGTTGTGCTCAAGTCCTGGCGTGGGACCTGAACCGAAGAACCTGAGCCATGCCCTGCCACTTGTAAAGGTACATCTCAATTACTCAGTGATTTCCAGTAACAGTAACGCGCTTCCAGTTAGGTTGTTTCTGTGTTGTGGATTCAACATAATCCCACATAATTTTATGCAAAATAATACTCGGTCACCATTGCTGTGGTAAAATTAAAAGCCAAGGGAAGCATTGGCTCGACTGAACTTGCATCTTTTCAAACTAAGACTGCAAAACGCAACGACAAAGTGCTAGCAATTTCTTTGCAGTGGGCGTATAGTTTAGAAACAAAATGGTGTTTGGGATTCTTCTGCCCACTTCCGCTGTGGTCCACACTGAGTGCCATCTTCGTAGGGATGTTCCCACGGGCACTATGAGCGGTCAACTGTCAGGTGTTTGGGGTGGACTTCATGAAGCCATTGCTTTCGTTCCGCACAGTCTGAGGTTCCACCCACTCCGCCACTCAGACACGGGGATAGACTTGGGGAGCCTCCTCCTTGCCCCCCCACCCCCCCCACCCACCCCTGAGTGCGGACGACAGTGGCAAACCACCACCGGGAATCAAAAACCACGCAGGGAGAGAGCTCCGGGTGGAGCACCAGCAGACGCTGAGCCAAGGGCCAGCCTTCGGGCTGAGTGCGTATGACGGAGTGAACCGCTGGGGCAATGGGTTGGGCTGTGTGCTTCCTGCTCAAGGCCTCTAACCTCGTAAAAATCAAACCAAGTCTGACACCAGCATAGGAGCAGCTTTGCAGCATGAGTCAGGCACCAGCTACTGACTTGGGGAGAAGGAAACCTGTCTTTCTATAGCCTTTCCTGACTTCAGGACATCCCAAGGACAACGTACAGGCAACATCTAAAGCAGGGTCTTCGAATGTCTTTGAGGCAGAACTGGATAGATTCTTGATGAGCGAGGGAGGAGGTGAGAGGTTATCGGGGGGTAGGGGGGAATGTGGGGCTGAGGTGACAATCAGATCAGCCGTGATCTTATCGAACAGCAGAGCATTGAGTGGAGGGGCCGAGTGGCCTACTCCCACTCCTAATTCGTATGTTCAGGCGTTCTCCTACGACATCGTTTTGAAGTGCGGTCACTGTTGCAACGTAAGGAGCACAGCAACCTACAGGTGCACAACAAGATCCCACAAACTGTAGTGAAATAATGGCCTATTTTTGGATGTTGCTCGAGGGGTAAATATTGGCTGGGATATCGAGGAGAACTGCCCTGCTCTTCAGGACAGTGGTGTGCGATCTTTTACATCTTCCGGAGGAGCAGAAAAGGCCTTGGTTTGATGACTCATCCAAAAGACATGTGGTAACTGGATGTATAGTCACTGCCTCCTACCACTTACGGATCATGTGATGTATTGTGGGGCTCCGAGTAGTGGGGTCTTAGTGCAGGCAATCTGTGGGGCAGGGCTTCCCCGCTGAGTGATCTGGTCCAACGTGCAAGCACTGAAAACATCTCCGTGACAAAGTTTAACTGTTTCTTGATGAAACCAGTCTGCTCCATAGAGTGGTCACAGGCAGCGCCTCTGACTGTGCAGCACTCCCCCAGTACTGCAAATTTGACCTAGATTAGACGCTCAGGTTCCTGGAGTTCTGCTTACCAGTTGTGTTGACATCTAGAGAAAGGAAGGTTTGCAGCACAGAAGGAGGCCATTCATCCCATTGTGTCCCTGCTGGTCAACAAAGCTCTGACTACACGAATCCCATTTCCCAGCGCTCGGCCCATAGCCCTGGAGGCTATGGCGTTGTGGCTAAGGTATTGACAGAGAGGATGTGTTCCTGTATTCGTCTCCCAGGGAAACTGAAGATAACAATTGGTCAAGGCAGAAGGAGCTATTAAAGATGTGCATTGGCTTTTGGCCCCAGGCAGTTTTGACTGGTTCTCACTCAACCGTTTTTCCTTATCCGATGCCTGGGGGTAAAATTGAAAATCGATCCAAATCAGAGACGCTTGTATTTGACTTGTTTGAATTTGTTTTCTCTCAGAACGTTGAGGGAGAGAGGCGAGAGAGAGAGCATCAGGCATTTTCACTCCACTTTACTTCAGCCAAAACCCCTTGTCAAAATAAAGTCTATTTTTCAGAAATGATACGACTGGGGAGAATGTTTTCTTTCTGGTAATGCGAGCGGTGCTGCCGGCATTTATTGTCCATGCCCAGATGTTTTGCAAAGATGGTGGTGAGCCGCCTACCTGAACCGTTAGGTAAAATGTCTCCCACCCCGCTGTTCGGGAGCGAGTTCCAGAACTCTGACACCGCGACGATGAAGGAGCAGTGGTAGCTGTCCATGTGGGACTCGGGCGCGGGTCTCAGAGGGGAGCTAGAAGGTCAGGAAGCTCCCATCCACTTGAAAGTGTGAGTCACATCCTTTAGCACGGTTGGAACTGGGACCAGATTAACCACAAAGGAAAAGTTCCTCCCAAACCCATGAATGTCCTCATCTCCGCGCTATGAGTAGATGGTGGATTTTGGCTTTTGTTGAAGGCTGGTTTTCATCTCCCCTCATCACTGAAGCCACCGGCTCCCATTTTGGCAATGTGGGAAGATCAACACCGGAAGGCATCATGGCCACTGACAGATCCACTGGGCGAATGGGGCAGACGATTGGCTGAGGTGGCTTTTGTGGCTTCTTTTAACGCCATGGCTCCAACCCAAATGATGCCAGCTTGACCATCCCCTGAAGTTGCTGCCATTCACCCTTCTATTCCCATCCCAGCCTAGCTCAAGGTCTCAAAGCTAAATTGTGCATCGTTGTCTAGTCCAGATGGGGCTGTTCCTGCTAATCTCCTCCTCCCCCGACAATGGTTAAGCCTCCATCCCAGCCGTGCCGCTACCAGAGTGTGCACCATGGAAATGCCCTTGATCCTGCAAATGACGCATGCGACCAGCAGCTAGAGGTCCCGCTGCAGCATAGCTGTCGCAGGACACCTTCTCTCTCTGTCTATCTGTCCAAGCAGACGTACAATGTAACGGGCAGGATTTTCCAGCCCTGCTCACTGCCTGGATCGTCTGGTCCCCCCGAAAGTCAGTGGCCTTTTGGCTGGGCTGCCGAATCTCTGGTGGTGGGTCCCACCACCACTAGGCCAGAAAAGCCCGGCCAATGTCTTTCCCTTCGAGATGTTTGTCCAATTTTCCATTGGAAAGACCTAAGCTCATCTGCCTCCCTAAGGAGGGTGTGCAATGTGCAATAACCCTCTCAGTAATGTAACCTCAGCTTACTTCTGCAGCACACTTACCATGACCTGTCCAAAGCGGCCACTTCCCACTTGCAAACCTGAGTGACAGCAAGCGAGGTAACCAAGTAGGGCATTATGGCAAAGCCTCACGTGGTTTATGGAGTCATTGACCAGCAATGGTGAGTCAGAGGCCTGAATGATCAGCCCCTTCATAACCAGGGGCTGATGAGGGAAACTGTACTGACATCAATTGCTACCCACTGTCTGAGATCAGCTCACACATCACCTCAGTCACTCCAAATATCACTTTCCTTTGCAACAGCACCTTTCCCATGAAGGCATAGTGTTGTAATATGCTTTAATATGCAATCAAGTTGTGGGTTCATTTATTAAGAACAGGTGCACGTGAACATATATACATGGATAGAAAGCTTGAGGGCATCAGAGCTGTGTGTGTGTGTTCTGCTCCAGGCTGAAGTGAAACTGATGCTGGATCACATGACACACTTCCCTTAAAGTGATGGCATGCTGCAAGCCCTTAAGGACATATTACAACATGCAGGAGATGCATCTCCTCCATTCTCACCACCAAAGGCTCCAAACGCTCCTTCCAAGCGATTTACCCGTACTTCTTTCAGCTTAGTATGGTGTACTCACTGCTCATGATGCATTCTCCTCCACAGTGGGAGGCCACACGTGGAAGGGGTGACTGATTTGTGGAACACGTCCGCTCAGTCTGCCAGCATGACCCCAGACGCCTGCATTTTAATCCCCCGCCTTGCTCCCACTCTGATCTCTCTTCTTGGTCAGCAGCAGCGCTCCAATGAAGATCAGCACCAGCTGGAGGGACAGCAATTCTCCTTTTTGATGTGGCACGTTCCAGCCAGTTAGACTTTACATCGAGCCGGACAATTTTAGATCATAATCGCTGCCCCGCATCTAGATTGGCTGGTTTGTTTCTTCGTCCTGTAGTTTTCTTCTCCTCTTCCCTTCACTTTGCATTCAGACTGTTGCCATTCACACCTCCTCCAGGCTCAGCTTTTGATTCTTTACTAGTCCCACTACCACTCCCTTTGGCCTGGCACCATGAAACCTTTCGTCATTTAATCTCTCCTATCACAGGCCTTCCCTTTAGTTCTTCTTCCCTCCCTCCACCTGCTCAAAAGTGACTACATTCTACCTTTTTCCGGGTTCTGGTGAAGAGTTACAGACCTCACATTTTAACTCTCTTTCTCTCTCCGCAGGCGACTGCCACACCTGCTGAGCGTCTCCGCCATTTTCAGGTTTCCGTGATCCGCGGTATTTTGCTTTTACGCTGTGTTCCTGTTAGCACAACGCATTCCCCGAAGTTAAACCTTGTGCGTTGGGGAGAACTCAGGGTGATATCTTCCCAACATAGTGATCTCCCTCATATGTGCCAGCATGTGATTTAGCGACTGAAGCAGAGACGTAAATGAAGCTTCAAAGAAAATCATCGAAGGTGAACGATGTTTGGGTGAGCCGGTGCTGGAGAGGTTAAACCAGATGAGATTCATGAAGACTCGCAGAGTGAAACAGAGATGTCACCTTGCCTCTACGCAGCGAGGCTGTGATCACTTCATGATTGATGCCATTCTGAAGGGGGACGAAGAGTCTTGAATAGATCTGCCTGAGGTATCGCAACTCTCATCACTCAATCATTTCGCCTGCGCCAGGGAGAAGCAGATCACAGTGGATAACGGAAAGGGGGATACGAAGGATATCCAGATCATGTTCCACCACCTCAGCCGATGCCTGTCGAAAACAGCAGGGTTTCTGCTCCAACCCCTTGCTGTGAGGGGTTTCTGTGGTGCCTTGTGCTTAGCTACACAAGAACAAGAGGAGGCCATTCAGCCCCTTGAGCTTATTCCACCATTCACTCAGATCAAGCCTGACCTGTAGCTAAATTGCATTTGCGTTGATAGCTTTCTATCTCGCATCGAGTGACACAAGGTGAAGCATGTGCTTATGTCTGTTTCCCTAGCTGGATTTCCCAGGGACAAGGCTCTAGTCTGCCACCAGAAGCTATAACTCGAGGGGAACCACTCTACATCAAGCGTGGCTGACCAGGAGACTCTCCCACTTTTACTGCCTGCCATCAGGCGTATTGAATGGATTTACAGGCTGATAATCAACCTATCTGGCTGCGTTATGAAAGCACCTTCCTTGGCCATCAAGTCCTGGTGTGGGACTTGAACCGAGAGACTTCTGGCTCAAAGGCAGGAATGCCACCCACAGTTCTACAAGACTCTACCCAAACTCCCCGCACCCCACCCCCCACCCCCAGCCCCCTTCATATTCTGCCCAACAAAAACCTATCAACCTCAGTTTTGAAATTTGGTTGGACAGAGTTCCAGATTTCCACTACCTGTAATGTGAAGGAGTGATTCCTGGATGGTTTAGCTCCGATTTTAAGGTTATTCTGCCAAGTTCTGGGTTCTCCACACCAGAGGAAATATTTTCTCGCGACCTATCGACTATTTCCTTTAATCACCTTAAACACCTCAATCCAATCATGCCTTGATCATTGGCTATATATCTCAGCAAGGTCCCACCTGCTGTGACATTACTGTTCAACTACATTCTTTCATTTATAAGAATGTAATTAAAAACAAACTCAGGAAAACTATGGAAAGTCGACCAGGGGAGCTTATTGCTTCAATTGGCAAACACACATGACACCTGATTGTATTCTGGAGCAATCCTCAGTATGTGCCTTAGCAAATTAGTTCAAATAATTCACCCTGTTCGAAGCAAATTAGAAATTAAAAATTAGAAGCAAATTCTTTCTGATCACTGCTTCACATTCTCTTGTCATTAACTTCATTTCATATTCTCTGACCCCATTTTTTTTTCCTCTGGTTAATTTTGTAAGTATACACTAGCTCTTAATTACCTTCCATTTCATAACTTCCTAATGACGTACCCAGAGTCAGCTATTGAATTGAAGTTTTATGAAGACAGAAAGGAACGTGCATTTATATCGCGCCTTTCAGGCGATTCCATACCACTTTACTAGCCAACAAAGTGCTGTGCTGCTCTTCATTAAGCAGTACTATAGCATCTACCCCCATCGACCTGAGAGGGCAGACGTCTCACTTCAAAGACAGCATTCCCTCAGTACTGCACTGGAGCACCAGCCTAGATTTTGTACTCAGGTCTCCGGAGCGGGACTTGAACCCACAACCGTCTGACTCAGAGGCAAGTGCGCTGCCCGCAGGGGCAAGAAGACGGTGACACGATTGGGAGAGAGACCCGAACCCGTTCCGCAGTGCCACTTACTGGCCAGAGATTGAAATTACGCCCATTTGGTGTGGTGGTCTCCACCAATGCAGCAGACCCCAACTCAGGCAAGGGTCCACCCTACCACCCACACCGTTCCACTACCCCCAGCACCCTCCCCCCCACTCCCCCCACCTCCAGTACAACATTCCACAATTCCGACCCCCCCTCCACCCCCCACCCCCCCAGCACCCCATTCCAACCCCCCCCGGCTCTGCCACTTTGACTGGATTTGCTTCCTAAGGAGCAGCCGGAAGTATCAGGCCAAGCTGCCATGGTCAGTCCAAGTGGTGCCAATGGCTGTTGAGTTAGTCCCAAAGCAGATCTTTGATGACACGTTGACAATCGACAAGTGATTTTGCGGCAATCAGGAAAAGAGATTGGAAAGCCACCGGATAGCGATTCTGAAAGAAGGCAAAACAGAAAGGCCATAAATGGGAGCAACTTACTCAAAATAAGAACGTGTCGTGGGAAACCATCCAGGAAGGCACCTCTTAAGATGAGTGCCATCGCCTCACTGATGCTGAACACAAGGCTCAATTGAGGAAGGCTTGTTTGTAGAAGGCAAGCCTCGCAATCCGACATATCCACCATTCGATCTATGGACACTCCGGCTGAACAAAACATAGGTTTTGTCAGTCACCAAAGGCCTCAACTCAACATGTGATCATATTCCATCAATGTAGCTCAATATCAAAGGACAAATGGTGGAGCGTTAGAGAGAGGCTGTTCCTCAATTGGGAGACAGCAGAGAGCTGGCACATAGAGTGGTCCTCACTGCCTCTCAGCTGTTACCACATTGGCTTGGCACCCAATGGGTTAACGTGGCTGGAATAAATTAGGGAAATGGATCATGTATCTGAGATGGATTGCCTCTTTTGACATCGAGAAGATTCATCTGTTTAGACATGAAGTTATGAAGTTTATTAATTGACTGTCCCTGAACTGGAGATGTTTTTATAAGATGAATTTTCCACAAGATGGAAAATCAATAATTCATTCGTTTACCTCAAGCAGAGCTGCTGATTGTGGAGACTGAACATGAGACTTTGACTTTTTGTTTTGCGACTGTGAATTTTTATACTTATCCAGGTGAGGGATGATGCTGACTAATGGAACAGTTTCTACTTCAGGCATCCAGTGTCACATCAAATACTCCCGGGACAGGTTCAGCACAGAGTTAGATACAGAGTAAAGCTCCCTCTACACTGTCCCCATCAAACACTCCCAGGAAAGGTATAGCACAGGTTAGATACAGTGTAAAGCTTCCTCTACACTGTCCCCATCAAACACTCCCAGGGCAGGTACAGCACGGGGTTAGATACAGAATAAAGCTTCCTCTACACTGTCCCCATCAAACACTCCCAGGACAGGTACAGCACAGAGTTAGATACAGAGTAAAGCTCCCTCTACACTGTCCCCATCAAACACTCCCAGGAAAGGTATAGCACAGGTTAGATACAGTGTAAAGCTTCCTCTACACTGTCCCCATCAAACACTCCCAGGGCAGGTACAGCACGGGGTTAGATACAGAATAAAGCTTCCTCTACACTGTCCCCATCAAACACTCCCAGGACAGGTACAGCACAGGATTAGATACAGAGCAAAGCTCCCTCTACACTGTCCCCATCAAACACTCCCAGGACAGGTACAGCACGGGGTTAGATACAGAGTAAAGCTCTCTCTACACTGTCCCCATCAAACACTCCCAGGGCAGGTACAGCATGGGGTTAGATACAGAGTAAAGCTCTCTCTACACTGTCCCCATCAAACACTCCCAGGACAGGTACAGCACAGGATTAGATACAGAGCAAAGCCCCCTCTACACTGTGCCCATCAAACACTCCCAGGGCAGGTACAGCATGGGGTTAGATACAGAGTAAAGCTCCCTCTACTCTGTCCCATCAAACACTCCCAGGACAGGTACAGCATGGTGTTAGATACAGAGTAAAGCTTCCTCATCACTGTCCTCATCAAACACTCCCAGGACAGGTACAGCATGGGGTTAGATACAGAGTAAAGCTGTCCCATCAAACACTCCCAGGACAGTTACAGCACAGGGTTAGATACAGAGTTAAGCCCCCTTTACACTGTCCCCATCAAACACTCCCAGGACAGGTACAGCACGGGGTTAGATACAGAGTAAAGCTCCCTCTACACTGTCCCTATCAAACACTCCCAGAACAGATACAGCACGGGGTTAGATACAGAGTAAAGCTCCCTCCACTTTATCTGAAATCATACCTTGGGTCCACTTCAGTCGAGCGCCCCATGATGCACCAGTGCAACATTTTTACTTTTCCCTCTTCTGAGTGAGATTGTTAATGGAGTGACTTTAGGAGATGCTTTGTGCTGCAACCCATTGGTTACAAGGGATAAACAATTTGACCAAATTAAAAATAGGCCAGTCAGCCCCATGCTAGTGTTTTTCTCAACATTCTGAAGGTCAGATCCCACTCCCTTGGTCACCTCCATACTCAGTGGGAAGCACTCTCATCTGTGAGTCACAAGGTTCAATGTTCAAGGCCCACTCCAGGGCTTGAGAACAAACACCAAGGTTGACATTCGAATGTAGCATTGAGGGAGTGCTGCACTGCTGTAATTGCTATCTTTTGGATGAAACATTAAGCTGAGACCACATCTGTCTGCTCGAGTGCAGCCCATTGGTGGTGCTGGGGACACAGTGGTTTAGTGGTGATGCTACTGGATTAGTAACCAAAGAGGCCCAGGTTAATCCTCTGGACATGGGTTCAAATCATACTAGTTGCTATGGTGGAATTTGGATTCAATTAATAAATCTGGAATTGAAAGCTAGTCTTAGTAATGGTGACCATGAAACAATGGTTGTGAAGACCAATTTGGTTCTCTAAACCCAATTGGCTTCAGGGAGATGAGTAGCATAGTGATATTGTCACTACACTAGTCGTCTAGAAGATCTGCAGACCCAAATTCAAATCTCATCAAGGTTATTTGGACGCTTTAAAAAACAAAATTAGTAATTAAATGTGTAATGATCATGACTGTGAAACCATCTGGTTCACTAATCCCCTTTAGGGAAGGAAATCTGCCATCCTTACCTGGTCTGGCCTACATGTGACTCCAGATCCCAAAGCAAATATGGTTGGCTCTGAACCGCCCTTTGAAATAGCTGAGCATGCCATTCAGTTCAGGGGCAATTAGGGATGGGCAACAAATTCCAGCCTTGCCAGCGACACACCACATCCCATGAAAGAATAAACTTCAATGCAAAACAGGGGAGTGTGCCTGGGTATCCTGGGCAATATCTAACCTTCAATGTTTGTGGAAGCTGGCTGTGTGCAAATTGATTGCTGTATTTCCTGCATTACAACAGTGAATAAACTTTACAAGAGCTTCATTGGCTGCAAAGAGCTTTGAGATGCCCGGTGTTTGTGAAAAGCGCTACATAAGTGCAATTTTTTTCAGGTCCCTCTCTCTCAAGCAACCACCTCATCTCTCTTTGCAAATAAATGATGGATTTTGCTTCAACATCAAGAAATTCTTTTCTGGTCTTTACTTTCAACTCATTTTTGCTCTCCTCTTAACGATGAGCCTTTTACTTCAGCTTGTGACTGGGCACAGCCAATCGCTATTTACGCTACTGTAACCCTGCAGAAGCATGAAGATCTTTATAAAGTCCCCTGTTGACCTCAACTGAAAAAAAACACCTTGTATCTTGTAGTGACGCATCTTTGAGAGCAGACCCAGTCTTTGGGGATGAGCTGATTCAGTTAGAACTGGGCTTACCCTTAAAACAAAAAACAATGATAACACTGAAGAGCTTTACATAGATAGTAAGGATGAAAAGAAAGACTTGCTTTGATATAGCACCTTTCACAATACCTTTTGTGCCCTAAAGCTCCTTATAGCCAATGAACTTGTGAACAATAGTATGTTGTAATGGAGGAAATGCAGCAGCCAGTTTAAAGACGGCAAACCCCCGTGCACAGCAATGTGACGATGGCTGGATGATCTGATTTCAGTGAGGTCGAGGGCTAAATATTGACCGGGGGAAGGTTGGGGTCTGGGGGAGTGGGGGTGGTGGGTGGGGGGTGGGGGGGGGGAAGGCGGCGGGGGGGGGCGGGGGGCGGTGGGGGGCCGGTGGGGGGGCGGTAGGGGGGATCTCCCCTGCCCTTGGGTTATGGGGTCTTATACGTCCACCTGGGAGGAGAGACAGGACCTGATTGTAACATTTCGTCCAAAAGGTGGCACCTCCTGCACTCCACTGGCTGCGTCAGCCAACAGGTTTACACCTAAGTCCCTTTACTTGGGGACCTGCATCAGCTCCCATTCTGACACCAGAGGCTAGAGTGCTACCAGCAGACGCCAACACACAGTGTTCCCTAAACACGGGATTGTCTCTTGGCAGATACACGAAGGCAGTGATGATTTAGCTGTAACAATATGTGATTTGCCAATAGTGCTGAACCACAAAATGCTCCAGACAAGCCATGTGTCACCGGAGTAGGTTCTGTCTCCCTGAAAAGTTAATTTAGTCAATTGATCTGTTTATTCTCTCACTCGGTCATTTATTTTGGTTGGGAGCCTGTCGTCTGTTGCATTCTGAAGTTGTTTGCAGTTCACTGATTCCAGGCTCCCTTGGGACTACGGGGAGACCAGGATGTTGGTGTGGTAAGGCGCTGGGAGAGAGCTGCTGGTGGCTCTGGTGGACAGCCACATTCTCACCTCATCCAGAAGAAAGATCCTGCCTCAGTGACTCATGACCCAAGCTCTCCTGGGCAAAGGTTCATATTTGAGCAGAATGCCAGCTGGTAACTTGATACGGACTCAAAATGTCAACTGTATCCCTCTCCGCAGATGCTGTCAGACGTGCTGAGTATTTCCAGGCATTTTGTTTTCGTCCTAGTTTTCCAGCATCCGCAGTATTTTGCTTTTAACTTTATGTAACAGTCTCCTTCGAGCATTAAGTGTATGTAAGTTAGATGTATTTGAGGTAGGATCATATTCGGCGGTGCTGGGAGTAGCAGGTTGCAGTAGAGGTGGTGGCATAGTGGTATTGTCACTGTCACTGGTCTAGCATCCCAGAGATCCAAGGTAATACTCTGGGGACCTGGGTTCAAATCCAACCTTGGCAGATGGTGAAATTTGAATTCTCTAAAAAAAAAAATCTGGAATTAAAAGCTTAGCAATGACCACAAAATCATTGCTGATTGTTTTTTAAAAAAAAAACCATCTGATTCACTAATGTCCTTTAAGGAAGGAAATCTGCTGTCCTTACCCGGTCTGGCCTACATGTGACTCCAGACCCACAACACTGCGGTTGACTCTTAAAATGTCCTCTGAACAAGGGCAGTTAGGGCTGGGCAATAAATGCCCACATCCCAAGAACGAGTTAAAAAAACAAAATTGCACCCTCACAAAATAAGGCAGGCTGAATTATTTCTACCCGCTGCCCATGGCTTGCTGAGCCCCAGCTGCCATGTTTGAGAGCCTCTGAATTACTGAACGGTCCACATTGGTCATGTGTTCTGTTTCACCGCTGTGAACCCCATTTCCAGTGGAATGTACCCCACATACCGAGATGGAGAGAGCTTTGGTACTGGTTGCCCTAATAACTCCGTGCACCCCACAAAGTGCACATAAGGTAATTCCGCTGGGGGAAAATTACGCAGGAGCACTGGGAGATATCTTTTAATTCATTCATTTATGATCACCCTACCAAGTCAGACCTTCAGTTGCTGGGTGATCAGGAGCAGTGCACTAAGAATCCCAGCTTCCAGTAACTTCTCTAGGTCCGTTGTATGAATTGTCAATCAGCAGCTGTGTCCTGGAGTGCTATGGTCATATCAGTCTGACACACAGGATCGAATGGATCCCAGATGTTCTCCAGCCATGTCATTGTGGAGCCACCCAGTGAACTTCAATCCATCTCCAACAAAGGATGCTCACCCTGAGTTGGTCTGTATAGCATGAACAGGCTACAAATCACTGAGGCAGGGCCTCAAGTCCTTTTACTGTTGCTGAACTGATTCAGTTTTTGATGCTGGAGTTAAGTTTGCTTCATTTATACTGCCAGGCCCATGCAATAGCCGGGTGATGAACCCACGTTGAGTTGGGCATGCTGGGCATCTCAAGCATGGCATCGAAGCAGCTGTACATGGGTGATGTTTGCTCATACCCAGCTGGTACAAAGTTGCTATCTCGACTTTACTGGTCCATTGTCGACCCAGCATCACAGTGCTGAGTGGCACCCTGATGCTGAAAGGGTCACGTATGATGTCAAATTTCTGGCCCGTAGACTTGATAACGAAGGTTACACAATCTTGCCTGGAGGGTCGCACATGCCAGACCCTGTCATGCCCTCCCAGCTTAGGTGCCAAAACATGACTTCCAAGTGCCAACAGTGGATAAAGTTTTAACTTCTAATCAGATGCGCTCATGAAAACTCCCACTCCCTCTCTCTTTTTTTCTCTCTCTCTCTCTCCTCAGGTACCATGCCCTAAGAGGTGAGTTCTTATTGCATGTGCGAGAAATTCCAACTGCCCCTTCCTGATCTTGGGGCAGAATTTTCTGGATGGCGGGGGAGAGGGGGGGTGGAGCGGGAGGGGGCGCAGGCTGGCGAGGGCCCAATCACCGCTCGCGATCGGGCGATCAGGTCTGCGCCGCCATTTTATGCGGGCGGGCCAATTAAGGCCCACCCAGTGGACTTCACGGAGTGGGCGGGTGGCAGAGGGCACGCTCAGCCCATCGTGTCCAATGGTGACCTGGCGGCCTGGGGGAGATACATGAGGCTATGCTTGGCTTGGTTTCCGTGGTGGAGGAGTCCACGCGGACAATCGCCAAAGCAATGAGCCTCATGTTCAAGCGCCAGGCATCCTCCATGGAGAGATTGGCGACTCTCGTAGAGAACCTGCTCCAGGAGACCCATCAGGGCTTCCTGGGGATGCAGTGTAACCAGCAAACCATAGAAACATAGAAACTAGGAGCAGGAGGAGGCCATTCGGCCCTTCGAGCCTGCTCCACCATTCATTATGATCATGGCTGATCATCCAACTCAATAGCCTGCTCCCGCTTTCTCCCCATATCCTTTGATCCCTCTCACCCCAAGAGCTATATCTAACTCCTTCTTGAAAATATACAATGTTTTGGTCTCAACTACTTTCTGTGGTAATGAATTCCACAGGCTCACCACTCTCTGGGTGAAGAAATTTCTCCACATCTCAGTCCTAAATGGTCTACCCCATATCCTCAGACTGTGACCCCGGGTTCTGGCTCCCCCACCATCGGGAACATCCTTCCTGCATCTACCCTGTCTAGTCCTGTTAGAATTTTATAGGTTTTTATGAGATCCCTCCTCATTCTTCTGAACTCCAGCAAATATAATCCTAATCAACTTAATCTCTCCTCATATGTCAGTCCCGCCATCCCAGGAATCAGTCTGGTAAACCTTCGCTGCACTCCCTCTATAGCAAGAACATCCTTCCTCAGATTAGGAGACCAAAACTGCACACAATATTCCACCAAGACCCTGTACAATTGCAGCAAGACATCCCTGCTCCTGTACCTGATTACTCTGGCTATGAAGGCCAACATACCATTTGCCTTCTTTACCGCCTGCTGCACCTGCATGCTTACCTTCAGCGACTGGTATACGAGGAGACCCAGGTCTCATTGCATATTCCCATCTCTCAATTTATAGCCATTCAGATAATAATCTGCCTTTCTGTTTTTGCTACCAAAGTGGATAACCTCCCATTTAACCACATTATACTGCATCTGCTATGCATTTGCCCACTCACTCAGCTGGTCAGTGCCAGCGTAGGAGATGGTGTGGGCACCAAGTTTCCCAGCTCAGTGCCCATCCATCCATGGTGAGCAAGGAGATCCAAAGCTGCTTGTCGTCTCAGCGGGCACCTTTCAGGGTGCTCCGGATGAGGGCAGCAGCTCTTCCGCCCTCTCTCAGTGACCGTAGCAGCGGGTGAGGCTACAACGACTGGGGAGATGCCAGCTGTGGAACTGGCAGCTTCCTCCCAGATGGGGCCAGCACAGGCTTCATGGGCCAGAGAATGACCGCCAAGGTCATCAAGGCCAACAGGACAGCAGAATCAGAGGCCACTCCGAGCGATGGGGCGGCACCAAGACGTGGTACCCATAAATGTAAGCATAAGGCACCTTAGGTACTCCATGGGTTTATCACTGATGCTTTTGTGTTGGCCCGAGATGAGGTCTTTATGATTTGCTTTGAATTGGAACATCCATGTCATTTTGTATCCTTTAGTTTCTTTGCCTGTGATATTAAATTCAGACATGTGATCATGGCTGAGGGTGCCTCTTTTCTTCTGCAGGTTGATGGTTTCCAAAAATCTTATGAGTGATTTGCTGGGCATTTATTAACAAGGGCCTTAGTGACTGTTCCTAACCTGGAAGCTTTGGCACTTAGGTATCAAGTATGGAACTTAGAGCCCAGGCTTGTCCTGGAGGTCCATATGTGTTGTGCTAGCTGAAGGTTCATTGGATTGAAGCCTCCCGGGTGTCCCTGCCTCCCTGGAGTATGCCTGGGTCAGTGTCTACCCCCTCAGCATTTCCCTGTGTGTGCTCATCCTCGGACTCACTGCTGGACTCATCGTGTGCAGCTGCAGCCACTGTGTCGACAACCTCAACATCCACTGTGTTCCCCCCTTTCCAGTGCAAGATTGTGGAGAGTGCAGCATGCAACCACTATCACCGAGACACGATCTGGGGCGTACTGGAGTGCACCTGAGCGATCCAGGCACTGGAAGCGCATCTTGAGAAGACCGATGGTTCCCTCCACCACAGCCCTTGTGGTGCCGTGGCTCCTATTGTAGTGCTGCTCAGCTTCTGTTCTTGGATGGTGGAGAGGCGTCATGAGCCACCTTCTGAGGGAATAGCCCTTGTCACCCAGCAGCCATCCATCCAGCCGAGCCGGAGCACTGAAGAGCCCCGGCACCTGGGAATGTCTGAGGATGTAGGTGTCGTGGGAGCTGCCTGGATACCTTGCACAGACCTGTAGAATCAGCATCCTGTGATCACACACTATCTGCACGTTCATGGAGTGGAAGCCCTTCCTGTTGACAAAGGCACCGGGCTCACCTGCTGGTGCCTTGATGGCCACGTGTGTACAGTCTATAGCACCCTGGACACGGGGGAAGCCAGCAATGGCTTCGAAGCCTCTGGCTCACTGTGCCTGGCTTGCCTGGTCCCAGTGGAAGTGGATGTAGGTCAATGCCTGTCTGAACAGAGCGTCTGTAACCTGCTTGACACAAGTGTGGACAGCTGATTGGGAGACACAGCAAAGATCACCCACCAAGCCCTGGAAGGAACCAGCGGCAGAGAAGTTGAGGGCAACTGTGACCTTCAGAGCCACTGGCATGGGATGTCTGCCCACACAGTTCACGGAGATCTCAGGCCTAATCATCTGACAGATGTAGTTGACTGTCTCCCTTGAGAGTCGGAGCCTCCTTCGGCACTGCACCTCAGTCATATTGAGGTAGCTGCTTCACCGCCTGTGTACCATGGCAGCAGGATAGTGGCGTCTTCAGTGGCCCCTTCTGCCTTGGGCTTCCTGGTGGCTCTGCAACCCTTGTGCCTGCGCCTGTCCTCCCAAAGGTGGCACCCCTGGAGGCTGAGTGTGCACTCCTGGCCTCCTCCCCCTTCTGGCCCTCCCTTCCTCCTCAGAGGAGCTGCCTCTAGTAGACAGTTCAGCTCCCATTCCCAGGCTATGGCATGACTTTCAGAAACGTGCAGGCCCAAGAAAGATTCCTCACTGCAGCGTGCTGACCTGAGGGTTAAGAGTCCAGAAAAAGCAGCTGGTATGCGGTTTGAAGTATCGCAGATCACACAGGCAAGTCTCAAAAACTTTGAAAAATCAATACTTGAGAGAGCACACTCGCAACCCCACTGAGCCCTCTTATACCTGCCGTGGATGCGGTTTATACAAATGCGTCCTGCCCGTTGCGCCCGTGTGTCAATCCGAAGATTGCACGGGTGCCAAAAAATCGGGATCGATTGGTGAGTCAAGGGCCTTAAGTGGCCCGTTAACTAATCGCAGATATCATCGCACACTCACCCAACGAAATATCGCGGTGGCGCACGGTGACATCGAGACCATCGCCAGATGTCACCGCCTGTCACTTTACACACAGACATGCGGGGCCCAGCTCCACACGCCAACGGGAACATTCTGCCCTTGGTCAGCAGAGTTCTTCTGGTCTGAGGTTATACCAGCACTTCTCCATTAGTAGTGTGAATTGTCCAAGATATCTTCATCGTTCACATCAACGCTCCCATTCGAGAAGGATTTTGACTCCTCCGGCCCTCCTGATTGTATCCTCCGGCAGTTAGACAGGGCGAGAGAAGGTGTCGACCATATCTACACCACGTGGTGGATAACCAGCTCATGCGTTCAGAACCATGAGGCAATGAGTATTAAGTAGCTCCAGCATCCAAGTAAATCAACCTTGATAGCACCTGGGAGCTATTTAATACCTTGTAAAACTCAGTCACTCTTAATTTTACCACTTAATTGACTAATTATCTTGCAACCTTGGGAATGCATTCTGAATACAGCCAGATATACCAGCGTAAGTACTACCCCCTCCCCTAGCGCTCTCCAGGGAAAATATCTCACAGTTCTTTAGCACTGAAAATAAATAACTCCAGTAGATTTCTGCATGACAGAATTTCTATCCCATTCACTTTTTGCTGGGAGCTGTGTTCCCGGAAACCATCATTGACTACAACGTGATAATACCTCACTTGACCAGTGATCAACCCTCTATCATTGTGTCAGCTATGGCTTAGCTGGTTCATCCATGAGTCACAAAGTTCTGGGCTCGAGTCCCAGTCCAGAACTGGAGCACAAAAATCAAAGTGGATGCTCCAGTGTGCTGCCGGGAGAGTGCTACGCTGCCTCTTGGATTAGGTGTTAAACTCGAGACAAAAAGCAAAATCCTGCAGATGCTGGAAAGTTGAAATGAAAACAGAAAGTTCCAGCAGGTCAGGCAGCATCCACGGTGATAGAAACAGAGTTAACAAGTCGATGAATTTTCATCAGAACGCTGAGAATTAACCCTGGTAAATTGAGGCCCTGTCTGCCCTCTGAGGTGGATGTAAAAGATCCCATGGCTCTACTTCAGAAGAGCAGGATCTTCCTCTCTGGCGTCTTGGTCAAAATTTATCCCTCAACCAATATCACAAATATAGTTGATCTGTTCATGACCGTATTACTGTTTGTGGGAGATTGCTGTGCGCAAATTGGCTGCTGTCCATCCTACATTACAACAGTGATCACACTTCAGAAAGTACTTCATTGGCGGCAAAGTGCTTTGATATATCCAGTGGCCGTGAGAAACGCTAGATAAATGCAAGACAGGAATTGGCTGAGTGGGATGGAGGGAGGGTAGGCCAGGTTATGACTTTGGGCTTTGAGAGGGTTTCAGCACCAATATTTTAACTGGAAATCCTGGGTCCAAGACTAGGGGGAAGGAAAATACTTGCAAGAGGTGTTGTTTTATTGGACAATTGATTCGATGGTGAGGTAGAAAATTGCATTAGATTAATATTGATGAACTCAGTGTTCCCTGGCTCTGAATGGAACTTACTCAATCATACATTTTAGCTATTAGTGGATGGTTTGGTCTGAACCATTTTGAGAAGTTGTTCTTGTAGTTTTAATCTTTGGACCGTTGATAGAATGACACAATGTCAATGCCCTGGGAATGTGCTAGTCGGATACTGACTGAGAAGTCAATCACCACTTTATTCCGAACTCCAACACGCACTGATCAGTAATAAAACCCTTTCTAATGAGGTTCATTCACTTCATTGCAGCTCATTCAAGCTCTCATTCATCAGGAGAGTGACAGAAAGCCCTCCACACTACCTCATGCACTGCCGGCCTGATCAATGTTTCTGCTTGTGCTGACAAGAGGAGCAGATCAATAGGAGAATCAGGCATTTACAACTAAAATCAGGAGGCAGCAATGGTAACTGCCAGATCATCTCCTCAGCATTGTTAACCGTGGGCGTTATAGAATCATACAGCACAGAAGGAGGCCACTCGGCCCATTGTGCCCGTGCTGGCTCTTGGAACAAGCTATCCAATTACTAACCCCCCCCCACCCCCGCCCACAACTCCCTGCTCTTTCCCTATAGTCCTGCAAGTCTTTCCTTTTCAAGTAAATATCCATGTTCACCTTTAGAAGTTACTAATGAAACTGCTTTCACCACTCTTTGAGGCCTCGCGTTCCAGACCATATCAACACCCTATGTAAAAAAAAAAAAATTCTCCCCATCAGTCTGACCACACGGATTAGGAGCAGGAGTAGGCCATTTTGTCCCTCGGCCATTCCAGAAGATCATGGCTGATCTGATATTGTGGCCTCAACTCCACACTCCTACCCCTGATAATCTTTGACTCCCTTGTTAGTCAAGCATACTAAACCAAATTGTTAACAGAGATTCCCTGATTCTTTTGTCAATTATCTTAAACCTGTGCCCTCTGGTTGCTGACCCTCCAGCCACTGGAAACAATTTGGCAGAGCAGGCTCGAGAGGCTGAAAGGCCTACTCCTGCTTCTGTTTCCTATATGTTCTTATATTCCATTCACTATAATCCTCCTGTCACCCACTTCTCCCTTCCCCCGCCCACACATACCATCTGACCAATGCCAGATATACCCTATGACATGAATCCTTCTTACATATTCGCGCCACCACTAAGATCACCTATTTTTACATCCGTAACATCACCCACCTTCTGCCCTGTCTCAGCGCATCTGCTACTGAAGCCTTCATTCAAGCCTTAGTTACCTCTAAGACTAGGCTATTCCCACTCAGTCCTGGCTGAGTGGTTCTCCAACACTCTACCCTTGGAAAACCTGAGGTCATCCAAAACTCTGCTGCCCGAGTCTTAACTCACCCCAAGCCCTATTTATCTATCACCTCCGTGCTTGTTGACAGGTGAAGCTAAGTTTAGATTTTAAAATTTGCAACCTTACCCAGCTGAGCACCTTCCTGCTCACCCCGACCTGCTGTAATATGCCTTTAAGGGATAGCAACATGACATCACTCGAAGGGAAGTGTGTCATGCAATCCAACCCTAGTTTCACTTTGGCCTATGAGCAGAGGTCTGCTGCTGATGCGTTCAAGTTTTCTACCTACGTCTAACTGTTCTCTTGTGTCTATGCTCAACAACTGAACCAACAACATGTTTACACAACCCCTTATGTGCGATTGGCACCTTTATATCATTATAAAGATGCACGCAATCTGTCCCCCATGTTACAGGGGGTGGGTAAAGCATCAAGAAGCCCACCCACTCTCAAGCCTATTGAGGCCCTTGCATGGGCAATTAGCTGCCTCTTAAGGGCCTCGATCCATCTCCGCTGCAATTTATCAGTCTGCAGGAGAAAGCGGGGGCATGGGAAACCATGCGCCTATCAGAGGCCCCACCGCTGTGTTCTCTACCCCTTGACCCCTGCCCCTGCCCACCATCACTCACCTGTGGCCCGGGAACGCAGCGACGATCCTAGACCTCAGGTGGACCGTAATGCATGGCAGCAGCCACCGCTTCCCCAGTGGCACTGCGGTTAATAGGCCTCCTGGCCTCTGACTGGCTGGTGGATCTCCACCAGCAGGCCTGCTACACCCCCTCCGCCCCAGGCCCTTGATCCCAGGGAAGGCCCACTGCTGTCCAGTTAAGGGCTTGAGCGGTACATAATTCGGTGGGGGGGGCATTCCCTAAAAGAGGTGAAGAAGGACTTCCGCCAGCTCTCCATTCAGTGGGCGAGGTCCCCCCCGTCACCTCCATTAAATCCACATCATAGAGTCAACATGGCACAGAAAGAGCCCATTAGGCCCTTTGAGTCTATGCCAGCTCTCATTGCAGCAATGCAGTCCTTGCCCTATCCATGTAGCCCTGCAACTTTATTTCCTTCAAGCACCCACCCAATTTCGTTTTGAAATCAGTGGTCGTCTACACTTCCAGCAGCCTGGAATGCAATCAGTTCTAGCACATTTGCACTTGCTGTGTAAAGAAGTTCTTTCTCCCGTGCCCCCAACGGCCTATCCTGTCCAAAACCTAAAACCTGGGCCCCCTTCATCCTTGGACCTATCCGCCAATGGGAACAGCTTCTCCTTGTCTACCTTATGCAAACCCGTCATCATCGTGTACACCTCCATCACATCTCCCCTCAGTCTCCTTCGCTCAGGGAAGAACAACCCCAGCTTCTCCAAAATGACCTTGCAGCTAAAATCTCCTCACCGCTGGACTCAGCCAGGTATAGGAGAGGGGGCCGTCAAAGTCAGCCATTAGAGCGTGGTGGGGGTGGCTGTTACCCCACCAGGAATACACTACAGACCCATAAAAAGAAAAGCTTCACTGGCCTGGTGAGAGTAAGCAAAGTAAGAGAACTGCTCCCCAGGTTTCTCATCATGTTGTGTTTCCCTGACACTCACAGTATTGAAGGGCTGAAACACAGCATTGCAGCATTCTCTGTCTCTCCCAGACGTTACCTTTAAATGCCTCCACCTCACAGCTTAACATAACACCCAGGTAATAAACATACTGAAATGTACTAAAAAGGCTGCGTCCTGCTACAATACCAGCACTGGTCAAAACCGAGGCGGCTGGCTGGATAATTTTCGGATTAATTGCAGCCACAGTCCACGCTGCTGTAAATAGCTGGGATTAAATTCATGCACATTCTCAGTACTTTGGAACTATCCTCCACTCACTGCATGCTGCTGAAGAAATAATCCCGCCTTTATCGGGAGGCTTTGGGCAGGATTTTCCCTGCGGGATCCCAGGCCCTGCTTTTGGGCTCAGGTGGGGGGTCAGAAGCCTGCACCATGTGCGAAACGGTCACGCCCCCTAGGATTTTCTCCGAATTGACCAATTGGTGGCCAGAGGATGGCTCTCTGTCCAATTGAGGACGATGGGTGTGTTGTCAAAGCTGGAAGGCCCATTGGAGGACTTCCTACTTGGAAATAATCAGCAGGTTGCCATGTGACATAAAGTGAGAGGGAGGTTGCTCCAAAATGGAGGTGTCCTTTCTCCAACACCTTTAAATCTAAAAGTAAACAAAACACCTTTGCAGCCAGGCTATCATTGCGCTTTTTGCAACTAGCTAAACCCAGACATCGTAGCCTACTCGGAGTGCTGCGCCCCTACCCCCCCACCACCCCTAGCCTGCCCTCAAAATTCAGCCATTTGGTCCAGTTATGTCATGAGCTCTATTTGCTGTAGTTCAGATAGACTCTGCTTAAGTAGACTCTGTTTGACATTTGCTGTAAAATAGACTCTGTTTGCTGTTTGCTGTAAAATAGACTCAGTTTGCTGTAAGTCCTGCCATTTGTCAAACACCACCACCCACCCCCCCACCCCCCAATCCTCAAATCAGAGGTTGATGAAATGGTCTCAATACTCACTCTGTATTAAGAAAGCGGCTGCCTCCATTAACACATTGTCAAATTTAACATGAATGGATTCCAGAGGCAATACCTGAGCATGTACCTTCAGGAGACAGGGAGGGATGGATTTTATGGGGTGGACAGATGACCCACCTCCCCCCCCACCCCCCAAGCCCCTAAGGGTCAGTCAACACCTCACCGCCAAGAAATCCAGCTACCCTGCAGCGATATTACGCTGGGGGCAGCATTAACTGGGTCAGAATAGGACTTCATCAGGGAGGAAGCCCCATCCTAGAGATCTGCGGGCCAATCTGATTGGCCTGTAGCTCTGTAGTCCCAGCAGCTCCAGGAGAGTGTAGTGGCCACTGCTGGGGCGACCGGCAGTCCCAGATAAGGAGAGGAAATGTGTCCCGGGCTTGTGGGATGTCTGGCCCAGCTGGGAGACCCCAGTGAGGAGGGTGGGGAGGTTCAGTTTAGGGAGGCCGGGGTGGGGAGGGGTAGGTGGGGGGGAGTGGGCACAATCTTAACTGGGATGGAGGCAGGAAGGCAGCCATGTCCTCACCCTCTCGCCTGATTAAATGCCCCCCCCCCTCCCCCTCCTCCAAACTCGCCATGGGGGAGGGCATTAAATTCTTCCCCATGATTCTATGACTCTACAACGTGGGGTGAGGAGCAGGGAATGTTCAGAGTCTTCACTTTGAAGTTTGTCATTCAGCACTGACATCTCTCACCTTCATGAACACAAACAAAGACACATAAAAAAAATACTGAAGACTCTTGAACCAAGATTGAATAAACTTACATTGTTATCTCTACAATGTAAATGATTACCACCTAACAGTCTATTTAGTTAATGATTTATTTAATGTTTTGAAGACATGCTAAAGTTCATCAATATAGATAGAAATAATTCAGAGATTAACGAGTGCTTAGATTCTGAATATGAGAAAACATAACTTTAATTTGGAGCTGATGAATATTTTAGTGACTAAAACTAGGTTCTTGACAAATCTATGAAAGTTGAATTTAAGAGCTTATGGTAAAGGTCAGAAGAAATCGCTAATGTGACCCAGAAGCATCAGCAGAAAGGTCACAGCTAGGTTCCTGCTGTTATCTTCTGGAACATTCTGGGGCCTCACTCCAGACTCATAACAGTAGCACTGCTAGAGATTTAAAAAAAAAACACTCCTCAAAGACCCTTAACTCAACATTCAGCGAAAGCGATGTGCAAATACAAAAGTAATATATTACCTGAAATGAAAGATCAGAGCTCCATCAAAGTGTCCAATCCCTATAGCCAGTTAGGGGAGATCAGTAAGTGACCTTTATAGCATACTGCAACACGAATTTGGTTAGTCACCATCTCCGCTTTTCCCACGTCAATCTATATCAGAACCTCCTTCTTCCTCTTTTCTCTGTCACTCTCTCTTTGCTTTTCTCTCTTTCCGAAACTCTGTCTCCCGCTCTCCTTCATACTTTTTCTCTCTCTCTGTCTTTATCCTGATTGTTCTTGCTTTGTGTGTGTGTGTGTCTCTCTCTCTGCCTCTCTTTCTGTCTCTTTCTCACTATCTCTCTGTCTCTATGTTAACAATATTGTTATGGTCAGCACTGTTTTAATTCCTATCGCTTTTTATTTGTCCTCAGTATATGAATGATTGAGACAAGGCCGAAATTATTGACCAACCTGAGTTCCTCTGAGAAGATACCCTTTGCTGCCTCTTGTTGTCTCTGAACTGCAAAATGTACCTTGCATTGTCCAATCCCTATTCCCTGGATCCTTAAGGCAGGGAATTCCCTCTGAGCACCTCTGGCACTCTGCTGTAACTTTGCCTCAATGAGATTTCCGATGAAGTTACAATGGGAAACTGGAACCAGCTCCGAGAAAACTCATCATCAATTCACCCAAATTTTCATCTATCATCTCACAAGAACTCAAAACTGTGTAGTTCCTCAACATTCCTTTCAATCTTCAACTTCACCTCTAAGCTCTCCCTGTAATCCCTCAATATTCCCTGTAATTAGTTAAAATTCCTTCAAATATCTTACCTCCTTCTCTAATATCTCAACTCCAAATCTAATATCTCATCTCCATCTCTAATATCTCATCTCTATCTTTAATATCTCACCTCCCTTTCTAGTATCTCACCTCCCTCTCTAATATCTCACCTCCTTCTCTAATATCTCACCTCCTTCTCTAATATCTCACCTCCTTCTCTAATATCGCACCTCCTTCTCTAATATCTCACTTCCATCTCTAATATCTCATCTCTATCTTTAATATCTCACCTCCCTTTCTAGTATCTCACCTCCATCTCTAATATCTCACCTCCCTCTCTAATATCTCACCTCATCTCTAACATCTCACCTCCGTCTCTAAAATCTGATATGGGGAGGGGGGGTGAGGGAGATGGATAGGGGGAGGGCGATGGTTACACCATGTGGGATGGGAAAGGCTGAGAGGAGCTGTTATTCTTGTACCCCCATCATATTGTCAAGCTGAAAGGAACCCTGCACTGAAGGCCCTGGGCCTTGCACCTGGGCCTGTTAACAAGTACATTTCTGATGGTAAAATAAAGATCATGCCAGAAAATAGGGATGACTGCAATGTATATATTAGAGCAGCCACTAACCTGGTTGCCTTTTCTGATATAAGGGATTTGATTTTATCTTGTTACATGGCCTTGCTGATGTATTGCTCAAGGCAGCTTCAAAATTGAAACACTGATTTTAATTTAATGTGGGATTTGTTATTTACTCATAGGAGGCAGGCGAGGTGTCAGAGCAGAGTACATTTAGCTTAATGATTTTGTCTTAATGGTGACTTTGTGCTGGTTGAGAAGAAGGTTACTGGGGAATGGGACCCTTTTCATCGCCGGCACAGAGTTAAAGTCCCCCTTGGTTCGGCCTCAAACAGAATTATCCCCTTAGCCATCTCAACCATTTGATGGCTTCTCAGATAGGATTAGTGCCACCTGGGCATTGTGGGCTCCAGGCCAGGAAAGATTTGTTCAGGACTGGTCCCCAAACACCTTTCACGTGCCACCATCATAGAACCTTAAGAAGGCAGGGAGCAGAAGGAGGCCATTGTCTGCCGTTTAGTGAGATCGTGGCTGATTTATGACCAAACATCCACCTTTGTCCCTTAACACATTTGGTTTAAGAAAAAATCTATCAAACCCAACATTAAAAATTAACAATTGACCCAGCATCAATTGCCATGTGCAGAAGGAAGTCCAAACTCCTACTGAACCATTGCAAGAAGTTCCTCATTTCATTCCTAAAAGGCCTAGTTTTGTCACGGGGTCCTAGACTCCCCAACCGGTGAAAATATATTCTATCTGTATTCAGCCTATCTGGGAGGCTTTATCCACCATATCAGTTACCCTTAATATCTGGTCATTTTGACTAAATCACCCCTTAATCTTCTAAATTCCAGAGAATATGTGTATTCTCTCCTCATAATTTAACCCAACTGGAGTCCAGGTAATGGCCTGGTAAATCTACCCTGGTCTCCCTTAAAAGCAAATGCTTCCTCCCTAAGATTGGTGGCCCACAGAACTGCTCACAGTGCTCCAAGGGCAGGATGTTACAGCCCCTCCTGCTGGTGGGATTTTCCGGTCCCGCCGAAGTTTATGGGCTATTGAACGGCTTGCCTCGTTTTCCGACCCCCTCCCCCCGCTATGACAGGGCCGTCCGCTTTATACAGCTGAACCATGATTTGCGTTCCCTCGCATTCTAATCCTCCAGATGTAAAGGTCAGCATTCCATTTGCCTTTTTGATTATTTTCTGTGCCTGCTCATGACATTTCAGTCATCAGTGCATGAAGACTCCCAATCCCTTTGAACACAAGGAGACAAGGAATATGAGCAGGAGCTGACCTGGTGGTCCAGTGAGCCTGCTCCGCCATTCAATTCACGGCTGATTTTGGGCTTGAATTCCCGTTTTCCCAGCCGCTCTCCATATCCCCTGATTCCCCGAGAAACCACAAAAATCTGTCTATCCCAGCTTTAAATGTATTCAACGATGGAGCGTCTCCACAACCCCCTGGGGTCGAGAATTCCAAAGATTCACAACCCCTTGAGTGAAGTCATTTTGCCTCATGTCAGTCCCAAATGATCGGCCCCTTATCCTGGGACTATGCCCCCGTGATTTTTAGATTCACTCACCAGAAGAAACAATTTCTCAGGGCTGAATTTCCCCCCGCTGTTGGGGGAGGGGAGGGTTGTGCTGGGGCAGGCGGGAGAGAGCACGAGCCCGATCGGCGCCCCTGATCGGGTGCGCGCTGCCATTTTACCCGGGCGGGCCCAATTAAGGCCCCCCCCCCCCCCCAGCGTGACGCTGGCCTGGAAGCGCCGAGCGCTCCCTGTGCGGACGGACGAGTGGAGGGGATTCCCTGAGTCCAGGCCTGCGCTCTTTCCCACATGCGCGCGCAAGGGCGCACAGAAATTTCCTCGAGGCACAGAATTGTTTAAGGCTCAAACATCCCAATAACGAATTGAAAATATTTTAAGACACGTCCCCTCGTGCGACAGTGTCACATGAGCTGGGACGTGTCAAGGAACATTAATTTAAAAATGCATTCAGTTTATAAACGCTTCATGAAACCTCATCCCGCCCGTGGACGAGGTTCCGTGAAAAATACGAAGGCCGCACCCCCCCGCCAATCCCCACCCACCCCCCACCCACCCCCCACCCACCAGCCTTAAAGTTGGACGGGCAGCTCAGCTAATTGATTTAATTAGTTTTGAAAAGACTTTAATAGGCCCTTGACAGCTCGCCATCTGGAAAACTCTCCCCTCAGTGTCTCTCTTCTCCAGCCCCTGCAGGACCTTGCGTGTTTCAACGGGCAGGATTTTCAGGTCGGCGTGTGGGCGTGAAATAGCGCTTGATGGCATCAGGCGAGTCTCCCTGTGTCACCCCGCGTTCGGCCGATGTTTTGGCCGGTGGTCACAAAAGCCCGAAGCCTGCCCGCTGACAAATAGGAGGACATTTAAGCCCCATGGGAGCCGGAAGAGTTGTAATTGTCCCCGATTTGCCGTGGCCCGTCCAACCTCACGGTTGGCGAGCGGGCGCATCGGCCAGGGGGGCCTTCACATTTTTCGGGAAACCTCATCCAAGGGCGGGAGGAGGTTTCCGTTCTTTCAAAAAGGGCGGAATTTTTACCAGGTGACTCTTTGTGACGCTGGGGCATTTTTGCACTGGTTATGAAAATCTTTACCAGAGACTTTTGAAGCCTTCAGCTCCCCGAGGCAGCTCCCCGCCTTCGAGGACGCTTTCATTCCGCGCTCTCCCCCGCCCATGCTCACACCAGTGCCTGCCCTCCTCCCCGGCAGCGCTAAGCGTAAACTGGCCAGCCAGCGTGAAATCCCGATCGTGGTGTACGGTGGCTCCCGGACCCACCAATCGCACCAGACCGCCGACCTGAAAATCCTGCCCCATGGGGATCGCCTCTCGTTCTTCTAAACTCCAGAGGATACAGAGCCCGATGTCACTTAGCCTCTAGCCAGAGGACAACCCTTCTCATCCTTGGCACCAATTGAGTGAGCCTTCCCCAGACGGCCTTCAACACAAGTATATCCCTTCTTAAATACGGAGATCCAAACTCTGCACGGTATTCCAGACGTGGAGTGGAATTTTCCATCCCGGAGACTTAAGTTGGGTTCGGAAGATCGGCATGATTCCTGCCGGGCGGCGGGGTGGGGTGAACATGTTGAGCTCATTATTTACGCATCAGCGAGGGGCTTGGCGAATCCCGTGGTGGGGCGGGTAGGAAGTCTCCCACCCTGCCATCCCCTCCTGGGTCAAAGGCCCTGGCGCCAGTTTTAAAGGGCAGCTGGGCTGACCCATTCGCTCATTGCAGGCCAGCGCTCCTTGTGGCTGCAGCTCGTACTGGAGGAGCTCGTAGGTGTGAGTAGCCACATCCCGGGGCAAACGAGGACACCTCCAGCATTGCCTTTCACTCATCTCCAGCCAAGAGCACAGCCGCTGGCGAGTCACTCAGGGTCAGGCCAATGCTCACCATTGCCGTGGTCCATGTTCACCAGCCTCTTGACCTTATAGAGTCTCCGGCTACCTCTTGCTGCTCAGGGCCTTGCTCCTCCTGACCCTGTACCAACCAGTGATGGGTTCTCCTTCTCCTCACCTGGATGAGAGCCACTCCCAAGGCAGGGTTGCCTGCAGCCTGTATCATCAATGCCTCAGTGGATGTGTGAACAAATTGAAGTGATACATTTAGTGAGCATGTCCTTTACAGGTTTCCCTCCATCTCAAAGCCAGCAGACAAGTGCTAACCCCTTCACCTGGACTCCGTCTAGACATCGTGTCCCCAACCCACCCCTTCCAGATAAAGGACATCTTGGAGGATCAGAGAAGGGTGTTCCTCCTGTTTCATACATGATTGTGTATGGAGATGATGCTCTTTGACCAGGGTGAGGAGAGCCATGTGTAAGAAGCCTCACGCGGACACTATTCCGCTTGTCCCCATTACCCATGAAACTCCATAGAGAGACCATTGCTTTGGCAGCATAGAATGACTAACCTCATGATCTCTTGTCAGTATTGACCATTCACCCGGGACGTTGCAGTTAGAGTCAGGAGTTGTCTGCCCTCCACCAGCTGTGTCCCTACGAGGCATCCACCTCCCTCCCTCCCTCCCTCCATCCCTGCCTCAGGCTGCAGCCGATGGTAAATGACCCAGAATGAACGACTTTGCTGGGATCTCGATGTCATGAGACCCATGAGTCCGGAACAAACCTTCTGCAATGCGGCCCTCACCATAGAGAGGAGAACACAAGAGAGCATCTTTCACATCCAGTTGCCTCATCATTATTAGGGAGTCCCTTTAGTCGGCCACTTGAGCTGACCTTGAACTCCACCCACCCAAAAAGACCCTCCTTCCACCTCAATAACTGACTAACTGTGTGGTCAATGTCAGTTTGAAAAAATGGTGTGTGTCACCTTTCAAACTCGCTCATCACCTTCTATTCCCCCCACCCCTGTCAACAACCAACTTTCCCCATCACCACAGGCCCACTATCACCATCTCTCACCCCTCTGTCACCCTTGAACTACCCCAAGCTACCCTGGACCCTATCACGATCCATTTCCACAGACCTTTCCTCCCCTCGGAGCCAACATCCATTACCATCCCCATGCCCACCCTGACTCTACCTCCTCCCACTGTCGGAGCCACCTGTCCAGTTCCCTTCTGTTACCCACCCGCTGAGGCCTTCACCTACTAGAGCCTCACCCTGGACCTGTCACCCTACCGCATCCCACTCCCCATCCTGACTGTGAATGTTTCCTCCAATTACCAGTGTCCAGCGTTCACCGCACAGGACCCCCACTGTTGATACCACCGTCCCTGCCCTCTAAGGTATTCTGCCCCCGCCCCTTCCCTGGACATTCACCCACTTCCTTGAGTACACCACCCCCAACTCTGCCCCCATAAACGTGCCCCCCCCACCCTCCGTCCAGCCTTTGCTGCGTCCTTCCTTTCTGCCCCACCAGCCCCTGATATTCCAGCCCTTCACTTGCCCCCCCTTGCCTGGCCTTGGTGCAGCTAGACAGTCGTAAAACCAAATGTCCTGAATTCTCGCCGGCTGAGGGGGGGGGGTGCTGAATTTGGAGGGGGAGCTTAATTCCGGTGAGGCGCGGCCCTTTAAGGAGCACGCGGGTGATGTTAATGGGGTTTCGGGCGTTGACCGGGCAGGATGCTCCACCCGCTTCGAAAGCCGGGAGAGCAGAATTCCAGCAGCTCATCCCTCCGTCGGGAAACAAATTTTTTTGCCTCCCGCCAAATTAAGAGGCCCCCACCCGCCACGATTCCCGTGGCCGGTGTGGGAGCGGAAAATTCCGCCCATGGTCTTTGGGCCCCCTCTGTTTTATAACTGAGGGGCTGTCAGAGTGAGAGCCAATGCAGGTCGGCGAGCACAGGGGTGGTGGGTGAACGGGTTTTGGCGTGAGTGCAACTAGGGACGATAGAGTTTCGGGTGAGCAGGAGGTTACAGAGGGTGGGAAGGTGGGTGAACGTGATTTCCATGAATTCCCTGTTGAATTTATGACCATGATACATTCATGGTCCTAATTCCCCAGACACCTTCTCCACACCGACCTTATCAAACCCTCGGTCTTAAAGAGCTGGAACAGGTCACTGCTCTCTCTCTCTCTCCTGAAGAAATGAGGCCTAGCCTGTTCAGTGCATCCAGGTACCCTTAGGGCTGCTCAATTTCAGAAGGTGGCACTCATGTGGCCCAGCGGGGTCTTGGCTGACTGCCTACTGAACCATCACAACCTCATACTCATAGGCCCTTGACAAGGAATTGGGGAGAATTGCTGGGATTGGGTGGTTTCCGGCATTGCGCACAGCACAAGGCAGAGGGTGGCTAAAAATGCAACCAGGCCCGTTGAATAAATTCTTCATGCCCAGTGGGATCAAATGGAAACTTGGGGCTACCCGCTCATCCCCATGACTGTGCCTCCCACACGGAACGTGCTACTGGCTGACTCCGTGCTCAGCATGAGGCCCGGGTCCGTGTGAGGCGTGAGCGCCAATTAAAGTTTGCCAAGATTCCTTCAAGGCAACCTGCTCCTCTTAAAGGGATGGTGCATCCTGACTGCAGCTGATGCCGGGAGTGACTGGAAGAAGCGGGAGCAACAGGCTAGAGAGAGAGAGAGAGAGAAACAGAGGGCTCCCAGGTTCCCAGGGGCAACACTGGAGAGGCCTTGGTGCAGGAGGTGGAAGGGCGGAAGGGCAGCTTTCCCTAGGGCTCCAGGAGGTCCTCCTGACATACACTGTGAAGGCAGTGGTAGCTGATAGCAATGCCAGGTGATTGGCCTCTTGAATCAGGATACGCACAGTGTCGGATAAGGTTCCACAGCTGCATGCTCAGGGGGTGAAACCCTTTGCAGTGGCTGAACATCTCCCCTTTGAGATATTGGGCCAGCAGTGCCAGGATGGGCTCCCTGCACCATTGGGAAGCCAGCTACGCTAGCAGAGCCTCGTACCCACCCCTCATGCTCCCTGCTACCTAGAGACAAGACAGTGAAGTCCCCTCTCAGGTTGGAGCCTCAGTGACCTCTCTGATGCAGCAGTGCATGGCAAATTGCGATGTTTTGGTGACCTCACCAGCTCTGGCCTGGAAGGATGCACTGGCGTTGAAATTGAGGGACACAGTTACCTTGATGACCACTGTAGGGCCTTGCAGTCCTCAGCCCGATCTGAGGCTGCAGGCCCAATTTGAGGAGGTGGTGCAGTTTTATGACTGCCTCCTGGGTGAAGTGTAGCTGCCACATGCATTGCCCCAGGCTGAGCTGGTGATAGGAGAAGTGCTCGCTGATGACCCTAGGTGGGTAAGGCCTCTTGCTGAGATGTCTACTCCTGCCTCTCTACAGTTAAGTTTGTCTTCTCTGCTGGCTCTGCTCCATTTCCCTATGTCGTTAATGCCTGAGGAACAGGAACTGGGGGTAGGTGTACTGCTTTTTTAAAAATTCATTCACGGGATGTGGGCATCGCTGGCTGGGCCAGCATTTATTGCCCATCCCCAATTGCCCTTGAGAAGGTGGTGGTGAGCCACCTTCTTGAGCCGCTGCAGTCCATGTGGTGTAGGTACACCCACGGTGCTGTTAGGGAGGGAATTCCAGGATCTTGACCCAGCGACAGTGAAGGAATGGCGGCGATATATTTCCAAGTCAGGATGGTGTGAGACTTGGAGGGGAACTTGCAGGTGGTGGTGTTCCCATGCGTCTGTGGCCCTTGTCCTTCTGGATGATAGAGGTTGCAGATTTGGAAGGTGCTGTTGAAGGAGCCTTGGGGAATTTCTGCAGTGCTTCTTTGAGATGGTAAACACTGTGCGTTGGTGGCGGAGGAAGTGGATTTAGGAGAGGCTGTCGAAGGAGCCTTGGTGAGCAGTTGCAGTGTAACTCTGCTTAAAGGCCTTTCAACGCTGCTATGATTTGATAGAGAACAATAACTATTTTTTAAAAAAAAGAAACCCAGAACCCCAGTTATTCACTAAAAGTCACAAGATTCCAAACAGAATATTTTTGCTATCAAGTCAAACAAAACAACCTCTAAATACGATCTTCGCTAATCACCTCAACTCTAAAACCCAGAATCAGCATAAGTTAAACATGAATTAACAGGCAGATTATGAACTATAAATTACACGTTAAGTGGCAGATACAACGAAGACAGATCTTATGAATTGGCTTGGCAGTCCACTCAGGGTGTAGGTCATCAATCTCAGTCACAAAGTCCTTCAGAGCTCGGTCTTCCTCACAAAGAATTTCAGCTCCTCTTATTCAAGGATTTAATCTGATCCTCGGCAGACGACAGCGCAAAGCCAACCTGAGTTCCGTGGGCATTGTTTTCACCTGTTCACCAATGTTATCTTCAAGTAACAGAGACAGCTGCACAATGGCATATTCGCCTATTCTCTGCAGCTCAGCCACTATCGTTGGGGAAGTGAGGTTGTGGGGTGGGAGTGGGGGTGGGGGTGGGGGTGGGGGGGGTGTGGTGAGGAAAATCCCATGGGCACTGCTGCCCATGGAGGCAGCGAGAGCCCCTAGACCTGTTGGGTGAACTGGCCCCCCCTCCCCCGCCAAGTGCCCACCGCCAGGCAGTTGGACTGCCCCCTCAGCGTGTCGGGAAGGTACAGGCTGATCGCAAGATTCCCGTTGGCCTCCATTACCCACCTCTAACAAGGCTCTTAATGAGCCTAACTGTCTCCCCAACTCCTGGCTAACACTGGGAATGGGCACTGGCACAGTGGCCTGTAACGCCTCTTTCCGTCTCTGTCCACAATCTTGGAGGAGCTCAAAAGCACCTCACTTGAAAACTGCATAGGATTGCCTTTACACAGTGCCAGTGAGAGGCTGCCATTTGTCCATGTTCCAGGGAGGCGTTATAACAGGACATGTGAGATCCAGGATGGCAGGTTGTGCACCGAATCAGTGTGAGGTACAGACTGACGTCACAACTGTTGCTCCTGACTATCACCCTGTAAAACATGGCAATCAGCAATGGCCACATCAGACTCGATTGGCAGCGGACAACCACCTTTCTCCCTCCCTCCGTCCCTCCCATTCCCCTCTCTCCCATTCCCCTCTCCCTCCCATTCCATTCCTCTTCTCCTCTCCCTCCCATTCCTCTTCCCCTCTCCCTCCCATTCCCCTCTCTCTCCCATTCCATTCACCTTTCCCTCTCCCTCCCATTCACCTTCCCCTCTCCCTCCCATTCCTCTTCCCCTCTCCCTCCCATTCCCCTCTCTCCCATTCCCCTCTCCCTCCCATTCCATTCCTCTTCTCCTCTCCCTCCCATTCCTCTTCCCCTCTCCCTCCCATTCCCCTCTCTCCCATTCCCCTCTCCCTCCCATTCCATTTACCTTCCCCTCTCCCTCCCATTCCCCTTCCCCTCTCCCTCCCATTCCTCTTCCCCTCTCCCTCCCATTCCCCTCTCTCCCATTCCCCTCTCCCTCCCATTCCATTCCCCTTCCCCTCTCCCTCCCATTCCTCTTCCCCTCTCCCTCCCATTCCCCTTCCCTCCCGCCAGCTCATGTTTCCCATCTCCCAGCCCCTTGAAGCATCGGAAAGAGCATCAGGTTTTACAGCCAGGGACTATAACTGCACAATGCTGGCGTGGGACTTGATTCCAGAGTCTCTGCCTCTGAGGCTGGGAGGTGCTAGCTATGGAACCACAAGACTGCCGTGTTTCCTGCCAAGCCCCATTTTAACAATGGAAATCAGTTCTAATGATTTAAACAGGATGATGGTTGCCATTTTAGCGGGGGAACAGTTACAGTGCACACTCCGAACATTTTCACATGCTCTGAAAGAGAAGAGTTTCAGCGTAGACAAACATTGCATTAGCTTTGCTGGGGTCAGCAAGAGCAGGAATGCACAAAAATATTCCGAGTCATTGGCACCCTCGAGACCTCACTCTCCCCTGCCACGACCACCCCCCTACCCCGGCAGCTTACCTCAATGGTGCTAGCTCTGGCCCAGTTTCCAGGCTTCAGTCTGACGAGCTGTGTCAAGAGGTAAGTTTCAGATCCCGCAGCTAACCCGCAAACTTAAATGAGGCCCAGAGCCTCAATTTTTAAAAACATTTATTTGTGGGATGTGGGTTTCGCTGGCTGGGCCCAGCATTTATTGCCCATCCCTAGTTGCCCTTGAGAAGGTGGTGGTGAGCTGCCTTCTTGAGCTGCTGCAGTCCATGTGGTGTAGGTACACCCACAGTGTTGTTAGAGAGGGAGTTCCAGGATTTTGACCCAGCGACAGTGAAGGAACGGCTGATATATTTCCAAGTCAGAATGGTGAGTGACTTGGAGGGGAACTTCCAGGTGGTCTAGCCAAATGGTGGTCTATCAAAAGACAAAACCTACTGCAATTGATCTCTTACTCACCTTGGACCTGATTTGAACCATGGACTTGTATTGTCATTGGTTAGACTGATACAGGAGTCAACACATAGTTGGGATTGAGGCACTGCTGAAGAAAATGTAAGTCGTTTGAGGAAGATTAAGTCGGAAATGCAGGTTCAGATGCCACATACAATTTGTAAGTTGTGGATTGTAGTTTAATCATTGTTTCTGATTTCAAGGCTCAACCGTTGATTACAGATGAGAGTAAACACGCTGGGTCCTGCACCTGAGATAATAAAACTGTCCTTCAAAATCAGACAAACTGTTGTCAGTTAAACAGGCTGTGCAATTTCAAAGCTACGCCTCATTTCTTTCCTGATATTACAAGAATTAACATTTCTTCAATAGTTAAGTGGCTGTCAAACCACTTGAGAAGCACAGAATGAGCATTGTTGCAGGCAAGTCCTAATTGGCAAGAGTTCTGCTGAGAAAACTGAAGGCATCCCATAATCTAGGCCGAACTAACCCAATAGAATCTATTGCAAAGTGTCTTTTAAAGCTATTGCTTATGCATTTATCCTGGGCTGTACTTGGAATTTTGGATCGTTGCAGTTTCCGCGAGTAATGACCTATTTATTCACCATCTTCAACAGTGTTTGCAGGGCACCTCCACCCTCATTCTCCTCTGTGTGTTAAATCCCAAGGTAGGGAATTGTATCTTGTTTGGTCACAAAACGATCATTTTAAACTGACAGGACAGGCGTCACTCAGTGGGATCGATGTCGCTTCCCCCTTTCCCCTCTCCTGACCGAGTTGGTGGGTGCTGGGGTGTGGTTCTATGAGAGCTCGCCAGTCCTTTGTCCGACTGGCCAGTCTTTAGATGTGAGGCCAGGCAGTGAGTGCAGACATGGTGTCGGAGAATTAGCATCAAGCCATGTCCTCTCGTCACCAGAGATCTGCTTTCTGACTGGGATCGTTGAAACGTGCCGGGGAGCAGGAGGGCTGGCTGACTACTTTCCCTCACTCTCTAACATGAGGATACTGAGGGCAACACTAGCACCCCCCCTCCGATTATGAACAAGTCCATTCCAGTACTGATGCTCCATACAAGCCTCATTCCAGCCCTCTTCGTCGAACCCCATTGACATATCCTTCTATTCCTTTCTCCCCTTATGTAATTATCTAACTTTGCTTTAAATATATCTATGCTACTCACTTCAACTACTCGCTGTGGAAGCAAGTTCCACATACAAATCTCTTTTTTGGGTAAAGACGTTTCTCCTCAATTCCCTTTTAGATTTATTAATGGCTACCTTATGCTTATGACCCCTTGTTCTGGTCTTGCCCTCGTGTGGCAACATCAACTGAAAAATGTAGTGTTCAAATGCTCAGTTGCTCGGTGTTTGTTTATGTGTGTCTCTTGACTGTTGATGGGTCGCTTTGTGTGATAAGTTAAGTCTGAGGGGGGTGTGGTCGCTTAGAAAAAGAACCTAAACAGAGGCAAGCTGCTGGAAGCTTGAGAGAGCAGACATTTTAAAGCATTGAACAAAACTCCTGTCAAACATATAGAAACTGGTGTGTCATCTCTCCATATCTTCGAGGCATGAAACACAATCAAGCGAACATTTGTATTATTTTTCCAGTGAAATGGATATGTAAACATTCCATTTGCCAAAAGTAGAAAACACACAATCGAATCCCGACACAACTGTGCATTCGAAAGTCGTGCAAAGTTTTCTCTCCCAAGCCAATCGCTCACAAATCAGTCACTGTAGCAACAGAAGAGGGTTCGGGAAAAAATACGATCGGATAGATCGTTCAGATATTGCAGGGCTGAGAAATTCAAAACCAAAGCATTGGAAGAATGAAATAAAAACAGAAAATGTTGGTAAGCACTCAGCAGCATCTGTGCACTGAGGTGCTGAAGTTCTGGAAGATCATTGACCTGAATTTTTAAAAAATTATTCATGCACGGGACATGGGCATCACTGGCTGGGTCAGCATCTATTGTCCATCCCTAATTGCCCTTGAGAAGGTGGTGATGAGCTGCCTTCTTGAGTCGCTGCAGTCCGTGTGGTATAGGTACCCCCACAGTGCTGTTAGGGAGGGAATTCCAGGGTTTTGATCCAGCGACAGTGAAGGAACGGTGATATATTTCCAAGTCAGGATGGAGACTGACTTGGAGGGCAACTTCCAGGTGGTGATATTCCCATGTGTCTGCTGCCCTTGTCCTTCTAGATGGTAAGTTTGGATTTGGAAGGTGCTACTGATGTGGGTGTTGCTGGCAAGACCAGCATTTGCTGCCCATCCCTAATTGTCCTTGAACCAAGTGGCTTGCTAGGCCATTTCAGAGGGCAGTTAAGAGTCAATCACATTGCTGTGGGTCTGGAGTCACATGTAGGCCAGACCAGGTAAGGATGGCAGATTTCCTTCCCTAAAGGACATCAGTGAACCAGATGGGTTTTTACGACAATTGATGATAGTTTCATGGTCACCATGACTGAGACTAGCTATATAATCCCAGATTTTAATAATTGAATTCAAATTTCACCAGCTGCTGTGATGGGATTAGAGACCCTCAGAGGGTTAGTTCCCTCAGAACAAAATAAACGGTAAAAACTGGGAAATAAGTGTACAGGTCTGAAAGGTTTTTTTCCTTCTAGCCCGGGGATTGTGGATTACTAATCCGGTGACATTAGCACCATGCCACTGTCTCCACTTGCTCCAGGTTTGAGACCCTGACACTGATGAATTTTCACCCCTGACTGCCTCTCCTGCCAACCCTGTAGCATTGGCTTCAGAAGCCTGAAGGGGTTTCCGTAGGGGTGGGCCATTAGTAGCCAGGGAGCTTGCTGGCCGTCCAATTAAGGATGGCAGGCAGGCCCCAAGGCTGGTGGTCTAATAGCAGACCCTGCGATAATAACTGATTGAGGTGAAAGCTGGCAATGCAGTACGAGAGAGAGAGGGAGAGGGAGAGAGAGAGAGAGAGAGAGAGAGAGGGAGAGAGAGAGAGAGAGAGAGAGAGGGACCGGGAGAGGGAGAGGGAGAAGGAGAGAGAGGGAGAGGGAGAGGGAGAGGGAGGAGGAGGGGGAGGGGAGAGGGAGAGGGAGGGGGAGAGAGAGGGAGAGGGAGCAAGAGAGGGAGAAGGAGAGAGGGAGAGGGAGAGGGAGAGGGAGGGGATGGGAGTGGAGAGGGAGATAGAGTGGGAGGGCAGAGGGAGAGGGAGAGGGAGGGGGGAGGGGAGAGGGAGAGGGAGGGGAGAGGGAGGGGAGAGGGGAGAGGGAGGGGGAGGGGAGAGGGAGGGGAGAGGGGAGAGGGAGAGGGAGGGGGAGGGGAGGGGGAGGGGGAGGGGGAGGGGAGAGGGAGGGGAGAGGGAAAGGGAGGGAGTGGGAGATGGAGGGGGGAGGGGAGAGGGAGGGGGAGGGGGAGGGGAGAGGGAGAGGGAGGGGGAGGGGAGGGGGAGGGGGAGGGGGAGGGGAGAGAGGGAGAGGGAGGGGGAGGGGAGGGGGAGGGGGAGGGGGAGGGGAGAGGGAGAGGGAGGGGGAGGGGAGGGGGAGGGGGAGGGGAAAGGGAGATGGAGGAGGGAGTGGAGAGGAGGGGGGAGGGGGGAGGGGAGAGGGAGGGGGTGGGGGAGGGGGAGAGTGGGAGGGGGTGGGGGAGGGGGAGAGTGGGAGGGGGTGGGGGAGGGGGAGAGTGGGAGGGGGTGGGGGAGGGGGAGAGTGGGAGGGGGTGGGGGAGGGGGAGAGTGGGAGGGGGTGGGGGAGGGGGAGAGTGGGAGGGGGTGGGGGAGGGGGAGAGTGGGAGGGGGTGGGGGAGGGGAGAGTGGGAGGGGGTGGGGGAGGGGGGAGAGTGGGAGGGGGTGGGGGAGGGGGAGAGTGGGAGGGGGTGGGGGAGGGGGAGAGTGGGAGGGGGTGGGGGAGGGGGAGAGTGGGAGGGGGTGGGGGAGGGGGAGAGTGGGAGGGGGTGGGGGAGGGGGAGAGTGGGAGGGGGTGGGGGAGGGGGAGAGTGGGAGGGGGTGGGGGAGGGGGAGAGTGGGAGGGGGTGGGGGAGGGGGAGAGTGGGAGGGGGTGGGGGAGGGGGAGAGTGGGAGGGGGTGGGGGAGGGGGAGAGTGGGAGGGGGTGGGGGAGGGGGAGAGTGGGAGGGGGTGGGGGAGGGGGAGAGTCCGCTCACAATGGAGGAACCGTCCAAACAGAAGATAAAACATTTTCACATTAATAACGCCAGATGTTATCACCGAAGGACAATGCCTCCCATGGATGGTCTGACAGCCGTGACAGGGGATGTCGGGGGAGCGAGGACTTCCTTAACCAAATGGAGCCATCTCGCTCCCTCTGCACAGCCCAGAATGAAAGTGGCCCAGAGGTGGGAACATGTCCGGGGCCCAGCCCTCCGCTTACCGAAAACAACTTTCGAGCCCCCCCCTCCCCTCCCTCCCCCCCCCCCGGACCTGCCCTCGATGGGGAATTGAAGATTCTGCCCCTTAACCCCGTTTCTCTCGCCGCAGGTGCTGCCCGGAACCACTCGGCATTTTCCAGCGTTTTCTGATTTTGGTTAGGAGGAGCAGCGTGACCTTTCCGAAATTCCTGCTGGTTTTCCCAGCGAAACCATTGGCAGTCTCTTGTCGAAAAGCTTTAGTTCCAGGAGTAAATTTAAATCCTCCACAGCACTTTTGAAGCCCTCTTTCTTGAAGTGTAACATTTTCCTACGACACTATAAACATATTCAGTGCCTTCAATGTTTCTATTTCATAGGCACAGCTCCAAGCGATTACTAATTCTCTGTCAATAGAGCGGGCTGTGGTCTAAAGCAATAGATTTCACTTGTGCAGTGTGGAATCTGTGATAATTATTGAAGATGTTTTAAAGGGACAGCAAAATATGCTTTGACCGCCCCCCCCCCATAATTCTGGGAAATCTCTAGCATAACGTCTCTAGCAATATTGGCCGCAGCATCTTTTCCGAAGTTATCAGCAGAATCAATTCATTCATTTCTTGGGATGGGCCACCATTTCAAGTCATCTCCCAAGAATGAACTAAACGGGGAAGTTAACAAGTGATTAATCAGCTGAAGCAAAAATACAAAATGCTGGAAAGGCAGAGAAGGCTCCTCAACCATGGGGGAGGGGAGCGATGTCTTCAACATTTCACCCTTGCCCCTTTCTGTCAGGGTTCACCTTGGATTCTAGTCAAGGCTACGATTCAGATTTGAGCGTCCTGGCCAAAGAACGTTAGCCAGCGGTCTCACAGGCTATTGCCATACCAGCTGAGGCCACTGACTAGCAGTAACCGTGCAGACATATCCACCAGACTGGTGCAGACCAGCAAGTTCACTGCAGTCACATGTATTACATTGAAGGTTTTCAGATGGACACCTTCAAAGGTGTGAGTGTTAATATTCAGCCGCAAGATTAAAGAACATGGTGGCGGTTCACAGGACTGAACATTTTTGCCACAATGACTGGGAGTGGCGTGAGGAGATGAAGCTGTGCTCCCCCCACCCACCCTATAACCATTCTTGTACATAGGTTATAACCATCCCCAGTCAGATCCTCTTCAGGTTCCCCTCTGTTTTGGTCAAATCCAGTGGGAGGGTGAGTTTTTTTGACAATGTCTCTCATTCTGGACTGGGACCCACTTGACCCAGTGACTTACCGCTTTCTACTAGGCGCTTTCAAACTTTCTTAATACTGAGTTTATCAACTTCAGACAGCCCCTGTTTTCCCTCGGACAGCTGTGCAGGTGATGGAGGATGGATGTACCTTAGGCAGGTCCTCAGGTCAAAGGGTGACTTGCTTCCACTCCGGTCCGATGGGCTCTGAGGTGGCCGATAAAGCCTAATGTGCGACCTGCAGATGCTGCTACATGTGCAGGCAGGTGGTGCTTGAAGGGTTGGGCAGGCGAGGTGTTTGGAAGCTTTTACGCTCCTTCCAATGCCTCAATTTTCACCTCTGGGCGTTCGCATGAAGTTTCTCCGCGTGTTCGGCTGCTTCCTGAATGAACCTTCTCCAGTTTGGTCGGTCACAAGCCAGGGTCTCGCTTGAGTCAGCGGGTGTGTTTGACCTCTTCAGGTCATCCTTAAAGCATTTCCACAGGGGGGTCTCCTGCCATGATTAAGTGCCAAGTAGGGCAGTTGCTTCAGGAGTCTGGTGACTGGCATACGAGGGACATGCCCCATCCAGCGGAACTGGTTTTGTGTGATTAGTGCCTTGATATGGGGCTTAGGAGAGGGTGCTGCTATTGCCCTTATTGCTCCTGGATTTGGAGTACCTCATGAAGGCACTGCTGGTGGTACTTCTCCAGTCTATTGAGGAGCCTGCTGTGGGTTGTCCAAGTTTCTGAAGCACAGAGGAGCATTGGGGATCGCAGCTGGCAAGCCAAGGCCTTAATCTCGGGTTTGAGCCCTTGGGAGTGGAGGAGGCATGGGCTGGTGGTTGGGTGAAGGGTCCCCTGGTTGGCACATGGCTGACAGTGGTTGGCCACACTCATTAGATACATTGACCTTTCTTCCACCACATTCTTGGGCCACAGAAACCTTCTCCTCTTTGTTGGACTGTTGATATTGTTCTCTCCTTTCTGCTATTCTGTGGTAACCTTCTACACCTCCTCAGGGCTCCTTCCACATACCCTGATTTCTGTCCTGACCCTGAGCTCCCTCAAACCCTCCGCTGCAGTATACAATTTGCCTTCTGCGACCTTTTGTCAATCTCATATGCCTTTTTCAAGAATAGCGATGCTGTATTGGCCAGTCAGGTTTGTTCCAATAAATCTTGGTGTTTATTTTTTTCTCTTTCTCTCTTCCACTTATTGTATCTCTCTTTTTTGCTAATTAACTCAGTGGTGGGATGACCCAGCTGAGCAGAGGGACGTACAAGAATGAATTAGCTGTGTCCTGAAACTGCTTACCATCAAATAACCTCCCAATAATGATCTCAATCAGTTGCTTAATTAGCCTGTGTGCTTTGAGAAATTACACCACTGGAGAAGAAAGCTCTTAAGATCTGACCAAGAAGGCACATTAATTGTGTCTCTGTAGGAGATACTTGAAGCATAATTACACCCAAGAAAGAAGCACTCTAACCACGGTTAATGTTTCAATGGGGTTGGCAGCCAAACAGCAACTTTCACACTGCCTTTCATTTGGATCATCAGCAGAATCTCCTCGTGTCCAGTTAACTCTCCCAGAAGACCATACGACCATAAGACATAGGAGCAGAAATTAGGCCATTCGGCCCATTGAGTCATTCAATCATGGCTGATAAGTTTCTCAACCCCATTCTGCCGCCTTCTCCCCGTAACCTTCGAAAGGAAATTAATTAACTCGTGTAGCCGCGCACAGCTCCTGTCAGACCAGTTTGACCATTTACTAAACTAAACTAACACCAGCAGGTCCCGGGGATGTTCTGTTTACTAATTTGATCGTGGGCCTTCAGTGAAAAGAGATTTGGCAGAAGTGGGACTCGAAGCCACGCCTCCAGGGAAGACTGCAACCTGAACACAGCGCCTTAGACCACTCGGCCATCCTGATTTACCTCTCCTGCTTACTAATGTAGCCACTCATGGACTTTGAAGCAATCCTCAGGTCTGGCATTTAGTTTGGGGAGATAATGTGCAGGATGAACTGGGAAGTGCAGTTGAAACGAGGAGGCTTTTGATCTTGCACCTTGCTGTGCCCGTGTGGGGCAGAGAATGTCCTCTTCACCAGCACCTATGCCCCCACTGTTGGGGAGAGGGGTGGGGAGATTTGGAGTAACACCATGTACAAGCCGTAGCCTACTTAATGAAAAACAGAGTAGCTACCCCACCCCCATGTAAAAAGAAAGTCAGTTTATTCTGGCAGGTACGTTGTGTCTTGTGGCAGATTGACTAATGTTTCCGATTGGTCGACAGTAGACAGAATGATTTATATGAGTAATTATGTTGGCAAGCACAGAAAGCATAAGGAATAACAGGCCTGAATAATTAGGCCTAAACCAGGAATAACAGGCCTGAATAATTAGGCCTAAACCAGGAATAATAGGCCTGAGTAATCAAGCCTAAACAAGGAATAGCAGGCCTGAGTAATTAGGCCTTAACCAGGAATAACAGGCCTAAGTAATGAAGATTTGCTTTAATCCAGGAATAAAAGGCCTGAAAAAAAAATGGGCTTAAAACAGGACCAGCAGGCCTTAGCTATGAAGTTTGCAGGCCTATTCCATTCTTAAGGATGTGGGCATCACTGTCAAGACATTTATTGTCCCTCCAATTGCCCTTGGGAAGATGGTAGTGGGCTTTCTTCTTAAACTGCTCCTTCTGGTGAAGGAGCACCCACACTGCTTTTAGGAAGGGAGTACAGGATGTTGACTTGGCATAATGAAGGAACAGGGATATATTACAAAGTCAGGACAGTGTGTGGATTAGAGGGGAACCTGGAGATGATGATGTCTCTATGCATTTGCTGATGGTAATGATGATGTCGATACTAGTACCATTCAATGTCAAAGGGAGATGATTAGGCTGTCTCTTGTTGGGGATGCTCATTGCCTTGTATGGCTCTATATGACTTGCCACATCAGCCCATGACTGGATGTTGTCTAGATCTTGCTGCGTTCAAGGGTGGACTGGTCCCCACTGGTTATCTCATGAGGCTTGTACCCTGCACCTTTTGGTTTTGAAGAGCAGATATGCCCAGTGGTTAAAGGCAGATGATACAATGCAGTAAGCACAGGATGGCATACTGTCCTCGAGAGAAGCACTGCACTCTCTTTCAGCTAACCAATGTGGCTGAAAGAAACCCCCAGCCATAATAGCCTCAACAATTAAAATGCCCCTCGCAGGCAAAACGTACAGGTCAGAGATGGTAATGATAAAATAGAGGGCTCTGGTCAGACCATTCCTTGAGTGCTGTGACCAGTTCTGGTCCCCACTGTTACTTTTTCTCTTTTATTCATTCATGAGATATGAGCATCGCTGATTAGGTGGTGGGCGAGCTGCCCTCTTGACCCGCTGCAGTCCATGTGGTGTAGGTACACCCACAGTGCTGTTAGGGAGGGAGTTCCAGGATTTTGACCCAGCGACAGTGAAGGAACGGCCGATATATTTCCAAGTCAGGATGGTGAGTGACTTGGAGGGGAACTTCCAGGTGGTGGGGTTCCCATGTGTCTGCTGTCCTCGTCCTTCTAGATGATCGTGGTCGCAGGTTAAGAATGTGCTGCCTGAGGAGGCTTGGTGAGTTCCTGCAGTGCATCTTTTATTCATTAACGGGATGTGGGCTTCGCTGGCTGGGCCAGCATCTGTTGCCCATCCCTAATTGCCCCTTGAGAAGGTGGTGGTGAGCTGCCTTCTTGAACTGCTGCAGACTGAGGTGTACGTACATCTACACTGCTGTTAGGAAGGGAATTCCAAGATTTTGAACTGCAGATGCTTTGTCCTGGATGGTGTCAAACTTCTTCAGTGTTGTGGGAGCTGCACTCATCCAGGCAAGTATTCCATCACACTCCTGCCTTGTGCCTTGTAGATGGTGGACAGGCTTTGGGTAGTCAGGAAATGAGTTACTCATTGCAGGATTCCTAGCCTCTGACCCGCTCTTGTAGCCACAGTTTGTATATGGCTGGTCCAGTTCAGTTTCTGGTCAATGGTAACAACCAGAATGTTGATAAAAGGTGTAATACCATTGAATGTCAAGGGGCAATGGTTAGATTCTCTCTTATTGGAGATGGTCATTGCCAATATTAATCGTTTTTACTTTTCTGCAGGTAGAGATCATTAATTGGGGTTTCACACGGGAAGATATAAAGAGGCATTTGGTAATACACATCTTGAATAGTGCTGGAAAAAAAAGACATTGTCGAAGCTTTTGTCTTCAGGACAAATACAAGAATGCAAAATTTCAAACAATCACAACAATTTATACTACAGGAGAAAAGGATGCTGACTGGTTGGCAAGTCAACTCTGATTGGCTGAGGCGTTGTCATGGAGAAAGCAATGGAGAACTATAGGCTCACCATTCTGGGTTTCTTGTGTAGTATAAATTGTCATGATCATTTGAAATTTGACATTCTTGCATTTGTCCTGGTGAGTGCAAGATGAAAATTTTCAGCAAAATGTCTCTCCTTTCACCAACATTAAAGAGACACTTACTGCAACTGTGAGGTGGTTGTGTTTGGAGTTGCATGCTTGTAATGTTTCACTCTGTAAATAAATGTAAGGGTGGGCAAAGGTTGGCTCCAGTACTGGCTTTCCCAAGAGACAAGAGAGACAGTCGATGTTTGGAGACGGAGGAGAAGAATCACAACACTGATCACCAGGGCTAGAGGCCTGAAGTATCAGAAAAGACTGGACAAAATTTTGCTTTTTCATGTGGAAAATAGAGATGATAGAGGTAACCTTGTAGGAGTAAGTATAATTGTTAAGTGGAATAAAAAATTCAAGTTGCGGTGTTACTCTAATTTAAACTGTGGGATAAGACTAGGGAACATAGGTTCAAATCACTAAAAGATAATTTTAGGGAATTTTTTTTCTCTTCACACAAAGAATGAACAACATGTGGAATAAGTTCCCAGGTAGAATTGCGGAGTCAATATTCCTGGCATTGTTCAAGCGACACTGGATGCTAAGCGGTGAGATAGGAACAGAAGGGAACCATTCAGCTCCTCAAGCGAGTTCTGCTTTCAGTTAGATCCTGGATGATCAGTAGCTTAACTTCATTCACCTACCCCACCCACCGCCCCACCCGCATCCCCCCCCAACTTCTTGACCCTGCAAGCCATAATACCATTGCCAAACAAACGTCTATCAGTTTTCAAATTTTCAATTGACCCCGCCCCCACCCCAGTCTTACAGCTCTTTGGAGGAAAGACCTTTCAGATTTCCACTAGTCTTTGTGTGAAGAAGTGGGGTTAAAGACTCTCTTGATGGATAAACCTAGTTGGGCTGAATGACCTTCCTCGTCTGTAATTATCTTGTCATCTTCTGGACAAACTGATCTATTTTACCTTTCCCTTTTCTCCGACATCTAAAACAAGCAGGAATGGACCGCAAAAGACTTTCTAGTCCATCAGCTTGCCCCTCACGATTATGTATTTTTGTATATTTCATACCTCAGAACTATGTGGAGAAAACACTAGTTTCCACGTGCGTAACAGGCTTTTTTCACAAGCTTTAAAATGTCTGCTCCATGCATCAACTCAGGCTTCCTGTTTTTTCTACAGCTTTGTTTACTTTTCTCTGAGTCCACACCCAGGCTTAACCAATCGAGCACAGTGAGCAACAATAATAAACAGACTCACATAATCAAACAGAGACCAACTGAACAATGCATGTATCACAATACATAAATGCCCCAACCAGCATCCAGATTGAGACAAAAATCCAGTTAAAAAGCTGGCCAATTTGGGGAAATAAACATGGCAAATTCCTCTCTGACCTCTCTCCCCCATTCCAGGTGATTAAAGCTAGTTCAGAAGGTCCTGATAATTTAGTGTCTACATTTTATACAAGGTGATGCCTATCCAGTTCGAAGCTAGTTCAGAAGGTCCTGATAATTTAGTGTCTACATTTTATACAAGGCGATGCCTATCCAGTTCGACATGGCCCAGCTTGCAAACCATGAAGTCCAACCTGACTACCCTGTGTGGAAGAAGGGGAGAACTTCAATGGCTGGTTTTTACCCTGTCTAATGTTATGAAATAAATAAGAACAAAAAAAAAAGATATCAAAACCAAAAAGAAGATTGTGGGATTGTCCTTCAGATGAGCTGCCCTGTCCCACATGTGGGATAATTCTCATATCCCCGGCATGCAGTCATTACAAAATATGCTTGCATTAAAATTGTGTATGCGTTTCATTTGACCCCCAGGCCTCTCTGTGGATCTGAGGATTCCTACAGATTTTTGAGGCAAAATCTCCAAGGATTTTGGCTGAAATATCCACGGATTTCTGACAGGGTTGGTCATGTTTCTGCACTTGCCTGCAAGCCCTTACTGTATGCTGGTTCAGTATGTTTTTTGTAAGTATAATGCTGAGCTTGTTAAATCACTGTGCATCTGAATCCCACACCCTGTTCATGAGCTGGTGCTTTGATCGGGCCAAGGCACTAAGGTTGGGAATCAACACTTAAGCTGCAACTCAGTGAAACATTAGGAATAAGGTGCTGGAGGTCTCCAATTGCTTGTCATGTTTGGTAGTTACATCACAAGAGCAAAATATAGAATTGTAAATGCTGGAAATGCATGGCAGGTTAATTGAAGCAGAGAAAAGGCACAGTGCGGAGCTGAAAGCTAACCAACTGCCTGTATAAAATATATTTGGCCGTGTTTTGTTTTTAAAATAATGGTGCCACCATCAGTGTCCGCCATTATTGATGCACAAATCAGACAGCACCTTTCTCAGAACGCATATGTGGAAATCTAGAAGCTGCTGTCCGAGATGTATCGGTCATCCATAAACCGTGCCAGGTCACCTCCGCATGCAAAAGTAATGAAAATCATGAGGACCTGTACTGTGCTGACATATTGAGCATGGATGAAACTTGCCCCAGAAAGTTAATATTTGCCATTCCAGTCTAACCACTCTTTGAGCCGTGTGATAAATCTTAATTATTGTCAAACAACCTCTCTGGGACTGAAAGTTAACCTTGACAAGCATGGAGTCTCATTCCTTCAGCTTTTAATCATTGCTGGAGATTTTAAAAAAATAAAATTACATTATTTTACTTGAGTAATGCAGAAAAAAGAAACATGTCAAAGTTGTTTGTCTTTCATCAGGACACTTTGCAAGAATACCAATATAAGGGGAAAACAATTTATACTGTATGTGAAAAGTAGTCTGATTGGTTGTCAAGTGGACTCTGATTGGTAGAGATGTTGCCATGAGGAATGTGCCAGTGATGGTGACTGACAGTTAACTGATGGTTAACAGTGCAGAGAGAGAGGTATAGTAATGCTACCACTGAATGTTTGAAACAGTAAGTGTTCTACTCCCCGGTGTCCCTGACTTAAAACCTAATCAAAAAAAAAATTAAAGTCTACACCAAACTGCTTTAATTCCCCTTTTCCTCCACAGCAACAAAGATTAAATAACATTTAAAAGCAGGTGACAGGGGGGGCTGCATTCTTTTCTAATATGCTGCCTTGCTCTGGTAATGTCGAGATGTGATCTAAATAATGCAGGAATCCCTTCGATCTCTGATCAATGTACAAATGAAGAGTTATACTGGTCTCAAAACGTTAACTCTGTTTCTCTCTCCATGGATGCTCCCAGATCTGCTGAGGTTGTCCAGCATGTTCACTTTTATTCCATTCTTTGTCAGTGGGCTTGGACAGTGATAGTTTGCCTGGCAATCCAGGAGGGAGATGGTTAGAGCACCATGAGTGGGCACAACACGGGACCCATCCAGTCTTTGTCTGCTTATTCCATGGGATATATGGCACAGAAAAAAGGCCATTCAGCCCATCCAGTCCATGCCATTTCTGAAGGGACCAGTTCTTTTAACTGGAATGATCCATCAGTGAGAAGGGAATAAGTAATTATGGAGCTTTGCAACTGGGCCCTGAGTCACCTCCTTCTTCTAGCACAACCTGGTGGCTGAATGAACAGAGGCTGCCAAAGCTCAGACCAGCATCGCAGTCCTGCCTGAGATAAAGTTGCCCATTAATAATAAAAACACATCCCTGCCTCGAGATAATTACCTGCAGCAAATTGTCTGGACACTCGCTCAACCGTACAATCTGTCTCCATATAGTTTGAAGCAACTGATGGTCATTACTTCGTGCATACGGTTGCATGTTAACTTAATAAAGCTCTTTGTCCTAGACTTAGCAACTTCATAACAGGCTTCCCAGGCCTGGAGCTGATTTCAAACATCCCCCTGGGACCATTGGCCAGAAACAGCAATTTCTCTCAATTAAAGACACATTTGTTAGAAGGAATAAGATACATCTCCCTGTAATGACCTGACACAAGTCTGTGGTTGCCACTAAGCCTTGTCTCTCTTAGTAATTGCTGAGGGACCTCTTCTTAATCCCTGAAAGCTTCTTTGCGCTGTGAATAACGGCTGATCAATGCAAAGGAAGAAAGAGATCGCCTCACACTCTCTAATAATCAGGAATGCAAATGATAGTCTGAGAACTGGTTCGCCACGAATGTCAATCCGATTTCACTCTTTGAATTGGCAAACAGCGAATGTGGCCTATAAACAGAAAATGCTGGAAAGGCTCAGCAGGTTAGACAGCATCTGCGTAGAGAGAAACCGAGTTGACGTTTCAGGAGACGCTCTGCCGTCCAGGAGAGAAAACTTTACAGAAGGTGCAGAGTGTCACGTAGCATGAGAGGGGAGGGAAGAACTAAAGGGATGGGCTGTGAGATTAAATGACCAAAGGGATCATGGCTGCAAAGCGAAAGGAGGTGAGAATGGAATAGGGAAAGAAACCAAAGATGGGCCCCGAGGAGCTGCAAATGGGAACAGCAGAATCACTACCAACACCTGCTGCCTGAAGGCTTGTGGGAAGAGGCTATGATCTGAAATTGTTGAACTCAATGTTGAGCCTGGAAGGCTGTAAAACGCACAATCGAAAAGATGAGGTGCTGCTCATTGACCTTTATTGGAGCACTGCAGCAGACCGAGGACAGGAAGGTCAGGGTGGGACTAGGGAAGAGAATTAGGGTGACAGGTAAATGGAAGCACAGGTTCACATTTGTGGACTGAATGAAGGTATTCTACAAGGTGGTCACCCAATATATAGCTGGTCTCCCCAGTGTAGAGGAGACTGTATCGTGAGCAGTGGATACAGTTAACTAAACTGGAAGAAGTATGAGTAAATGAAAGGACAGTTTCAATCCTTGGATGGTGAGAAGGAAGGAGGTAAAAGGGCAGGTGTTGCATTTTTTATGCTTGCAAGGACAGGGAAGGGGAGATTGATGGAAAAGCAGGGAGTCAAAAAGGGAGCAATTCCTTTGGAATTCTGAAAGGGGAGATGAGGGGAGGGGAGGGGAATGGAAGATGTGTTTGGTGGGAGCCACACACTAGAGGTGGCAGAAGTGGCGAAGGATGATCATGATTGAATATGGGAGCTGGTGGGGAAGAAGGTGAATACAACAAAAATGCTATTTTGGCTCTGGGAGGGAAGATAGGGGGTGAGAGGGGAAGGGCGGGAAATGGGATAGACACAGTTGTGGGCCCTATCAACTGCGGTAGACAGGAATTCATGACTGAGGGGAAATAGAAGACATATTCAAAGCTCTGGTGTAGGGGGTGGTATCATCAGAACAGATGTGACAGAGACAGAAGAACTGAGAAAATGGAATAAAACAAAAACAAAAATAGCTGGAAAAACTCAGCAGGTCTAACAGCATCTGTGGAGAGGAAGACAGAGTTAACGTTTTGAGTCCGTATGACTCTTCATCAGAAAATGGAATGGTGTCCTTCATAGGGAATGGGATGGGGTGACACTTGAAGCCAAATCCCTTAAGGAAAATCTTGGTTAAGTCTTTAACCAATAGGATTGCTGACCAATGGGAAATGGAATAGATAATTGTAGCCAGTAAGGCCCTCCTATTTAAAAGAAATCAACCCCACCCACCCACCATAGCACCATATCTCTCGGTCTCCTTTGAAGGGGTGGAAATAAATAAAATAACTATCGTTAGAGAAAATGCACAGGGGAAATTTATGGGGCTAAAGACCTGGAGCTGATGAGTTGCATCCTAGGATATTAAAGGAAGTAGCTACAGAGATAGTTGGAAGCACTGATAGTAATCTTCCAAGAATCCTTAGATTCTGGAAAAGTCCCAGAGGGTTGGAAAACTGCCAATATATTATCCTTATTCAAAAAAGGAAGGAGACAAAAAACAGATAACTATAGGCCAGTTAGCTTAATATCTGTCGTTGGGAAAACGTTGGAGTCTATTATAAAGGATGCAATAGCAGAGCATTTAGAAATGCATAATATAATCAAGCAGAGTCAGCGTGGCTTCATAAAGGGGAAATCATGCCTGACAAATTTATTAGAATTCTTTGAGGAGGTAACTAGCAGAATAGATAAAGGGGAACTAGTAGATGTAATATATTTGGATTTCCAAAAGGCGTTCAATAAGGTACCACACGTAAGGCTACTTAATAAGATAAGAGCCCATGGAGTTGGAGGTAGTATATTAGCATGGATGGAGGATTGGCTAACTAATAGACGATAGAGTGTTGGGATAAGGGGGTCATTATCAGGATGGCAACCTGTAACTAGTGGTGTGCCACAGGGATCAGTGCTGGGGCCTCAATTATTTACAATATATATTAATGACTTAGATGAGGGAAGTGAGTGTACTATCACCAAATCTGTGGATGATTTAAAAATAGGTGGGAAGGCAAGGGGTGAGGATGACACAAGGAGTCTACAGAGGGATATAGACAGATTAAGTGAGTAAGCAAAAATAGTGACAGATGGAATATAATGTGGGAAAGTGTGAAGTATGCACTTTGGCAGGAAGAATAGAGGAGATGAATATTATTTAAATGGAGAAAGACTTCAGAGGGCTGCAGCACAGAGGGATTTGGGAGTCTTTGCGCATGAATCCCAAAAAGCTAAGTTGAAAGTTCAACAGGTAATAGGGAAGGCAAATGGAATGTTGACCTTTATTTCAAAGGATATGGAGTATAAAAATAGGGAAGTCTTGCTAAAACTATACAAGGCTCTAGTTAGACCACACCTAGAATACTGTGAACAGTTTTGGTCACCTTATCTAAGGGAAGAGACACTGACATTGGAGGCAGTCCAGCGAAGGTTCACAAGGTTGATTCCTGGTATGGAGGGATTTTCTTATGAGGAGAGGTTGAGTAGGTTGGGCCTGAACTCAATGGAGTTTAGAAAATGAGAGACTACCTTATTGAAACATATAAGATTCTTAGGGGGCTTGACAGCGTAGATGCTGAGAGGTTGTTTCCCCTTGTGGGAGGATCTAGGACCAGAGGGCATAAGGGCTCAGAGTAAAGGGTCGCCCATTTAATACAGAGTTGAGGAGGAATTTCTTCCCTCAAAGGGTAGTCAATCTGTGGAATTCTTTACCACAGAGGGTTGTAGAAGCTGCGTCGTTAAGTATATTCAGTTGGAGATAGACAGATTTTTAATTAGGAAGAGAATCAAGGGTTATGGGGAAAAGGCAGGAAAGTGGAGTTGAGGATTATCAGATCAGCCATGATCTCATTGAATGGCAGAGCAGGCTCGATGGGCTGAATATCCCACTTCTGCACCTACATCTTATGGTCTTTCAAAAACACATCCAATTGTCCTCTGAATCTCCGCAGAAGCAGTTTCAATTTAGACTACCTACTTCGCTGTGTTCTGCTGGCAGCCATGTTCCACACTTCAGGGTGAAAAACTTCCATTTGTCATACATCTAACATATTTACTTATGTGCATTGCTTTTTGAATACTTCACAAGTGAATACCTTGATGGAATCATTGTTGTCAACACCCTTAATCTAAATTATATTAAAAATCTCATTCTTCATGTCAACGTTTTCCATTTTAAATTCCTATGCCCACTTTAGCTGCATCCTGTATTCCAGTGGAGATGATACAGCACCACCACTGGCAGGCGAGTGGAATTACAACTTAACACGTTTACATAGGCAGTCCCCATTATAAATTTGGGCACAGGGATTTGTCATGAAAATGTAAAAATTAGAACAGTATCATGAAGATATTAATGCATATAATATTTTGGAAAATATTTTTCTTTGGGTATGACTTAATTGGATTGAAGCCAGCTAGTCTGGGTGCTTTGATATGTACTAGTTTTGATATGTAAGAGAGATAGCGTGCATTTGCACTTTTTGAATAGAGCATTCAAGAAGTGATGTGAAAACTTGACGCCTTTCTAAAAGCTACCAAGCAATTTGTTTATAAAAAAATTGTAAAAATTATAATAAAATAGGTACAATGAATAGGATTTCATTGTTAAAAGATAAAGTTCAAAGAGACTGGTGAGACAATGAGAATTTGAATTCAATCAGTGGTGGTGGGTATAACTTCAGTAGTTTTCGGGTGTGCAGGCAGAGGGAATGTAAGATCAAAAGGCAGCTGTCAGCTTCCAACAGGCTCCACAGTGAAAAGAACCTCAGTCTGAATTTGTAAGGTGAAAATGCTTTGCCTGTTGTCTGGTTAAGTCTATGCGTTGTTGTTGCCTTAATGGAGATTAGTTTGGGAATCTGTTAAAACCTATGATAGTAGTAATTTGTAGCCATGTGTTTGTATTTTAAGCTGTTAATTAATAAAATGTTTCACTTAGTTTAATGTAAAACCTCGAAAACTAATGGTCTGATTCTTGAGGTTAGAGCTGCATCTCAGACATAACACTTAAAATTATTGGTTATGACATTTGTTTAAAGTTTCCCTCTGGGATTTTTTTTAAATAACCCAATTTTACCAAATTGCATCAGTCATAAAAACAGGGCATTTAATAGAATTTTCAGTCAGAAACAGGCCATTTTGTTTATGCTCCATATGAGCCTCCCCACAACCTACACCATCTAAACCCACCTCCTGTTGCTGCCACTTGTAGTTATTCCTACCTTACCCACCTATTCCAACCCAGCTACATATCTTGACAAAGTAAAATAAAAACAGAAAAGGCTAGAAACACTCAGCAGGTTCAAGGAGCATATGTGGAGAGAGGGAAACAGTGTTAAGTTTTCAGCTCATTAACCTGAATGTGTATCCTTATGGCAAATTGAAAAATTACATATACATCCTGACTCAATTGTACTCCCGACTGTGCTGCACTGAAGGTTGCATTATTTTCTTTACCTCCTTGAGTGCAATGCCATGAGAGTTCAACTAGTAAAGAATTAAGTTTCCCCTGTGTGTCAAGCACTTAGTTGGGAAGCACCACCAGCAACTATACCATTCTACCCCCAGGTCGAGCAAGTCCCCAGTCGCTGTGGGTCCCAACATCTGCAGCAACAATGCCACAACCACCCTCGGAGGGGGCTCGTCTTGTCTTAATTTCCCATGGCAAGGGCCACTGGCATTCCAGCAGTGGTTGGTGATGATTGAATATTGACCAAGACACTGAGAAAAGTCCCTGTTCTTCTTTAAGCCAAGGGATCTTTGGTGTGCAGTTGACTTGGTAGATGGGCTTATCATGGTCATCGGAAAGGTGACAGCTCCGACAATGTAACACCTCATCGGTACTACATTGAGATGTCATTGAGATAGAATAACAAATTGAAAGGTCAAGTCCTGAGAGATGGACCATGAGCCCTCTAGCCCAGGAACTGTAGTTTGAACAGAATCTTTGTCCCTGTGTGGTATTGTCTCCAACACCACACCTCTTACCCCACCTAAGAACTATCATCATCCACTTTCCCATGAGAGGGTGGTGCTGGGATTTCTATTTCTATACAGCTGCAGTACTGTAGTGTAGGTGCACCCACAGTACTGTTATGGGGTGAGCTCCAAGATATTGCTTCAGTGACGTTGGGATGGTGATGTACGTCCAAGTCAAAGCATTGTATAGCCCGAGGGGAATAGCTGTTGACAGTAAGCCTCCATAAATGCATGATTAATAGAGTAATTGAAGGTGGCTGACAGTCATACTGCCAGACTTGGACAACATTCAGGCTTGGGCTGACAAGTGCCAAGTAACATTTGCGCCACACAAGTGTCAGGCAATGTCCATCTCCAACACGAGAGAATCTAACAATCTCTCCTTGACATGCAACTGCATTACCATCGCTGAATCCCCCACCATCAACATCTTGAGGGTTACTATTGACAAGAAACATAACTGGACCAACCATTTAAATACTGTGGCTTCAAGAGCAAGTCAGAGGCTAGAAATTCTGTGAAGAGTAACTCACCCCCTGACTCCCCATAGTCAGTCCACCATCTACAAGGCACAAGTCAGGAGTGTGATGGAATACTCCCAACTTGTATGGATGAGTGCAGCTCCAACAACACTCAAGAAACTCAACGCCATCTAGGACAAAGCAGCCTGTTTGATTTGCACCCTATCCACCAGCTTAAACATTCATTCCCTCCACGACCAATGCACAGTGTGTAACTTCTACAAGATGCACTCAACTTCGACAACGTCTTTCAAAGCCATGACCATTACCAACTAGAAGGACAAGAGCAGCAGACACATGCAAGTTCCCCTCCAAGCGATTCATCATCCTGATTTGGAAATATATCGACCTTTCCTTCACTGTCGCTGGGTCAAAATCCTGGAACTCCCTCCCTAACAGCATTATGGATGTACCTACACCACATGGACTGCAGCGGCTCAAGAAGACGGCTCACCACCACCTTCTCAAGGGCAATTAGGAATGGGCCATAGATGCTGGCCTAGCCATTGAGGCTTACAGCCCATTAACAAATAAAAAATACGTAGAATATCCCAGCCTAACCAATCAAAATGGCGGCAAGGAACCACAACAGCTCGTGAAAGATCAACAATTGAAATTTCGGCACGCAGCAGGTGTGGAATGCTGAAGAAATCCTTTCTATTTTGCTAATTAATTCTATTTAAAGTAAAGAGATGAGTATTACAGCTAATAGACTCCCCACCAGGAGACATTGCATCCAGCTATACAAACAATACCAAAATAACCTCCGCCATTACAATTAAGAGCTGATCTGAGCTACTTTAGGAGGAATTAGAAATAGTGGTGTCTTTCATCAGGATGTTCCAAATCACTTGGCAGTAAATGGTGTACTTTAAAGCAATTGTGGAGTATTACTGTGGTCCAAAGATTTAATTCTGATTGAGGAACCTATAGGACTTCTCCTTAAGGATGGGGTTCCGTATGCAATACTGTCCAAAATAGACTTTAGCACAAACATGTTCTCATCAGGAGCTTGCATATTAATAGGGGAGGTGGTGGTGTAGTGGCACTATTACTGGACTTGTAGCCTCACCCACACCAGCTAATGCTCTAGGGACATGGGTTCAAATCCCACCATGGTAGCTTGTGGAATTGTAGTTCAATTAATAAATCTGCAGTATAAAGCTTGTCTCAGTAATGGTGACCATGGAACTGTCATTGATTGTTGTACAAAGCTCATCTGGTTCACTATCACCCTTTAGGGAAGGAAATCTGCCATGCTTATTTGATCTGGCCTACATGTGACTCTAACCCCACAGCAATGTGGTTGACTCATCCAGGGAATCCAGGGAATTAAAGGTTATCAGGGGTAAATGGGAGTTTGGAAATCAAAATAGGAGAAGATCAGCCTCGATCTTACTGAATGATGGAGCAGGCTTGAGGGGCCGGATGGTCTACTCCTGTTCCAGGTTTTTATTTCCCAATAATTACAGCAGTGAGTTCAAAAGTACTTCATTGGTTTTGAAGAGCTTAGGATGGTCCTGGGGATGTGAAAGACGCTATATAAATACAGGTTCTGTTTTCCCATTGTGTCATTACTCTCTTGTCAACAGATGTGCTGAAGTTCCCTTTGTCCATGCATAGACTGAGAGAGGGGCAGCCTTGGCAAGCCCTGGGCTACGTAGGTTAATTAGCAAGATGTTACCTTGGAAACTACAAATTGACATATTTCTGTGCGTGGTCCTATCGGGACTTTGTCTTTTAGTTTAATTTGTTTTCCAGAACCACAATGGTTGAATTTGGTGACAATGAGAAGCATTACCTTGTGTGTGTCTTTTTTAAGTAAAATAATCCCTACATTTATCTAAATATGGGCTATATTCGCGCATGAAGGAAAATGGAAGAGGAGCATCCACCGAATGTTCCTCCATTTGGGAATAAGGAGCAGGTGTCAGTAAAAGTGGCCAAGCTTTCGACTGTCATTAAAACAGCGACTGATTGACTAATGTTCTTTTGGGATGGAAACCTGTTGCCTTACTCCATGTGGCCTACATGTGACTCCAGTCTCCGCACCAAAGTGGCCAACCCTTAGCTGGCCCCTGTCGTGCGATAGGGAGCCCACTCAGCTTAAGGAGGCTTCTCTGGGTACCTGGAGGTTGGGAATAAATGTCAGCCTTGCCACTGGCATTGACACTCTGAGAACTACTTTTTTTTTATATACCACTGCGCCCCGGAGATTCAATGTGCTTGGGTGCTGGAACTAGAGTATTTGACGCTCCTTTCACCTGAGCTGGCAATTGTCTCTCTTCTCCTCCCTGTCCTGGAGGTCCTGACTGGCTGTTGGTGGGAGACAAGTGGCTGACATGCTCTAAAGCCCCAGCCAAGTGCCCGTTCTTTGAGCTTTTACAACAAAGGGGTCATTGTGTGGGCGTTACGCTGCCATAATCTGCTTAAGAGAAGGGGTTTGAGGCTCCCTGAGTCAACCCCACGGACACTTACCTGTGTTTCATTCCAGTCAAGTTCTACGATGGGCGAAGGACTGAGTGCGGTCAGACTGCTCAGCTTGACGGGCCTGCTCCTGCCCTTGCAAGACCAAACGTTTTCCAGCTGGAATCACAGGTTAGTGATCAGAAGCAGCAACCAATTTTACCTTACTAACTCAGAGGTGATGAGGCCACTTTGAACTCTCTTCCCACTGCCACCTTATCTAAGTTCAACATGGAGGGGGGATGGTAATTGAGACCTGACTGATTCAGCTACTCGCTGCTTTAACCATCCAGATCAAGTTCTGGTGAATAATATTCAGCGTTAGAGTTCGGTTGGAAATCAGCGTGTCAGATGTTGATGATCTCGCTCCTTGCATGATAATATTGCAGTTAGAAGGTTTCTGCCATGGCTCACTGGAACACGCTCTACACTGTGAATAAGGTCACAATTAGAATCGACCTTGAGTTTCTTCACCTCTTCCAAGAGGAGGATAAGTGGTTGTGGTGAGGGGGTTGGGGGGGAGTGGGGGGAGGGGGGGGGGTGGGGATAGTGGGGGGGTAGTGGATGTGAGGTGGGGGGTTGGGGTTAGGAAGAAGTATCTGGTCCTGATGCTGTGGGCATCATAGCGTTGCCTATTCCTGCCCATCTGCTTCATCTGTTCCTCTGTGTTTAGGTGGCTGCCATTCATGGAGTTACTGCTCAGATACACTTTATGTGAAGTATCCCATTAGCTTAATTTTAAATGAGCATGGGAGAGATAGTGGTAATGTCATTGGGCCAGTAATCCAGAAGACCAGGCAAATGCTCTGGGGACATAAATTCAAATCTCACTGCAGCTGCTGGTATTTAAATTCAATTAATGAATCTGAAGCTAGTCTTGGTATTGGTAACCATGAAACTACCATCAATTATCATTAAAAACCCATCTGGTTCACTAATGCCCTTTAGGGAAGGAAATCTGCTGTCCTTACCTGGTCTGGCCTACATGTGACACCAGAGCTTCACTGCCCTCTGAAATAGCCTAGCAAGCCACTCAGTTCATGGGCAATTAGGGATGGGTAACAAATGCTGGCCTTGCCCACGATGCCTGTATCCCACAAAAGAATAAATTGAAAAGAAATTTCTATAGCTATGTTCGTGTCCCTGGGGAAGGACCATGCAGTGTCCGCTGGCACTATCGAGGTCTCCCATGCTTGGTGGGGACTGGGCTGCTTTACGCACACCTTTTAATCACACTTTGGTTTGATGTTTGTAAGTCTCCTTTGAATTTTGACTTTTGTTTTATTTTGCAGTTTCCCTTTAAGGGGCTGCTTTTACGTTGTCCCTGATTTTGTTCATTTAGATTAATTGTTTCGACTCAGAAGAGTTACACTCCCCTTCTCCGTGCCCTGAGTGTTATTTTATTCAGGGGGCTATGGGTCTATTTACCTTCAGTGAGTCGAGTCCCACCAGCTCTGTCCGGTATCAGCTGTGGCTGAGTGGGTAGCACCCTCACCTTTGAGTCTTCGGGGGGGAGGTAGCGGGGTCAAGTCAGGCCCCGAGTCTTGAGCGCAAAAACCTAGGTTGACACTTCAGTGCAATACGGAGGGAGTGCTGCTCTGTCAGGTATTAAACTGAGTGTGAGACTTTGAGTCGCTTGGTGTGTTGAAGAATAATGGTGGATCTGTTCCCACAGATTGTTTTACCCCTAAACCAGCATCACTAAAAAAAAAAAAATCTGGTGGTCCTCATTTTACTAATTGTGGGAGCTTGCTGTGCACAAATTAGCTACATCACAACTTCAAAACAGTGGGGTGAATTTTAGCCCCCTCCCCCACTCCCGCTGGGTGTGTTTTTGCATGGGGAGAGGGGGGGACATGTACACCATGACGGGTGGCTAGCGCACTGCCTTCTCACCCACCCCAATCCCTTCCCCGTAACATGAAGAGTGAATAAGGCATCCACAAGCCTGCCCACCCTCAGGCCCATTGAGGCCCTTAACTCCCCAGTTAATGGGCGATTAGGTGCCTAATGGCGTCTCCGCCTCTGTAATCGGGTTGGAGGTGGAAGGCAGACAAGAGGGGGCAGGCCGCTTTCTCATTGACCTTTGTGGAAAAAGTGGGAAGGAAGTGGGGGGGGTTACTCCTTTGGGGGCTGCCCTGTGCGCATTGGGAAGACCACCCCCTCCAAGATGGTGCCCGCCTTTTGTGCTTCCCCCTTCCGGCCTCCGAAACCCACCCCTAGGGTGGCCCAATCCCTCCCTGGCAGAAAATCCTCGATTTGCCTGAGTCCAAATTCCAGGCTGTTTTCTTTGTGGGATTGTTCGCAGTCCCAGCAGGGACCGCGACTGAGTCCGGGCGCTGCTGGGCCTGCAAGGGCCGCGGGCCAGTCAGCTGGGCTGGCAGTCCTGGGGGCAGGACCTCCTTCCACTGAGGGGCGCTAGTCCCTACGCTGAGCTTGTTACGGCCGCCCACCCCCACCCCCCCCCCCACCCCCCCACCAAGTGTGTTATCGCTTCTCTTAAAATCGGTCAGTCTGCGACCGACTTTTCCAATGAGGAGTGAACGCAATATGCTCCCCCCACCCCCACCACCCTCCCACTCCCCCACCCCCACCCCCACCACCCCCCCACTCCCACGCCCCCACCACCCTCCCCACTCCCACACCCCCACCACCCCCTCACTCCCAAGCCCCCACCCCCACCACCCGCCACCACCAGCACTCCCGCCCCCTCCACCCCCCCCACTCCCCATCAACACCCCCACCCCCGTCACTACCCCCCACCCTCCCCACACCCCCACTCCCCCACTCCCACCCCCCACTCCACCCCCTCCCCCCAACCCCACCCCCCACTCCCCACCCCCTGCCTCCACCCCCCCACGCCCCTCCACCCTCCCCACACCCCCACGCCCCCACTCCCACACCCCCACCCCCCAACCTCACCATCCACTCCCCACCCCACGCCCCCACCCCCCCCACGCCCCTCCACCCTCCCCACACCCCCACCCCCCAACCTCACCATCCACTCCCCACCCCCCGCCCCCACTCCCCCCACGCCCCTCCACCCAGCCATGCTGTAAAATTCACCCCAGCGCTTCCCTAGCTGTGAAGCACTTTGGGATGTCCTGAGATTCTGAATGAGCTACAGGAGTACAAGCCTAAAGAGGATCCAGGTGGTGAGGAGAGTAGTATTAACGCCCTTGTCATTCAGAGCTACACTTCACTCATCAAAAACTTTATTTCAAACGAAAAGCAGAAGAAAAGAAAAAGGCTTGATCAGAGAAGGAACATTAAAGGGAGGGATTCGATGGTAAAGGGCAACTTCCAGACAATTCACGAAAATGTGCATCAACAACTCGCACTTATGTAATGCCTTAAACATACAACAATGTCTCAAGGTGCTTTGGAGGTGAGGAGGAAGAAATGGCTACCAATTCAAGGAAGGAGACTTCAGGAAAAGTGACCAAAGCTTAACCAAAGAGTTGGGATTCAAAGGAGGAGAGTAAGGCGAATGGGTTATGGATTGGAATTCCAGATTGTGGGGCCTAGCAAGCTGGAGGGAGGGGGAAGTGCAGGAGGCTGGATTGAGGGAAATGGTCAGTACTGGGGAAAGGTTGCACCTTTTTAATTCTATTAGTCTTTCTTCGGATGCGTGTTTTGCTGACAGGACTAGGATTTACAGCCTATCTCTAGCTGCCCTGAAAAGATGGTGGTGGGTCTTCCTCTTGGATACTGCCGTGATATTGCTTTAAGTGAGAATAGGCTAACAGGTTAGAAGGCAGGATGTAGACCATGTGACCAGCAGACATTATTTAGGTGAGCTTTCAGTTTAGCTAGCAGCATGTGGTGTGAAGAAATTGCAGCTATACTTCCTTGTTGATAATAGCTGTTGAATCTTTGTGGCTGAGCCATCCTGTACTACATCTCCAAATAAACCGAACACACGTTTAGTTTACCAGTTCCATGTGAGATTGGTACGTTTGTATTAACCAAACAGATGCTACTAAGTGACTCGCTAGGCCACTTCAGAGGGCAGTCAAGAGTCAACCACATTGACGTAGGATTGGAGTCACATGTAGGCCAGATCAGCTAAGCATGCAGATTTCCTTCCCTATAGTGAATCAGATGGGGTTTTGAAGGATGATCTGGTAGCTTCACAGTCACATTCACTCCATTATCGATTCTAATTTATTTTCTTATGAAAAATATCAAATTCCAAAACAGCCATAATGGGATTTGAGCTGGTCTTCTCTGTATTACTCATCCAGCACCATAACCACGACACAAATGTGTTCCAACAGAAATAGCTATTTTATTTAATTTTATGTGGTGCCTGTTAATGAAATACAGGCCAGGTTAGCCCTTTAACACAATGTAGTTGAGACAATCTATCAAACATTGCTTCTCATTCCTGCCAGTTAATAGTTCCTCAGGAAGCAGAAGCCATTTTACCTCACTCCATTGACCACTGTGCCGTCAAATATGAAAGGACAGATTTCCTTCTCCATTACCTGCGTATAAGAATTTGGTGAAGTGTTGAAAATTCAGGTACAAGCTATTTGTGATTTCCCTGTTATTGTTGATAGGCCTGTATATGCAGTTATGGCTTATCCTGGATTCCATCACATTCAGTTCCACGCATCGTATCGGTGAGATTTTTTTCAAACGGATTTTCAAGGTGAGGGTGTGCCCGCATTTATTGCCTATCCCCATTTGCCCTTAGGAAGGTAGCGATGGGCCCTCTGCTTGTGAACTGCTGCAGTCCAGGTGGTGAAGGTAGTGCTTGGAGTTCCAGGGTTTGGAGTTCCAGGGTTTTGAGGCAGCGACAATGAGGAATACATTTCCAAGCTGGATTGGGGGTGGGGGTGTGGCTCGGAGAGGAAGCTACCGCCTTAGCATCTCTGGGCGGTGGAGGTCACGGGTTTGGGAGATGCTGCCGAGGAAGCTTTCAATAAGTCATTGTTATGCATTCTATAGAGCAGTGGTGTAGTGGCAATTTCACTAGAATAGACCCAAGCTAATGGAACACAAGTTCAAATACCACCATGGCAGAATTTAAATTCAATGAATAAAATCTGGAATAGAATAGTGACCATAACTATCATTGATTTTTATTTGTGTTAGAAACCCTATCTGGTTCACTAACGCCCATTTAGGGAAAGAAATCTGTTGCCCTGACCTACTGTGTTTACTCTAGACCCAGAACAATGTGGTTGACTCTTAACTGCCCTCTGAAATGGCCTAGCAAGCCTCTCAGTTCAAGGGCATTTAGTAGCGAGCAACAAATGCTGGCCTCGCCACATCTCATAAAAGAATTTTTTAAAAATAACCAGGGGCTTGAGGGAGTGGATGTTTGTTGACAGACGGGGTTTGGATCAAACAGACTACCTTGATGGATATTCCCATGAGCTGCATATTATCTGAACACTCAATGTCCGACTTCAGTCACAGTCATTTGGGACTGGCCCAACCACAGGCACAACACTCAATATGCCAAATGATTAAGCACAGCTACAAGAAAACAGCGAAAATAATATAATTCACAATTGAGGTGAAATTGAGAGACAGCCTTCTGGGCTTAATTAAGAAAAGACTGTGCTTTGATTCAGTGCTCCTTTTACCTAGAGTGTTACTGTGGCGGAGATGAAGCTTATAGTTAAAGTATGAATGTTGTAATTGAAAGGACTCCCATTCCCAGAGTACACATTACCATATTAAACTTCAGAAATAGTCACTATCTCCTTCTGATAGGCTGTAATGCTCAATGTTATTTCGAATGCATTAAATTATGTGAATCTTCTCCTCAGCTGCATAAACCTAGTGAGCTGTGCAGACCTTGAGTGGAGTCTAACCCTTTGAATTAGTTCTGACATTATTTTTAGATGGAAATTAATAGGAACTTATTAAGGCTAAAGCTGGGAGAGATGCCAAATCCCTTTGCAAATGGAGAGCATGTTCTTCATCCAGACTGGAATGCACGCTTCACTGTTATCCTGCCATAATATATGAGTGCTTCAATGTTTCTAGGCATTAGGCCTGGTAGGGAAGGTCACTCCCTGACCTTGCACTGAACCATATAGACCACTTGGCTCCACAGGTAACTCTGGGTTGGTGTTCAGTTGCCAACTGAGGCTCCACCACTTTCCCTCAGCTCCTATAGGTTGGATAGACCAGAAATAAGGTCCCAGGAGCTATCTGCTGCTGGGAGGAGGCAAATGTGGCGCTTGGGCCTCAGCTTTGGTGCCTTGGAGTTTGGGCATGGCTCAAGGGTAGCACCCTCCCCCCTGAGTCAGATGATTACGGGTTCAAGTCCCGTCCCAAAGACTTGAGCACCCAAGTTCAGGCTGACACGCTACTGCAGCACTGACGGAGTGCAGCAATATCAGTGGTGCCACGTTGTGGAGGAGGGGGCGGGGTTTTCTGGCCCCGACACCAGGGGGCATCATCGCGGGTGGATGGGAAAATTTGGAGAGCCGTCAAAAATCCCAGCCATGATGTTAAACCGAGGGCCCCCACCACCCCCCCACCCCGCCGTCTATCGTCTCAGGTAAACATAAACAATCTAATGTCACTATTTCAAAGTTGAGCAAGAGAGTTATCCCCTGGTGTCGTGAACAATGTTTATTCCTTGACCGACATTATCAGAATAGATTATCTGGTTATCATCACATTGCTCTTTGTGGGATCTTGCTGTGCTGCCATGTTTCCCACACTGCACCTGTGGCTACACTTCGAAAGTACTCCACTAAGTGCTTTGAGAAGTCCAGGGTTTGTGAAAAGGGCTTGAAAAATACAGGTTTTTCGTTCAGTTAGGTGAAAACTCTTTCTTTCCACAGTGGTACAGCGTGCTGACCCCCCTCTAGGCTCGCTATGAAGAACAGAGGCCGAGATAGTGGACAAGCTGGTTGGCAGCTCTTGTGGAACCCATACGCCAATAAATGGCGGCACTGGCAGTGGAGATCCCTGGACAGGATGAATTGGAGAGAAAGACTTGCTTTCTGGCTTCTTATGACAGAGACGGAAGAAAATTCAGAGGCCGGTAGGGTTCAAATGGGAGCGTGTTAGTTTGTGACATCGTGGTTCAAGACACGTTCGTTGGATTTGAATGCACAATCTCAGCTGACACTTTACCAGTGCTTTTCCTGGAGGTGCAATCTTTCAGAGAAGTCTTTAAATCAAGGTGCTCTGTGTCTGTTGACACGGATGGAACAGACCCCTTGGAACTATTTGGAAAGCAGGGGAACGATCACAGTACTCTGATCAATGTTCTACTCTGGAAAGCCAATTGGTGAAGGATGATATACTAGAGCCAGTCTTTATCCAGTCTTACATTTATTTACAGAGTGAAACATTACAAGCCTACACTTTCTAACTCGACCACCCCACAATTTCAATAAGTATTGTTAAAAAGAGTCAAAGCTTTTTGTCTTGCACTCATCAGGACACTCCACAAGAATACCAGTATAAAGGGAAAACAACAAGTTCTACTGTATGTGAAGAGAATGCTGATTGGTTGGCAAGTGGACTCTGATTGGTAGAGGTTTCGCCATGGAGATTGCAACAATTGAAGGTGACTGACAGTTAACTGCCAAGCATTGTTTGAAATTTAGACCAGGCAGCTTGACCCTGATTGGTCAAGGCATTGCCCTGAGGAATGAGTCAGCGAATGGCTGTCACTTACTTTGTTTAGCTGAAACAGGTGCATGGTGTCTACAGTTCTTTCTGTCTGCAAAGAGCAGGGCCCCATGTATTAATATATGTAGCTTCCAGTACATGCAAATGTGCCACACTGAAAGCCTGACTGACAATCTTAAATTGGTTGTCAGTGTAATTCTTAGCACGCTGAGGATTATTTAGCGAATGTTGTCCAATCGCATAATTACTGTTGGACACTGTGTTTTGAGTTTTGTAAGCACAAGCTGGTTTGGTATGGTCTGTACCTTGCCCGTTGCGAACAGCGGCTAGGACATGCTGTTTGATACAATCCACCAGTCTTTGGGATGTGCAGCCTATATACCGAGCATCACACCGACACTGAAATTCATACATCACATCACTCATTTGTGTGATAGGCAGACCGTCTTTTTGGCTTGATGGCAGCATCCTGTTAGTGGTGAATACCACTCATGTTGCTCCTGCATAGTATCAGTGCGAAACAGCTAGCTTCACCTGTTGTTCAAAGTTTTGATATACCTTGCCCTTCCGGGGTAATCTGAGGTAAACTGGGCACTTTTCAGGGCCGAAAGTGACGGCCTTAGGCCTGTTTGTGAGTTTGCGTGATATACAGCACGGAATGATCTGGTCAGTGTAGCCATTATCCTGCAGGATGCCTTTGATGCCCTTATTTCAGCATCAAGCTTGCATAGTGAGCAAATGGTTCGGGCCATTGCTTTATGCGCATGATTTCAATTTTGGTCTACCTTCATCCCGAATGAAATGGGAAGAGGTATTTGCCGAGTTCAAACTCCTCCACCCCCAACCTTCCCGCGTTAAGCCAGCGTCAACTGAAGGTGCTGAATCCTTGAAAGCACACTTAGCTGTTCGAGCACACGCAGATGGCAGGATTCCTGTCGACCTGTCTGACTAACACATGCAATGCAAATTTCGAGGCCTTAAGACCAACCTGGACATACACATCAGCGTGACTGTATCGACAAAATGCATGCCATTCTTAATGACAGGCCAAATTCGTATCTGTTCGAGCTGCCACTCATCACAACCAGATGGCCTTGTTTGAAAGGAAACTAAAGAGAAAAAACGCTCGCTGGACTCGTGTAAGAGTGATGAGCTACCACGTGATATATATGATAGGGTTCGCCCTCATGGTTCACTGCACCCATGTATGTATGGGCTGCCCAAGACACAGAAAAGTGATGGCCCTTTACTACCCCCCCCATCTTACCTATGACTGGTTCTGCACGACATCAGTTGGCCAAATAGCAGGTGAATTGTTACAACCCACATTGACCACGTTTTCCACATACACAGTGAAGGATTCCTTCACATTTGCAAAGGCCATACAGGATTTGGCATTTCAATCGCTATGTTGCATCCATGTGCTCATTTGACATTGCTAGCTAATTCAACAATGTTCCACTTAAGGAAGCCATAGATATTTGCACTGGTGATCTAGACCCACCACCATTGCGTGAATCTGTATTCATTGAACTTACAGGCTGGAATTTTACCCTTGGCAATCAGTGGACCTGGGACTGGTTGGGAAACAGGACCCCAACCGCGATTGGCCCACGACTGCGATTTCACGCAGACTGGCCCATTAAGGCCCGCCCAACATGAAATGCGACTTCCCAATGGTCAGGAAGGGCCGGGTTGAGGGGCTTTTGGGTGCCAGGCCCAATGGAAACCAGGCAGGTGGTTTAAAAGTGGCACAGGCAGCTCCTTGAAGGCTTCCAGGGAAGAATCATATCTTCTGCGTCCTGGAGAGTGAAGCAATGGCCTCAACAGTGACTGGGTGGGAGGGCAGGACAGGTGAGCACTCCCCCATCCCCACCACCCAACCCCCCCCCCCCCACCCCACCTGCCGGGGTTTTCAGTGGAGGGCCTCGCGGTAATCTTGAAGGAAGTGGCTGCCAGAAGGGACATCCTCGTCCCCACACAGGGAAGGAGGAGGCCACTGCACCAGACAATAAAAGCCTGAGTGGAGGTGGCAGCCAAGGTGGGCAGCTATGGCAATGTGTGGCGCATGTGGGTGCAGTGCCACAAGAGGTTTAATGGCCTGCTGTGCTCGCGAAGGGTGAGTTCCAGGTTGGCATGCATCAGTGTGTTGAAATGTTAAGGTGTAGCCATCCCTCCTGTGGAGCTCAGGGATGTTAGAATCTGAGTGCGAACTGTCAATGACACCGGAGCTGACCAAGAGGGTGAGCCCTGGCTGCTTGAACAGAGTGCCTTGCCCTCGCTGCTGTGCACCGACATTCTAGCCGAAGATCTAATGCCCACCGAGATGCTGGTATCTTCACTGGTGTCTGATTCAGAGAGCGGGTGTGACACAGGAGAGGTGCAGCTGAAGACCGACGATCCTCTGGCGTTAGGAGTGGCTCTTCAGGGTCCTGCAAAAGATTGCCTGCTGGCAAATCTAAGGAAGAACAAAAACATGCCATTAGCTTAAGTCATCACTCTGTCACTGTGCATGCCAGACACCCTGGTGAGACAATGGAGATCTGCATCATGGTGCCATCGTCTTTCAATGGTTATTGGGGATTCCAGTTTTGAGGCTCTCATCAATGAAGAGACTACCCAAGAATGTTTGTACCATCTGAAACTCTCACCTCTCTGCACTGCATTCTTACCTTTGTTTGACACCCCAGCCTGTCCATGACCAGCTGAATGAGGCGTGTGAAACCTCGCCAGTTCCAAGGTGTCCTGCTCAAATCTGGTCAATATTAGGAGGTGTGGGGGGGGGGGGCTCCGCCTGTCCATGTCCTGTCAATGTTGTTATAGCTCATCTTCTTCTCCTGAAAGGACAGAGGAGCATTGATTACTCCACTCTCTACCTGCAGCGCCATTGCAGCCTGGCCAACCCCACCTGAGGAACACCTCCCAGGGCACATCCGGGCAGACCCTCCTTTGGCATTGCACCTTGGACATATTGAAATAGCTACATTGCTGCCTGTAAACCCTGGCAGCAGGATAGTGGTGTCTTCTGTGACCCCTTCCACCTTGGACAACCTGCTGGCCCTGTGCCCCTTGTGCCTGCGTCTCTCCTCCCACAGGTCCCTCCCCTGGAGGCTGTATTGGGACACCCGGCCTCCTCTCCCTTCTGCCCCTCTCTTCCTCCTCAGAGGAGGAGGTGCCTCCAGCGGAGGCCACAATCCCCATTCCCAGGGTTACAGAAGGCTGTCTGATACCTGGAAGTGTCCACACGGTCAAAATCCTCCGGGGGTCTTGGAGACACCAGTGAATCCTGAACTGAAGCCTGGAAATGCTAAGAGTGGAGCTCAGAACTGAGATGAAGCTGTCAAGTTCAAATAAGCAACCAGCAGCAAACTATCTCCTAAACTCCTCACGCTGGCAATGCTGCTGACTTTGTTTATCCCGCCCGTGGATGAGGTATTGCAAAATGTGGGCTGGCCGCCTGCCCGTTTTGCCTGTGCGATGAGCGCAAAATCTGGATCAATTGGGTTTTCAATGGCCTTAAGTGGCCTTTTAACTGATGTGGCTCCGACACCCGCGCACGCCCGCTGACCTGGAGATTGCGCGTTGGCGAGACGACATTGGGACACTCGCCCGACGTCTTCTCGCGCTGTTTTACGCCCGATCGGGTCGGGTGCACGCCCGCCCTTGAGGCGTAAAATTCTGCCCATAAACTTGGCAACTCGCACAGTTGAGTTCAGTTTTAACGACACCATGTTTGCCCAAATAGATGGTGTTGCCATGGGATCCCCTCTGGGCCCAGCTCTCACAAACATCTTTGTTTGGTTCCATGAGAAACATGTCTTCAATGGCATGATGCCTAACCTCTTACCACTTAAATATCTCCGATATGTAGATGATACGTTCGCTATATTTAAATCTATAACTACATGTAATAATTTCCTTACGTCTTAATGGGCTTCCTCCTGTGCTCAAATTCACCTTTGAAGTGGAGCCGTCAAACGAACTCCCCTTCCTTTACATACTAGTTGAGAAATCCACGAGGGAGTCCCCTACCACAGTCTACTGCAAGTCTACCTTCACTGGTCAATACACGCATTGGGATTCTTACAGTTCCTCACTCTATAAGATTGGTCTTATTGACAACCTTGCAAACAGGGTCCGAGCCATTTGCTCACTATGCAAGCTTGATGCTGAAATAGGGCCTATCAAATACATCCTGCAGGATAATGGCTACCCTGATCAGATCATTTCACGCTGTATATCACGCAAACTCATGATCGGACCTAAGGCCATCACTTTCGGCCCTGAAAAGTGCCCAGTCTACCTCAGGTTAGCCTGGAAGGGCAAGGTATCTCAAAACTTTGAGCAACAGTTGAAGCTAGCTGTTTCACACTGATACTATGCAGGAGCAACATGAGTGGTACTCACCACGAACAGAGTGCTGCCATCAAGCCAAAAAGACACTCTGCCTATCACACAAATGAGTGATGTGGTATATGAATTTCAGTGCCAGTGTGATGCTAGATATGTAGGCTGTACATCCCAGAAACTGATGGATCGTATTAAACAACACATCCCAGCCGCTGTTCGCAATGGGCAAGGTACAGACTGTACCCAGCCAGCCCCTGCTTGCAAAACTCAAAACACAGTGTCCAACATTTGATGTAATTCCACAATTGGATGACATTTGCTAAATAACTCTCAATGTGCTAAGAATTACACTGACAACCAATTTAAAATTGTAAGTTGGGCTTGCAGTGTGGTACATTTGCATGTGCTGGAAGCTACATCTATTAACACACAGGGCCCTGCTCTTTGCAGATGGCAAGAACATGTACACATATTGTGCCTGTTTCAGCTAAACAAAATAAATGACAGCCATTCGCAAAATCATTCCTCAGGGTCATGCCTTGACCAATCAGGCTCAAGCTGCCTGGTCTAAATTTCAAACAACGCTGGGCAGTTAATTGTCAGTCATCATCAATTGTTGCATTCCTCATGGTAACGCCTCTACCAATCAGAGTCCACTTGCCAACCAACCAGCACTCTCTTCACATACAGTACAAATTGTTGTTTTCCCATTACATTGGTATTCTTGTGAAATGTCCTGATGGGTGCAGGACAACAAGCTTCCACGTGTCCCTTTTTCAGCAAAACGCAACTTTCGTACTACCGAATGGCTAGTTCAATAAGTGATTTATTTATATGTGCTCAAGTGGAACTCCAATTAATACCCGCACCTGCATACAATAAATATTTCCACTCATTTACAACCAACAGTCAAAATACATCTAACCACTAACAAAATCAAAACAGATTAACCAGCCCTTCATCTCATTTGTGAGATCTTGCTGCGTGCAATTGGTGGCTGCATTATCTGTCTGACAGTAACACCATTTCAGAAGGAATGAATTTGATGCGCAGTGCATTGGGATGTCCCTGTGAGGATGATAAGTTGTCAGATAAACACACATTCTTGCCCCTGTCCCAGCTTTGCGTTCAGTGCAGCATTAGTACAGGCCTGATAAAATCAGCTGATTCTCCTGTAGGGAGGGTCATTGTGACTGAAAAAAAAGGATTTGAAAAGGAAACATTCGCATGGCTATGGAGAAAGAGAGGGAGTAGGGTTGGAGGGGTGGGAAGTGGGACTAATTGGATAGCTCCTGCGAAGAGCCAGCACCAGCATGATGGGCCAAATGGCCTCCTTCTCTGCTATACCATTTTATGATTTCTTCTGTACAAACAAGACAGGAAGATTACTTCCTTGTGCCTTGTGTTGAGAAAGCATTAAATGCAATCTCACTAGAAATTGCTAACATAGGAGATCTTCCTGCTGTGCTTAAGATATTGTGACACTGAGTGACCAGATGCAATTGACTTGCTGTGTTCCCCACCCCCCCACCCCCTTCACCATCAGACAAAAGTAAACAAATAAAGAGATCTTATTTATAACATTTCTTTTACAGTAGATTCTGACCCTCTTCACAGTGACCTGTGAATAACCCCAAACGGAGCACCAAGTGCTACATCAACCCTTTCTTTCCAGTCTCCGCCCCTGCCTCAGCTCATCAGCCTGCTGAAACACTCATTCATGCAATTGTGTTTCGTACCTTGGAGATTTGCAGAGATGACTCTCACCAGGTTGTGTGAGAGAACAGGACTTCAGTTCAAAAGTTTAAAAAAATGTCTACAGTTACAATATTCCAGCTTAGTTTTGGTTTCCCTCTCTCTGTAATCATATCCACAGCATACAGCACAGAGAACAGTCAGCAGACACATGTAATCAAACACCGCCCAACTGAACACATCTTTTCCCTCCTGTTAAACCAAAGGACTTTATTTTAAATTAGCCTATTCTAAACAACAAACTGCCATACATCAAGTCATTTCTTAGCGTTCAGGATGTCCGTTCTCTCAAAGTTTGAGAAATAGTCTTTGAGATATGAAAGTTGCTGATGATGGTGCTGAGATAGACGAATTTGAGGTTGCCATTCCACCCGATCACTTCAGTGAGGGGGATGATCAACATCATGATCGCTCATCCGAAAAGGACATGTATCCTCATAATCGCTGCCCTCAAAATATCCTGGTCTGCTCTATATCAAGCGTTTCGCATTCCACTTTGAGTTGCCATCCAACAGGTAAGCATTGGTAGCGAGCAACCGCTTGCTCTGCTTTGGTCCTGATAGACAGGATGCGAGTTGGTGGTTGCTATTTGGCCGTTGGGAGGGGACCCAATCTCCAACTTCAAATCATGGTCCCCTTGCACAAGCATGGTCCGCTTGTCGAAGTATGTTTTTGCTTTACCTCGTCACTTTGTGATTTCTTCTGCCTTCCCTCTGACGCTCTCGTTGGACAGCGGAGATGGCTTAAGAATGGTCAGCAGCATGTGAAAGTTTGGCTGCTGTCTTTCCAGTCAGAGCGTGGGTGGATCGATTTTTGCAAAGTAGGGTGTGAATGGATTGTTTAAACATTTTTTTCCCTCAGACACTAGCTCTCAGACTGTCCTTGACCATCCCGCTGAATTGTTTGATGCTACCATCCGATTGTGGATTGTATCTCGATGTCAGATGGTGGTGAATTCTGCAGCTTTCTAGGAATGCCATGAACTGACTGGAAACAAAGTGCTCCATTCTCTGTGGTAATGGTCTCCAGCAAACCCCATTCTACAAAGACTGTTAATTCCTAGGGGCTGCTTGCATTTTCCCAAAAACATCTACTTGGAGTTGTTGCCACGGTTTTGTTGGTCATGGGGTCGGTTATAGAGGTGCAGGATGCAGTTTAACAGATTTTTCACTGAGTGTAGTTTCTAATTAATTCTTCTACTTGGTGATCTGTTGCTGGCCCCCAGACTGCTTCACGGGATTGTTGTTTAATTTTAACAACACCCAAATGTCCTTCATGGACTAGATTCAATGCATGTTGCTGTAGCACTGTTGGGCTAACTGCTTGAGTTCTGTGTGTGATACAACTGTGAGTACATTGTGTACTCTGTAGTGTGGGATCAGTTCTCCCTCTATTTCATAAGGCCACTCAGTTTTTGGGTATTGGCTTACTTTCTGCAGTACGTTGTCTGTCGCTGATTCTGTCTTCAACTCCTCTCACGTAACAGGATTTACAGTTGCGTGCGAGATCACTGTGACCATGTGGTCTTTGGCAAGTCGCCTCGCTATCGCTAAAGCTTTCAGCGGTAATAGTACAGCTAGATATGACAGCTAATCGTTTGCGGGAACCTCTGAGGTACTCGGCCTTGAAGTTGGACTGATGAAGATGATCTGACCATCTGCAGATATGCAGAGATAAAAACAAAAAAACTGCGGATGCTGGAAATCCAAAACAAAAACAGAATTATCTGGAAAGGTCGACGACCAGATCCTGACATAGATATCAATGTAGTCAGCGCTTGGTAATTGGTGCAGAGAGTGAGCTTTCTATCATAGAGATGCATGTGCTGATGTTCAGATGTGTAGATGCAGGCTGCTGCTTCCCATTCTCCAGTAGAGTATTTGTGTTCAGTTTCCGACAACGATCATTCGCTTTCTTCAATGTACTATCAGAGTACAGCTCCAATCACATTTCCTGATGCACCGATTGAAACACGAGTTTCTGGATGTGGGATAAAATGCACAAGGGCTGGTGGATAGGCTTTCTTCACCTTTAACCTGTCAAACATTGTTCGCTGTGCGATTGTCCATTTCCATTGTGCATCTTTGCGCAGTAACTTTCGAAGAGGCTCAGCGATCTCTGCGTACTTAGGAACAAATTTGTGATAAAAGCTGGATGTACCGAGGATCGATGCCAACTCTTTCACTTTAGACTGGGTCTGAAGCAAATGAATGGCTTTGACCTTGTTATGTGAGTGAGTAGGTGTGATGTGCCAACGCCGAATGAGGAGCAACACCGAAATGTCCGTGATCTCGATTGAGCATTCCTTGAAATGACCTGGTGCTTTACCATCCATGATGCTGTACATCACTCTCAGGAAGAGACTCCTCCACTTCTTCAACTGATGAAGTCTTCTTATTTGATGACCTGCACACCTTTGCAAAGTGATTCACCTTTCAGCATGAGTTACACTTTTCCCCCTTGAGCTGGACATGGTGTTGTGATGGGTACATCCACAATTTTGGGCACATTTTTTGAGGGTGTCTGACCGTGATGGGTCAAACATCGATGAGACTGCTGAGGTATCTCAGTCTGTAACACTTGCACTTGAGCTGGCCGGGCAAGTTGTGCCTGTGAGCCTGAGGGTGGAGTTTTCCCAGGATCGCACTAAGTGCAGTAGCGGGTGAGTAAAATAGAGTCCTACCCGCAGATGAAAGTGGCGGGTTTTCACGCCATATCTTCCCGAGCCCGCCTCATTATATATTCACAGCCGCAAAACACGCCGTTTCCATGGTGGGCAGGCTGTCAGTCACCCGCTCGCCATCACCCTGCTGTTTCATCACGCACGCCGCCATCTTTAAAAGGCAAGGCGCTCATCGCCACCAGTTCACCACAGCTGCCGGGGAGACCTAGCCAGCAAAGGCAAAAGGACTCCAGCCCCCCCGCTTCAATGACGGGTCCCTCGAGCGACTGTTAGATGCCGTGGAGGCCCACCGGGATGTGCACTACCCCCCCCACCTCCGCCGGCTCTGGCCGCAGGATGGGTAGCAAAGTCACTAACCCGGCTTGGGAGGTGGTGGCAGTGGTGGTCATCGCAAATGCCCTGCTGAGGAGGACAGCCACCCAGTGCCACAAGAGGATGAATGATCTCCTCCATTCTGCCAGGGTAAGTCACTCTTTTCATCACTGTCAACTCACACACTCACAAACCCATCACACACCCACAGGGCCCTCACTCGCACCCAGTCCATGGGGCATCACCATTCATTCTCTCGCACTCTTCATTCACTCTTTCACACACAGGCCACTGCCGTGCACTAATTATCTCCCCTTGCTTCCACAGGCACATCTGCCAAGCAGCCAATGGAGTCCAAGACCCAGGGCCTCCAATCAAGCCCCGAAGATACCTCTGAAGAGGAATCTGAAGGCACCTTCCCTGAAGTCCCGTCACAGCGCTCACCCACACCCTCCACCAGCGCAGAGACACACACCTCAGTGGGACCTAGTTCTAGAGTAGCCTCAGGGTCACAATCTGGTGAGCACACAGCACTGTCTGATCCACAGCAGGTGGAGGCAGGGACTCCCCAGGTCCCCGGCACTCGGAAGACTGCTGGAGGCCAGAACGTTGCTGAGTCCGAGTCAGAGGAGGAGCCTCTGGACTCGGTCATGTCACAGTTGCTGGAGCTGCAAAGGCAAGCTCGGGAACATCAGGAAGGGATGTCCGCTGCACTCCCCAGATTGCAAGGCACGATGGGGGAGTCTGTCCACCTTCAGGCTGAGGTGATAGCGCCGGCATGTCAATGCACTGAGGTCAACACTGGTAGGATGGCGGCCGCCATGGAGACCTTGGTCCAGGATGTCGCTCCTGCACTGCTGCGCGGGCTGAACTCCATCACTGACGCAATAATTGGCCTCCAACTGTGTGTACGTGAGAAGGGTGTGGGGTAGCTCGATCTCACTCCAGCTACCCCTTCTCCTCAAGGAGTCAGCCAGGGGCCCTTGGACACCCACAGGGATGAGGATCAGCAGGTGCACACTCCATCCACCCAAGTGACTCTGGGAGTGATCGGCCCATCTGACTCCCCTCTTCCTGTGACCTCCGCAGATGCAGCTTCACAGGCCGAGGAGGGCGCCACTGCCACACAGCAGGATCCCAAAAGCAAGCCAGGGCCCTCCAAGCCTCGACCCTCCAGAGGATGCCCACCAAACTCATCACAGACAGGGCGTCTCGGTTAGCATGCTGCCTCCACCTCTGCTGTCAATGTCCGGGGAGTAACAAGACACAGCGGCAGTGTTAGGAAAATTAGGGAGATCACCCCTGGCCATGGAATTAAAGGGTTCCAGGATTCAAGACCTACTTGCTCACAAAAATTTTGGATGGTCCACAGGTAGCAGCGATCTGCAAGAAGACGATACTCATCCATTGCCCCAGGGTAATAGGCCAATGAGTATTCAACAGCCCACAGCAGTCAGGTCTACATTTGATATGGTAGTAAGGGATGTAAAGAAAACTATAATGATCGAACGATATATGTTCCATCAGAGATGCCAGGGAAATAATGAGCTCCTAAAAGAATATGAGGCAGTTCATTTCCACAATTTGGCACGCTAACCTATATTTGATTCATCCTGATCTCGGGATTCCCACAGGTGCAGGGTGTTATTTACTGAGAGTGAAGGAGGGAAAGGTGCTGGAGCTGGTAAGTGTATAACTATTCTCCATTCTTGCCACCGGTTATTATGGTTGTACCTGGGAGATATACAGAGATGACACTCACCAGGTTCCATGTCTGAACAGGACTTTATTTCAAAAGTTCTTTTTCCAAATGTCTGCAGTCACAAGCTTCTAGCTTGCTTACTGTTTTTCTTTCTGTGTAACTACACCCACAGGCTTGACTAATTGCACACAGCACAGAGAACAGTCAACAGGCACACACAATCCAACATCAAACAACTGAATATAAAACATGCCTTTGTTACCTCCGGACTTGGCTATTCTGACGCTCTCATAGCCGGACTCCCATCTAAGCCCCTCCGCTAACTGGAAGTCCTTGAAATTCTGCTGCACATGCTTGACTTGCACTGGATCCCATTGCTGCTGTGCATGCTGCCCTGCATAAGCTCCTAACCTGGCAGGACCTTGATTTTAAAATCGTCCCCTTTGTTTTCAAATCATTCGTTTCTTAATTGTTTCGCGGAACGTGAGAATCCCCTGTCGGCTGCTCCTCCCCAGCTGCCATTCAGAATGTTCTGACTTGTGTTTTCAAATCCCTCCCTACCCCAGAAACGTCCTCCTTCAACCCTGCGAGTTTTCCGATTCTGGCCTCTTGCAGATCCCAAAATTGCTGCACCATTGGAGGCTGTGCCTTCATCCACCTAAACCCTGGAAATCCACCCCCACCCCCCCCACCCCACCCAAATCCCCCACCCCCCACCCCTCCCCTGCCTAACCCTCTGCTCCTTTGCCTCTCTCTCCTACCTCTGTAGCCAAGCTTTTCACCACTTGCTCTAATATCACCTTAGGTGACTCAGTGTCAATTTTCTTTTGATGATGTTCCTGTGAACTGCCTTGGGTCATTTTAGTAGTTTAAAGGCACCATAAAAATGCAATTTGTTGTCGTGATCTCTGTGACTGTGTGGCACATCTGAAGCTGGCATTTTACTAGATTCAAATGCAGATTGGCAGCATCCCACAGGCAAGATATGAAATCCTGTCTCTTTCAATCCCTTTGAACAGAAGTCCTTCTCAAGGAGATCGAGGTTCTTCTGGTTTCTGTTACCATCTGCCATCTGCCGATGATTCAATTTCACCTTCCATTCAAATACCATCAGCAGAATTTAATCTAGATTGAATACGCCACGTGATTGGCACATCAATTGCTATCGTGAGGATTGAATAAGAAGCAAAAAATAAAGACGAGGGAGCTATGGCCAAATAAAAGAAAAAGCAGCTCAACTCCTTTGCAACCACCGGTGGCCTCTGTCAAACTGCTCTGCCGTCCAAACTCTGACAGCGCCCATTTGGATCCTGTACTGCTTGACCCCTCTTAACCACCTGGGAGCATTCATGCCACACCAGCTGGCATGCTCGACCAGTCCACGCTCTGCCAACTTCTGACTGGTACCTTAAACAGATTGTTATGTTGGCTGCTTGAATGGGCCAACTGGAACAGACTCAAAGAGCAAACGCTCACCTTGGTTTGCCTCCCATCGCGCCGTTTGGAGGACAGTTCCTCTGGCATCGCCACAAGGACACGGCCTTTCCCCCGGCTACTCCCCGAGCTCACGCTCGGAAGTTAGAAACCGGAGGAGGCCATTCAGCCCCTCAAGTCTGTTTTGCCATTTAGTTGGATCGTAGCGGACCTGTACTACTCTTTATCCTTTCATGGGGTGTGGGCGCCGCTGGCAAGGCCAGCATTTGTTGCCCATTCCTAATAGCCCTTGGACTGGGTGGCTTCTCTGGCCATTTCAGAGGACAAATAAGAGTGAACCACATCGCGGTGGGTCTGGAGTCACATGTAGGCCAGACCGAATAAGGACTGCAGATTTCCTTTACAAGTCAATCAGGTGGGTTTTTAACAACAATTGAGGATAGTTTCATGGTCACCGTTACTGAGACTAGCTTTCAATTCCAGATTTGTTAATTGAAGTTAAATTCTACCAGTTGCCATGGTGGGATCTGAACCCATTGCCCAGAGCATTCGCCTGAACTGTTGGATAACAAGCACACTAACATTGCCACCATCCCAACATCACCCTTGAACTCCCATTTCACGGCCCTGGTTCCATTTATCTTAATCCTCTCGCCAATCAATCTCAGTTTCAACATTTTCAGTTGGTTTCCCAACCTCAGCAGCATTCTGGGGAGGAGAGAGTTCCAGGTTTCCATTACCCTTTGTGTGAAGAAGTGCTTCCTGACCTCACCCCTGAATGATGGCTCCAATGTTAACGTTGTGGCCCCTAGTCCTGGTCTGCCCTCACCCAAGGAAATACAATAGCTTCTATCTGTCCACCTTATCGTCTCCTTTTATCACCAACTACCTCAATTAGATAACCCCTTCATCATCAAGGGAATACAAGCCCGGTCTATGCAGCCTGTCCTCATAATGTAATTCTTTTGGGCCTGGCATTATTCTGGTGAAAGTGTACTGAACTCCCGACCCCTAATCTTGGCATCCTCAAGCCTACTATATTGTTGAGGGTGCTGCACACTGCTTTGGTGGTCAGCTTCAGCTACCATCTGAATGGATTAGAATACACATCATTGTCCTGTTAATGTGAGCTGCACTAACTCAGAAAATCAGCCAGTATCATCCAAAAGAAGGAACGATTTCCATTTCTATAGCGCCTCTCAACACCTCAGGAAGTGCCAAAGTTCTTTACTGCCAATATGAAAGTAGGGAATGTAGCAGCCAATGTGTGCACAGCAAGCTCTCACATATAGCAATGGAATAATGACCAGATAATCTGTTTTTGGGTGTTGGTTGGGGGGGGGGTGTAAATATTGACCAGGACACCGGGGAGAACTCCCCTGCTTAACTTCAAAACAGTGTCCCAGCATCTTTAGTGTCTATCCATGATGGCAGACAGGACCTCTGTTTAACATCTGATCCAAAAGAAGGTTGAAGAATAAATATTGGGCTGAACACCATGGAAAACTCCACTGGCCTTCCAAAAAAGTGCCACAGCATCTTTAATATTCACCCAAGAGGGGCCTCTTTTTAGTATCTCCGATAGTGCGGTGCTCCCACTTTACTGGTACTGGATGTGTTAGCCTGTAATATGGACACAGTTCTCTGGAGTGGGATTTGAATCCACAACCTTCTGGCTCAGAGTTGACTCAGCCACAACTGACATTGTAAATGACTTCCAAATGGCATATTTACAGTTTGAGAACATAAGAGTGGAAAAAAATAAGAGCAGGAGTAGGCCATTGGGCCCATCAAGCCTGCTCTGCCATTCAACATGATCATGGCTTTAACTCCACTCTGCTGCCTGTTCCCAATAACCTTTGACTCCCTCATAGATTAAAAATCCGTCTGTCTCAGTCTTGACGATACACGTAGATACGATGATATACGTATTTTTCAGTGATGTAGCCTCTACTGCTCTCTGGGGAAAAGAATTCCAAAGTTTAATGATTCTCCGAGAGAAGAAATTCCTCCTCATCACCATTTTAAAGAGGATTCACCCACGAGGGAAGACATTCCCTCAGCATCCACTCTGTCAAGACCCTCAGCATTTTATATGTTTCAAGAAAATCGCCTCCCAGCCTTCTGGAATCCAGAGAGTAGGCCCAACCTGCTCAACGTTTAGTCATGAGACAACCTCTTCCTCCCAGGAATCAGCCTAGTGAACCTTCCCTGAACTGCTTCCAATGCAAGTATGCCCCTCCTTAAGTAAGGTGACCAAAACTGTACACAGTACTCTCGGTGCACTCTCACCGATGCCTTTCCCCTACTTATATATGCTCCATTGCCCTTGCAATGAGTTCTAGGTTTAGAGGAAGAGCAAAAAAGGAAAGTTCAGTGGCCATCTCGCCCTTCGAATAAGACAACGGAAGATAATCATGGAGAGGAGGACAGGGAGAGGCTAGAGGTGAAAGAGGGTTCTGCACTGTGTTGAGCGCTGTGCAAACATAACATAGCATTTAAGCATGGGCTTCACTCAAAATATTCACCAACTGCATCATTAATCTGTTAATTGCTCCAGTGTACAGATCACTTTATGTCCTCGTTACTCACCATATTCCACTGTGAATAACTGAAGCTCCTTATTACACTATTATTGTGTCATCAGTGGGGCCTTTATTTCATTGATTCAAGTAATGGTCCGATTATATAGTTGTATCCACTTACATGGCACTTGAAAGAATCTATTGAATACTTACTGACCAGGGGCCTCTTATCAGCCTGCCAAAATGTACACTATGACCCCAATGGATTAAAAAAAACATTTCTCTCAGCGTGTAGGCATCGCTAAGTTATCTGCTCACTCCTTGTAGCCCTGAGAAAGTTGGGGGTCTTTTCCATTTAGTTGCCAGCTTGGCTGTGCTGATAGTGTGGTTGCCTCTGCAATGGGAAGCTGTGGATTGAAGCCCCTACACATTAGGAACAGTGCCCCAGGCGCTGTCTTTCAGACTGAGATGTTAAACTCAGGCTCCACCTGCTATTTCAAGTGGGTGCAACAGATCTGAAATGTAAACATCACTCGTGAGCCGGACGGAAAGGAAGTCCTGGAAATGGCTGGAGAGAAGAGGGAATGAGGGCACAGCCTGACGGAGAGAAAGGTACAATGCTCCCATCGATACAATGCACGGATGGTGCCAACGGTAGACAAAGAGAGTGACTGGAGGGGCCAATTGACACAAAATTTAGGAGATGGACACAGAGGATAAAATGGATGATGGATATAATGGAGTGGATGCAGTTGGCCTGCACGGTATGTGTAAAGGCAGTACAGAGCAGATAGAAGTGGAGATCCACTGGGAAGAAGCTGACACCGACAAGTGAGCGAATAGATCCCCTCACACTATTTGAAGAAAATCAATAATTGTTCCCCAACTCCCAACATGAAAACTGTTATTTATGGGATCTTGCTGTGCACTAATTAGCTGCTGCATTGATTTTCTGGTTGTGAAGTACTTTTGGAGATCCCAAAGGACGTGAAAGGTGCAATATAGGATGGAATCTTACAGCATAGAAGGAGACCATTGGCATCGATCGGTATGTCCTGGACAATCCAGTTTAGCCCTACTCCTCCTTCTGTAATATTATCGTCTGGCGCGATAGTGCATATTGCCGTCCTGAGGTCATCTTACCATATTTTACATTTATGGGGTGGGGGAGGGGAGATAGGGGAGTGGCCTGACCAATTTATGGCCTTAAAATCCAGCATTAATTTCTAGTTTAGAGCTATTGGCTAATTCTACCTTCCAGCTTTTTGTCCATAATCTGTAGTTACAGCATCTCAGGTGCACATCTGAATGTTTTTTTTGAGTAGGATAAGGGTTTCTGCACTCACCACCCTTTCAAGAAACGCGTTCGAGGCCTCCATTGCCCAATGGATAATAACATTTCTCCTCAGCTTCTCTCTAACCCTTTTACCCATTACTTTAAATCTATGTAGCTGCCCTGGTTTTTGACCTCTCTGCCAGGGGAAATAGGTCCACTGAGAGCACCTCATAATTCTATACACCTCAGTTAATTCCCCCTCAGCCTTCTCTGTTCCAAGGAAAACAACCCCAGCCTATCCAATCTTTCTTCAGTGCTAAAATTCTCCATTCCTGTCAACATCCTCGCAAATCTCCTCCTGTGTGCTCTCTCCAGTGCGACCACATCCTTCCTGTATTATGGTGGCCACAGCTGTTACCTAGTACTGTACTCTCATTTCAATCGAGCTGGGGTTTTATACAGTTTTAGCTGAACCTCCTTGTTTGATTTCTCCCCCCTCCACCCGCCATCCTCCCAGACCAAGGATGCTGACATCAAGTGTCGCAGGTGCGCTCAACTAACCCACCATGTCTAGAGAATGGATCCAGGAAACTTCCAACTCAAAGACTCAATTGGCTGAATTTTTTGAGACACGCCAATGTCCATAATGGATGTGAGTGTGGCCCATAAATAACTGACGCCGACCGGTCTGCCTGTTTCCCGATACTGATCGTGACGTCAGCCATTCTTATAATATAAGGGTCTGGCATAGAAAGGGTTAGTGTGGGACTGGCTGCAGTACTGTCCTCACTGTGATGTAAAGGAACACATGACCTCAGGCTCAAGGGCAGACTTGTACTGGATAGAGACGTGTGTAGAGGCAAGCATGGAGACAGCTCCTAGCTTAGACCATATACTGTATATAGGAATAAAGTCACTAGTAATTAATAAGCGCCTACTGTTAAACTATATAAGACTCAGAACCTCTTTGTGAGACCTACACACAACGCCATACAACAATTTTGACCAAGGCAGGTTCAGCGCCTGGCAAGTCCACCCACCCACCCCACGAGATGGGCTGACAATTAGCCTCATTAAGAGCCTGTTAACCAGGGATGTAGGAGGCCAACTTAGAGTTTCCACTGTGCCCCCTGTTTACCTGACATGAGGGGCTGATCAACTACCTGGGGGTGCGCATTCCAGTGGCAGGCCAGATTCCAATGCTCCAGGAAATCCTAAAGGACCCTCCCTGTCTGTCTGGATGGAGGTGCAACCAAAGATCACACTGTAGAAGGATTACCATTATCCGCCCACTGACCCCCCACAGCACCGCCCTTCCCCTGACCCCCACCCCCTCACCCTCCGTGCCCACAGTGATGGCCTGAGATGGCACCTTCCTGATGAAGCGCCCTCTCAGTTACTTACCCTTTATTGCATCCTCTCTCAGGCACGAAGGTATCTGATTGGCCCTCCAGCTTCGAAGCCCTGCCCACCTCCCTTAATTGGACAGGAAACCCTGCCTCCATGCCAATTACCATATAGGTGCACTGCTCAAAACACTGATGGATGCCCCTTTCCCCTAGGGAGCAAGTTCCGGACCCAGGAGCAGTCCTGACCTCTGTTTCCTGCCCCCCGCCCCCCCGCCCCCCAACACAAAAATTCAGCCTCGCGTCCGCAAAACTGTCTTGCGGCACAGGGAGAATTGAGTGGGGAACTCGAAGGGATATCACTGAAAACAAACAAAGAGAGACTCAGTAAATGCAAGTATACAGCAAGTTTGCCCAGTTCTGAACTATTTGAATGAGGAGGCTGGATAGTTTGATACTCAAACATCATCTGGGGCCACTTGGTCTTCACAACACGCTGTGCTTGCAATGAACTTAATGTTCAAGTTTACTTGTAGCTCATTAAGAAAAAATTCATTCCTAATTGCTCATCCATTAACTATTGTCATCTCCAATCTCTCTCCCATTAGATGATAATGGGCACTGTGCAGTATTCTCGGCTGACAGGAATGAAGACCATCGAGTCAGTCGGAGCTGCTGGCATCAATGCTTCACCAGTCACAGTGTGAGTCTGAGACACAGCAGTGGGGCACATCCTGAATCCCCTGCAGCTGAATGCAAATGTCCAAACTGCTTTTATTTTCCACCTTAGTCTTTCATGGGATGTGGGCATCGCTGGATAGGCCAACATTTGCTGCCCATCCCTAATTGCCCTTGAACTTGCGGGGTGGCTTGCGAGGCCATTTCAGAGGGCAGTGAAGAGTCAACCACATTGCTGTGGGTCTGGAGTCACATGCAAGCCAGACTGGGTAAGGGTGGCAGATTTCCTTCCCTCAAGGGCGCTAGTGAACCAGATGGGTTTTTACGATAATCGAGGATAGTTTCATGGTCGCCATCACCGGGACTAGGTTTTAATTCCAGATTTTATGAATTGATTTAAAATCACGCTATGGTGGGAGCTGAGCCCATGTGCCCAGAGAATTAGCCTGGGTCTCTGGATTACTAGCCCAGTGACATACCACTGCATCATATCTCCCCCTCTCCGGATGCTGGCTCTTGTGTGACCCAACCTTTGGACTTTGATCTGGACAGTCTTTTGGAGCATCCACTCTTAGAATCACAATATCATTCAGCACAGAGGAGGCCATTCAGCCTAATGTCCTTGTGTTATGACACAGCTGATGCTATCGCTGAGCAAGCCAAACCTTGGGTGGAAACTTGTCTTACCGATCATAACCCTTTGTTTTGTATTTTGAAAATGAGAGGAAAACTACTACTATACTAAAAGTATAGAATCCCAGAAACACTCACAATTTTTAAAATGATTAATTATAATTAATTATAATTTTCTTTTATTAATCATTAAAATCCAGTAATATTACCCAAGGCATAAACTGCTGCTACTTTAATAAAGTACACCAGTCGACTTCTCATTCTCTCCTACTCTGCTGTGTTAATCCAGAGGAAGTTCAGGAACTGACTGCTCTCTGAAAACAGGCTTCTTTGGCTTGAAACTGGATGGCCGCTTCAAATTCACAATTTTTCTCAGCACAGAGCTGGTCCCCCATACAGCCAACACAATTCAACTAGACATCTTTACTTAAATACCCCTTTTCCCTTGGATCCTAGGCTCCATTGTTCCCAGCACCTCTTTGAACTCAATTTTTCCAAAATACAAAAATCTTTCATGTCCTCCTCCTGTTGCCTTCACTTTCGGGTAAAATAAAATTGAATAATTTCCCCTTGTTTACCTATGAAACCTTTGTAGGTTGTAAAGTCCCTTGTCACTGCTAAACTCCCTTTGAAACTTAACAGCTGAAAAGTCAAGTTCCTACTTATTTTATAAAACAAATTTCAAACCCAACCTCTGTACTCATTTTCAACTTTACCACAGCCTCTCATTACAAATGCATGTATCTACCTCCTTTGCTTTTCACCTCTCTGCTCCCATAGACAAACAGTCTTTACTAACCTTCCCCCAGTTTAATTAATTGCTTGCACGCGCATAGCCTTCTTTACATAACACCACCATATTCCCAAAAATATTTTTACAAAACCCATCTTCACACTTGTGTTGACTATATTAAAGACCTGTCCGATTAGCCCCCGCACCCCCAACCTCTGTACTCCTTCCCACAGCCCTGCAAACATTTCCTTTTTCAAGTATGTACCCAATTCCGTTTTGAAAGTTAAGACTGGATCCACTTCCAGCACCATTTCAGGATGTGGATTCCAGATCATAGCAACACCTGCTTTATTAAAAAAAAATCTCCTCATTCCCCACGTGTGTTCTTTTGCCAATTGTACTGAATGTCGGACCTTCCTGCCAATTTTCCAGGATCAGTTCCCATGAGAGGTCTCCAGCCAGAACTGCTGTATCCATTTCAAATAAAGTCGGGCCTTCTATGTGTTTGACCTAGTTGAGGTCTTTTGAGGTATGAAAGGGTTGGATAGGGGAGAAGTAGAAATTGTTCAACCTGTGGAGGTCCAAAACTAGGGGCCATAAAATGTGAGATAACCACTGTTAAGATCCCTGTGGGGAATCCATAAACCAAAAGAACCAAATTTGCTGCATGACCCCCAAATGAAAAATGTACCAACAAGATTTTATTTTAACACGATTCAGAACCAATGTAAGTTAAACATTAATTAGCAGACAAATGGTATTTCACTGACAAAGGTGAATTTCACTTTAAGTTGTTGGTCAACAAAGATACGTCACCCAAAATTACAAGAATTCACATCACTCGCTGCACAAATGCAGCACTGCTTGCAATCTCACTGTCTTTCCAGCTCTGTCTCTGGTATGTAGGATCTCTCATTTTTCCCACTCAATGGATTTGGTCCTCGAGTTACCTGCAACAGCAGCTCCTCTCCACCTGATGTCCTCGGAGACAGTTGTCACCAAACAGTACAATCTGGCAGAGCTTCCTTAGCTAGGTTCACACAATCTTGATGGCACAGATTCCCCAGAGACTCCTTTATCTAAATCCTTTCCTAAACCCTGTTAAAAGGTCTGGTCAGCTCTGGTAGAATTGAAAGTCGCAGTAAAATTGTTCAATTTTCAATATCTGCTCTAACCTTGTCTTCAGTTTTCTGCTCATTTTAACTGTATTACCTACAAACAGCTCTTTGTAAATGTGCATTCCCTGTTCTCCTCCTCTGCTGCTGATTGGAACCCACACAGTCTCCATATTTTAACTTTCCTTCCTGGGTATTGATTCCAGGTCAACAATCGCCTGGTCAGGTGGACCAGTATTCCTTATTGTCCAAAAATTACAGTCAATCCTTTTACAAGTGTTGCCATCTCATAAAAGTCCTTTTCGCACATTAAAAGAGAATTACAGATTCCCCAAACATTTTAAAGTCATTACAAATTTTCCCTACTGTTACTGCTTCCGGGTCAAGGGTCATCACATCATTAATAATCCAAGAAGACATTCAGGAGAAACTTCTTTATTAATTAGGAGAGAGAGGCTTGCTATACCATAGGGAGTTGTTGACACATAGATGCATTCAAGGGGAAGCTAGCTAAACATGAGGGAGAACAGAATAGGGTTTTATGCTGACAGGGCAAGATTAGGTTTGCTAACTGTAATTAAATGTATTCCTGGAGGTTTCATCACATGAATTGCTTCCATGCTCCAGCCATCAGTTGGCCAGCACTTCCATCCTTGTGATGCACTGCCTTCCTGTGCCAATTGGAAAGCAAAAAGACTCATTACCCAATTACCTGACTGTCAGCCAAGCAGCCATTATTTCTCATTTCCAACACTTTTATATCTAGTAAAGAAAGATGTTCAAATAATTTTTTTTAAAAATCTCGTTTTTAACGTCCCGATGATTTTTCCCCAGGGTTGCGCACCACAGTGTCCTGGAGATTGACCTTCAATTCCGGGAGACTCCAGGTCAACCCCGGAGGGCTGGCAAACCCTAGGTGAGATGAGAAACATCAGAGAAGGTTTGCCTGGAGCAGAAACATGGACCTGATAACCTGAACGATCTGCTTCTATGCTGCATGTTCTAGGTATTTCCAACTTTTAAAATCGCCTTCCCTCTGAGGGTCCATTTTGGAGATGAAATTCGATTAGGTCGATGGACGTGCTTATATATCGTTGTAAAGGCAGTATGGGTGTCAACATATCGTTATGATGCTAGGCCAGACCCAGAAGCTTTTGGTAAGTAGTCAAAGTTTGAGATTCAAGACGCTTGCTAAGAATAAAATCGCCAAAGTTCCATGGGCAGAATTTGGAGGTTGGCGGGTGGGTGGGCACAGTTGGTGGGTGGGCACGGTCGGTGGGTGGGCACGGTCAGTGGGTGGGCATGGTCGGTGGGTGGGCACGGTCAGTGTGTGGGCACAGTCGGTGGGTGGGCATGGTCGGTGGGTGGGCACAGTCGGTGGGTGGGCACAGTCTGTGGGTGGGCACAGTCTGTGGGTGGGCACGGTCAGTGGGTGGGCACGGTCGGTGGGTGGGCACGGTCGGTGTGTGGGCACAGTCGGTGGGTGGGCACAGTCTGTGGGTGGGCACAGTCTGTGGGTGGGCACGGTCAGTGGGTGGGCACGGTCGGTGGGTGGGCACAGTAGGTGGGTGGGCACAGTCGGTGGGCCTGGGAGCGGCCAAGAAAAGGCCCGCCACTTGCGATTGGCCCCCAACCATGATTTCACGCGGATGGGGCAATTAAAGTCCACCCAGCGTGAAACGCAGCTCCTCACTGGTCGGGAAGGGGTGGGTGGGGGTGGGGGCCAGGTGCCTGTCGTCCACCGTGTCCAATGGCGACCCGGCAACCGGTTTAAAAATGGCCCAGGCAGCTCCCTGGACGGCTGTCATGGAAGAACGTCTCCTCCGCCTTGTCAATATTCAAGTTATGGAGTTGAGCGTGGCTGGAAGCAGTAGACGGGAGGGCAAGTCTCCCTGGGCACTCGCCACCACTCTGGACCCCAAAGAGCCACCCCTGGAGGACCACCGGGCTTCATTTGCACCCTCATCGCACCCGCTCTCTGAACCAGGCACCAGTTCAGATACCAGCAAGGGGTACCAAGACGTGGCCCTTGGAAATGTAAGTTAAAGGCACCATGAGCATAAGAGGGACAGTTCATGAGTGATTTTCTGTTCATTTATATTTGGTTTATATGTCTGCTGGCGTGGACACCAATGCCTGTAATGACAATGTCATTATGCTTTCAATGTGACAATAACATGAAATGTGCTTTGGTTTTGATGGCCTGAGTATGCTTCACCTTTTATCTTTCTGGTGCAGGGTACGCCAGTCTGTAATGCTGCACGTGAGTGGCTGGATACCTTATTGCACAGGCATTGAGTGGACTCTGGGTATGTACGAACGGGTCATTTCAGATATCCAAGATGGAGGTGGCAGCCCTGGCATGAGGTGGGAGCAGATCTCTGGCAGCCTGGCTGAAGGAGCGTTGGATCAACGCGTCCCTGGTGTCCCTGCCTACCTGGAGGTTATCGAAGTCTGCCTCCACGCCCTCAGCATTCTCCTCACCTGGGTCCTCTTCTGACTCACTACTGGATTCATCCTCTGTGGCCTGTGCAGCTGCATCAAGATCCTCTTCCACCATTGGATCCCCCCTTGCCAGTGCCAGTTGTGGACTGCCTGGCATGCAACCACCATCAGTGACACCCGCTCTGGGGGGGGTATGGTATTGCTCCCCCAGAGCGGTCCAGGGAACGGAAGCCTATCTTCAGAAGACCTATGCTACTCTCTATCACCACCCTTGTGGAGAAGTGACTCATATTGTAACGCTGCTCTGCCTCTGTTCTTGAATGGTGGAGAGGCATCATGGGTCACCTCTTCAATAGGTAGCCCTTGTCACCCAGCAGCCATCCATCCAGTCGGGCTGGAGCACTGAAGAGCCCCGGCACCTGGGAGTGTCTGAGGATGTCGGCGTCGTGGGAGCTGCCTGGGTACCTTGCACAGACTTGTAGAATCAGCATCCTGTGATCACACACTATCTGCATGTTCATGGAGTGGAAGCCCTTCCTGTTGACGAAGGCACCCGGCTGACCCTCTGGCGCCTTGATGGCCACACGTGTGCAGTCTATTGCACCCTGGACACAGCAATCGCTGTGAACCCTCTGGCTCACTCTGTCTGGCTGGCCTCGTCCGTATGGTAAAGAATAAAGGTCAGTAGACATCTGTACAGAGCTTCCGTCACCAGCTTGACAGCTGACTGGGACGTTCCACAAAGATCCCCCACTGACCCCTGGAAAGAGCCGGAAGCATAGAAGTTGAGGGCCACTGTGACCTTCAGAGCCACTGGCATGGGATGTCCGCCCACACAGTCGGAGCTGATCTCAACCCGATCATCTGACAAATGGAGGTCACTGTCTCCCTTGAGAGGCGAAGCCTCCTTGGGCACAGTACCTCAGACATATTGAGGTAGCTGCTTCATCGCCTGTATACCCTGGCAGCCTGATTGTGACGTCCTCTGTGGCCCCTTCCGGACTACCTGTTGGCCCTGCGCCCCTTGTGCCTGCGCCTCTCCTCCCATATGTCGCTCCCCGGAGGCTGCATTGGCCTCCTCTCCCTTCTGCCCCTCTCTTCCTCCTCAGAGGCTGGTGCCACAAGCGGAGACCACAATCCCCATTCCCAGGTTAAGAGAAGGTTGTCTGATACCTGGAAGGGCCCACATGGTTTGCATCCTCCGGGGGCCTTGGAGGTACAGAGGTGTTCTGAATTAAAGCCTGGAAATGCTCAGAATGAAGCCCTGAACAGAGATGAAGCTGCCAAATGCCAATTAGCAACCAGCAGCAAACTATCTCCAAAACTCCTCACTACTCGCACTGGTAATGCTGCTGATACTTTTTGTCCCGCCCTTGCATGAGGTTTTTGAAATTGTCGGCCGTCGGTCTGCTCGTGGGACGAGCGTGAAATCGCACGGACAATGTGAAATCCAACTTAGTTGCCTTTTTAATGGCCTTAACCGGCCTCGTAACTGGTGGTGGGCAAGGCTCTGACTCCCACTCGCGCCCCCAAGTGAAACATCATGGGGTGCACGATGACATCAGGGCATTCACCCGACATCATCACATGGTATTTTGCTCTCGAGCATGTCGGGCGTCAGCCTGCACACCCAGTGAAAAATTCTGGCCCACAGCTTTTGAACAAACGGAAATAAACTTTCCTAAGCAAGGTCAGAAAGAAAAAACAGTTTATAGAATCTATCTTACACTGTAACATTCAGGATTAATATGAGGTACATGTGAATTAACAGACAAACCGGTCAAACACACCACGCTGCACAATAAATGACAAACGTGACCAAAACAGAGCCCACGGATTTCTCAATGACCCGCCCAGACATCAGTGAACACTGTGAATCACCCAATCTCGCTGAAACTCTGTCTTCTCTCAGGAGGGATCCCCGTCTTCACCTTTGAAGATCTAACCTCTCTCCAAAAGTCACTTCAACTCAGTCGGCATCAATGACAGCTCACCCCGTAGGATTTCAACCTTGTCTCCTGAGATTCAGTTCTCCTGGATTCACGAGTCTGCACTCAAGCACCAACTCACAAGCACAATGTCAGCTATTCGGCCGTGCCAAGCAGAACGCTCCAAAGGGGTAGCTTCACCCTAATGGCCCGCCACACAGAGTCACCAACCTTCTGCTGCCCTCTTTGATTGCTGGGGCTTCTTCTCCTGAGCCCACTAACTGCAGCTTTTTTCCTGCTTAGAACCTATTTCTCTGCTCCTTTCTGTTATATTTTTGACTGAACTGGGACCTGTTTCTGTCCCCTCCTTGGGATTTCCTTTTTGACCTCTCCCAGTTCCCCTCTCCCCTGACGACTTCTCCCCAGCCCCTGCCTTGGACGCTTGTCTTCAATGGCGTTCTGCTCCCGGTCACCTGACCCACTTTGCACGTGCGTGGAAACTGCGAGATCCGTCGGGACTCAGAGTTCTCGACCTCCTGGTCTCTACTCCAAGGTAAACCTGGCGGCCATAACAATATGCAGACTTTGTTGAAAGATCCTTTCTGGTGGGCCCAAGTCTACATCACACAACTATCCATAATTCAGCTCTCTATAACCCAGAGGCCGCAGAAGTGCTCGATGTAGAACATGGTCGATTATGGGTCCTCTTCAGAGGCTGAGGCCAAAGTCGATCATTGGGCAGAGTTGAGGACGTGTTTTCCTGCTCCTTGTCTGTGCTGCACTTGACCAGGGAAGGCGTGATGTCAACACCTATTGGAAAAATGTTTCTTTTTCCCCCAGCTGGCATCCCTCACATTGATGAGCACAGGATCCAACCACTAAGATGAGACTGGGAGTGTGTGTGGCTCTCTATCACATTGGAAGGGGGTGGCGGGGTGGGGGGGGGAAGCAGAGTCTTCCAGAGCAGTCAGGTCGCTGTGGGTGTCCCACTTCTGTCAAATGGCATCACAGGGGGTGGGGGGTTAGAATGGGGTTGTGCCTCTTACTTTAGCACACAGTTTTAAATGATGTTCAATGCACCAGAAATCTGGGTTATATTTTTGCCGAGGCGACAATATTGTGAGGGCGTTGTGTGCCTGTGCCTGATGCCTCGGCTTCAATGAGTGAGTGTGTGTGTGTGTGCACTCCTCCCCCTATATATATGCGTACATGCACTGCTGAGTGAATTCCGTCAGCATCTGTTTTCAATGTGTTCTACCACAGTAATTAAGTACTCTTCTATCATAACGAAATGTCAATTCCCAGAAGCCCTGGGCTACAACAATATTCCTCTTGGGGGAAAGAGGACGAAGAATATGCTGGCTTATTTTACAACACTGGCACACTTGCTGGCACACTGGCACACTGTAGCATAGTTGCTGTTTGCAAGAACTTGGAATTGAACAGTTTAAAGGAAGCACAGTCACATTTCAGGCACAGCAAACACTGGGACAGAGCACTTCATACCTCTGGGGTCTATCTACCTTCCTCCCCCACACTTCCAGGTGATGACAACCCTCTCCATTTGCCAGATTTTCCATGCTTCTCTCTCCTTCTGCTATTCTGCTTTGCCACTCACACCTCATTTGGGCCCTTCTTTGGTCTCCCTTCTTGTCCCTTTACCATACACTTTTGTCTTGCACCAGTTAAGTCACTTGAGCCTTCCTGCTCTCTACCCTTTCACCGACATAAACCGGTTCTTCCCTGTTCTTTCCTCCGGTTGCCCTCAGATGCTGCCCTGTGTTCTCCAGCATTTTCTGGTTTTATTTCAAACACGGAATAAATTTAGTTTGGCTGGGAACGCAATCCTTGTGTGGAGCTCCTGGTGAGATTGGAGTTGGGTTGTCAGGCGGACTTGTTGTGGGCCATTCACACCTCCCCCGGGCCCACCTATGCCCCCAAATTTGTGGAATCACCACCCTCTTTTGCCTTGTACCATGACCCGTTTAGTCACTTAATCATTCCTGCAAACTACACTGCATGAGAAAGTTATCCATTATGGTTTTAAGGCCTGTGCTATATACAGGTCAAATCTCAAGATTTGATCCCAGCTTTTTCAGCTGTGGAAGATCCTCTGGAATTATATAGAACTCACAGCATTAAAGGCTGGCCAATTGGTCTGTCCAAGTGATTATGCTCCCCATGAGCATCCTCCCACCATGTTTCATCTCACTCTTATCAGAATCTCCTTTTCTTCTTGATGTACTTATCCAGCTTCCCCTCAAAGGTGTCCAAACTATTTGCGTCAATTTACTGCATGTAGTACTGAGTTCCACATTCTCACTACTCTCTGGATAAAGAAGCCACCCCAGAGCAAGTTGTGAGAAAACATTATTTGGACAGGTGATCTCTCTCTTCCCTCTGACTTTAAACTTCTCCATCCATTGTATTGTAAATTTTATATCTCAATGCTATGCTGAGATGAGACTAGTTTCTATGTATGAAGGAACTTTACTTACGAGAGTTTTATACAATGCTTTAAATGTCTAATCCATGCTCCCAGCTCTGGCTTCCATCTCATTCTAAAACTTGTTTGTTTTTCTCTGAGTCGACACCTCAGAGAAAAGGTGTGACCAATTAATCAAGCACAGTGAATTTAGAAGTTACCAGAGTCATATAATCAAACACAGAACAACTGAGCACCATATATTATAGATTTTGTTGCATCTCTGCAAACATATTGATCTCAAAGAGTAGCAAAGACTGAACAACAGCTTCCAGAATGCTGACACATACCTCAAATAACTGGTAACCCAAGACTGTTCCTGACACACGTAAGCAATTAGATAAACCCGTTTTGTTTCTGCAGCTGCAAGTGTCCCCTTGAACACCATAACCTCCTCATAGCCCAATGACTGCACCACCCATCTCTGAGTTCTCCATTCCTTTGACTCAGGCCACTTGTTTATCAAGATGGACTCTAAGCTTCATCCAACTCCCCACCCTTTTGCAGAGAGTTATTGGTATTATTCACACCAGACATTGAGAAGACACAGGATTGGGGGTGTTTGGGCAAACACTATGAGCCCTCAGGCCCCAAAGAACACCACAAAACCTAAGTATGCTTTCTCTAGGAATTAACCTCATCACTGTTACTTGTAGATGTTACCAGTTGACTTTTCTTTTGAACTTATAGAGTCATTACAGCAATAAAGAATCAACTCCATGCTGACTCTCTGAAGAGTGATCCAATCAGTCCCATTCACCCGTCCTATTCCTGTAGCGTTGAGTTCCAGTTAATTGGCACTCTCTGAGTAAAAAGGTCCTTCCTCACATTCCCCTGCATCTCTTGTCCAAAACCATAAATCTTGTCCACCAGAACTTTCCTCTCATTTGCCCCAAGATCCAAATAAATGGTAGTTCAGGCTCTTCCCAAAACCATTCAATATTAAGATCTAAACTTCTCCGCCCAATCATGACCATTTGATTCACCTTGCTCTCTCACTGATTCTATTCTGCCATCGATAATGTCCTCACCCTGGGCCTCGCCCTTCCACTGGCATTGCTCTTCCTTAATGAGGAGGCCACTGTGTTGTGCCAGCCGAATGCAGCTAAGGAAGGATCACCCAACACAGGAGCTTAGGCCGGGATTTTTCAGCCACGGTCGTGGGAGATTCAGCAGCCCAGCCAAAAGCCCATTCTGTTTTCGGGCTTCCCCCACACGACTCCAATCCCCCCCCCCTCCAAGCCTAAAAATTGAGGCTGGACTTTTGGCGGGGTTGGGCAATCCCAGCAGCGGGCAAGGCAGGAAAATCTCACCCTTCCTTTGCGATGTAGAAGAGTATTGCTGAGAAAAAGCGACATTTTGTCGAAGCTTTTTGTCTTGCACTCATCAGGACAACTCACAAGAATACCAATGTAAGGGAAAACAGCAGTTTCATACTGTATGGGAAAAGAGTTCTGATTGATTAGCAAGTAGACGCTGACTGGTAGAGCCATTGCCATGGAGAATGCACCAGTTAATGGTGACTGACAGTTAATTGCCAAGCGTTGTTTAAAATTTAAACCAGGCAGCTTGACTCTGATTGGTTAAGGCATTGCCCTGAGGAATGGACCAGCGAATGGCTGTCACTTATTTTGTTTAGCTGAAACAGGTACATTGTGCCTACATGTTCTTTCTACCTGCAAAGAAAAGGGCCCCATGTATTGATATATGTAGCTTCCAGTACACCCAAATGTGCCACATCGCGAGCTGGACCAACACGATTTTTGGCCTTCTCGACATTTTGCGTCATTCCCACCACCACCCCCCCCAACCGACAGTCAGCTGGCCGCCATGATGCCCAGTGCCAATGGGACCGGAAAATTCTGGCCTTTGTCTTTCCTTCTTCTTTTCCCAGTTTAATACCATACCCGTTCTAAGCTTGTTTTATGCTTTAGGTGCTGATATTGATGACTTCAGATTCAACAGCAATGGCTTCACGTTTTCTACCAGATTTTACTTAGTTGGATAAAGTCAAACTTGAAACAGGATGAGCTGAGCCCAAATCATCTCAGTGCCTATTTTTGCTTATTGACAGTTCCTTCCTAATGACTTGATGCATTTAAGTTTATTCGAATACTCACACGTCCTGAAGTTTTTTGCTCAATATCTTTCATTTGTGGCACAGTCGTGGTCTTTCTTCAAGTAAGTGCTTGCAATTGATAAATGATGAAGAAAGTGTGTTGATGGAAGAAGCAATTTTGACATAAAATGTACAAAAAGTCCTGTCAGATGAATTGACTATGTAGTTTATTTATGTCCCATTCCTCCCAGTCAATGTATATTCAGAGTCTGGTACACTGAAGCATACCATAGCCCATAATATTGCAGTGAGATCTACAGGGGTAGAGTGCCTTGACTAATCTTCCTGATGAGTGAAGAAGCTTCTAGATAGGTTGCAACTGTTCTGCAACATTCTTACAGTTAGAAAGTGCTTGAGAAGTGCCAAGAGTGATGTTGCTGTTTGAGCACTTAGGACCAGATTTTTGCTATAGAGGCAGGAAGCTCCAGTTGGGGCATTCCCTGACTCAGTAGACCCATCTCCAAGGAAACAAACCCCGCTTGCAAGGTCTTTGTGCTGCGGGGTAAGGGGCATGATCATGTTGGACTCGCTGCCTCTGGCAGCAGTTTGGAGGCAGGCATGGGAGCAGAGAAATGCCAAGGCAGACTGGTTAGAAGGTCTGCCTCAGTTCTCTGAGACTTTGACCCGGTTTCAAAAAGGCCATTAGGCCCTCTTGCCCTCACAGCTCACTCCTCACCCAGCCCTCCATGCTCACTCAAACCCTTATGCCACCTACATAACCCCATACCCATATCTGCTATGGGCAGACCTCAGGAGCTATGTTTTTGAAATGAACTTTTAAAAAACTTCTAAAAATCTAAGGAAGCTCTCACTAATGCAGGCAAGAGAAAAAACTCTTGTTCATGAAACCCATTCAAAAATGTTAAACCTACTCAAGCAGACAATCTTTTGTAAAAACAATCTTCTATTCACCAACCACATCACAGACAGATACTCCTTTTATAGCCTTTTTAAATCTTTCAATCAAATGTGAACTCAGTCCCCTGCTGAGTTAAGTGGTTTTGGAGCTTTTGAAACTCAGCCAAACATTCATAACGACTCAGTTGTAATATCAACCTCTGGGAAATGTCAGCAATAAAGCCTATTGAAACTGAAGGAACAGATGGCCAATGTTTTTTTTTAATCTACACCAGATGGCCTGTCAATCAATACACTTGAGCAATGGAATTCTGTTTTTTCTTCACTCTAACTGACAACTGAAACCTGTTTTCTTTAAAGGCTGTGGATTTAAATAACTTCAGATCGTGATACTTAAACAGAATTTTATCCACCCTTCATAAGCATCTACGCCTCCTCCAGAAATTCCTGACTCCCACACACTGCAGGTTAGCCCTCTTGGAAATGGGGTCTATTTGAACACGGCATCAATTTTAAATGGCCTTGCTGAGCTGGGGTCTCCTGCCTGTGTGCTTTGTGCCCTGACCCCTTCCTTATGGGTCATGTGGGTCATTGCCCTCAAGTAACAGCAGGAAGACAAGAGACTCAGCACACAATATCTCATTAGTGTTTATAAAATAGCCACCATGTTTTCCTACAATGACAACGTCATTCAAAATAGGAGGAGCATTCTGAAGTTTTTTTAAATTATTCATTCGCGGGATGTGGGCTTTGCTAGGGCCAACATTTTTTGGCCCATCCCTAATTGCCCTTGAGAAGGTGGTGGTGAGCCGCCTTCTTGAACCGCTGCAGTCCATGTGGTGTAGGCACACCCACAGTGCTGTTAGGGAGGGAGTTCCAGGATTTTGACCCAGCAGCAGTGAAGGAACGGCAATATATTTCCAAGTCAGGATGGTGAGTCACTTGGAGGGGAACTTTCAGGTGGTCATGTTCCCAGGTGTCTGTTGTCCTTGTCCTTCTAGATGGCAGTAGCTGTGGGTTTGGAAGGTGCTGTCTAATTAGCCTAGGTGAGTTGCTGCAGTGCATCTTGTAGATGGTACACACTGCTGCTACTGTGCATTGTGGTGGCACGAGTGAATGTTTGTGGATGTGGTGCCAATCAAGCAGGCTACTTTGTCCTGGATGTTGTCAAGCTTCTTGAGTGTTGTGGGAGCTGCACTCATCCAGGCAAGTGGGGAGTATTCCATCACGCTCCTGACTTGTGCCTTGTAGATGGTGGACAGGCTTTGGGGAGTCAGGAGGTGAGTTACTCATTGCACGATTCCTAGCCTCTGACCTGCTCTTGTAGCCACAGTATTTATATGGCTGGTGCAGTTCAGTTTCTGGTCAGTGGTAACCCCCCAGGATGTTGGTAGGTGTTTCTGAAGCAGGGCTGAGGTCAAGTTGCTATATAAATGCAAGATTTTCCCTCTGCCTCTCCAATGGTGGCACTACCACTAGATGGACAAGGCGCTTGTGTAGGGCAGCAAGAATTCAGGGGGGCAGAAAAAATTTCCAGCTTTTTAAAAAGACTCGGAACTGAAACCCCATGTTTTAAACAAATCAGTCCCAGAATTTGTCATTGAGCAATCAAAGGGAAAGAGATTCCAACTCTCATCATCATGAGGCATCACCACGCGGTGACATCACACCCAGCGCAGTGCCGCCCAATCAAATTCTAACCTTCATAAACCAAAAAGAAAAAGCCAGGAGGACCCTGATTGGCTGGGATTTCGGCAGCTTGTGATGGGATTGGTGGGGTTTGAATTTGATGGAGGGATTGGGTGTGAGTTGCAAGCATTAGTCTGACTGTGATGGGGGTGTGGTGTGAGCGGGGGATTGGATCACCTCACTTTTGATCGGCTCAGTGATTTACTTTTGAGGTTTACTTGCAAATGTCCTGGCGTTATTTCTATGAATGACTGTGACTGGAATTTAAACACCAGAGCTTTAACCCACAGCCCGCTCATTGCTTGGCTATGTTCACCCAGCGGGGAGATTGAGTTCCTGGTGTTGAGGCAGTGAGTCCCCACATTAACCTGGTTCCTAAGCCCGTCCCTGGGCTCCTGGTCTTGCGCCCCCTTAGAGCCCGCTCATGCCTTGCCCCTCCCCCTCCCCTCCCCACCCCACCCCACCCCCCACACACCCTGGCTCTCCATTGAAGTGCATTATAATCCTAGCCTCTTTTTGGGACTATTCTGGATCAGGCATACTCCTTAGATGCTCCCTCTCCTTAAGGCTGAGAATGATGGGCCTCACAGACACGTAAGAGTTTCTGAAGAACTGATCAAACTCTCCCTGAAGGAAAGGAAGCACCAGAGAGCATTGCCATCCTCCAGACAGCCTTTTTAGCACATTTCAGCCAGATTATAACAATCCAGATATGATAAGGGCCCAGGCATCTCTCATCAATAATGTACCTCTCCACTGAAGAATGTACAGAGACGGACCCTCGAGTTTGGATACAGAAGACTATATGAGACAACATATTTTCTAAATTATATAAAAGTTTATTAAAGAACTGAACATGCAATTCATGTTTGATGGTAATCGCACCATTGATAGTTCTAAGAAAAGAAAGAACAATCTTGTTTCTATTAGAGAATCCAACTCTTAAGTCTAAATAATGTTACATAATTATATTTAAGATATTCATTAAAACTTTAAGTGTTATTTACCTTAAATCCCTGAGTAGAAAGCTACAGAATCTAGAGTGATACTTCTATCCCAATTAGGGGGAAAACAATCAGTGCGATACCATGGTAGCTATACCATTACCTTGAGATATGCTGGAGTGAATCCAACAAATCTAAAACTTAGTGTGTGCTTCCAATATTCAGACCATAAAAGGGTTAAACCAGCAGGATGCATGCTGTGCACACATGCTGGACAACATCCTTCATTTCAGTCAACACCCTTCAAGCAAACAGGATATTGGGAGGTGCAGATGGTGATCACTTTATTGCTACACTCAGTTTCCAGGATTCTATTGACAAGTGATTTAGGGGTATACTTAGGTTTTGGTTTCTTACAGCTTGTCAATGCCTTGCTGAGATGCTGTAGAGGCCAGTTTCTATTTGTTCAGCGCTGCCTTGTTCTAGAGGATATAACATAAGCTATGCCACAGGATGTTGGTGTCCTTGAGCAGACAATTATACCCAGGCATGTCTATAAACTTCTAAACCTTTGTCCATCAGTTGAACTCTGCTTTTAATTTTTAATCCCTTATGGGATAATCACTCTTTTTAACCTTATAAATCTGTATTTAAAGCTGGGTTCTCTTATACCTCCGCAGTTATAGCTGCATCCTTCACTCCATGATGTCACTTCTCCCAGAAGTCCGGGAGGTGGGGGAATGGGGTGCCAAGCTGAAAGGCAGCAAATACCGTGGTGCCCACCCTGCGTCTTTCTATTTTCCTCTCACCTTTTTCTGCTCTCTTTCTTACTTTCTCTCTCCTTTTTTTCTCTCCATCTTCTTCTCTCTTTACAATACTTACACCAAAAAAAAGCCTGTGCTGTAGTGTTCTATGGTTCTATACTGGGTGCAGGTCAATGGGATTAGCGGAATAATATTTCGGCACATACTGGAAGGGCTGAATGGCCTTTTTTCTGTGCTGCAGTGTTCTATGGTTCTAAGCCCTCCTTCAACGGTTGCACAAGTGTAAAGTGTAAGTCACTTTGGGAAGCCCTGAACCATGAAATGTACTATATAGGTACAAGTTTCTTCCTTCCTCGCGCTTGCCCGCCCTCTCCTTCAGTTGTTTTCTCTTTCTCCCTCCTTCTCCTGTTCTCTCTTTCTCAACCCCATGGAATTCATCGGCTCCCCCTTTCTTCACGCAGGGCCTCCTAAAAACTGAACTCACCGAGGTAGTCATTGCCCACTTACTCCATTTCAACATTACAAGATGAGCTGGACTCCACCTTTCTCTCTTTTTTTCAAAAAAACATATTCGTGCACAGTTTGATGCCTTTGAAGACATCAGATCAAATTAGACCTGCTGAGTTTTTCCAGCATTTTCCGTTTTTATTTCAGATTTCCAGCATCTGCAGTATTTTGCTTTCAATTTAAATCAGATAAAAGGGTTTAACAACTCCACCCCTCTCCCCACCGCCCACACCGCTGTGTGCCAAGTGTCTCCATACATAAACAGCCAAGCACAAATTGGTGCTTTAGTTCAATTGCAGAGAAACCTGTGCCAATTTAGCGCTGATGCAATTGAGTGCGACCATTTTCAGTGCATTAAGCGTCTCCCTGCAATACATCTCTTGCTGTTAATCTGACGAACTCATTACCCCAACTCCTAGCACCTCTTTAAAAAAAAGTGACTAATGCATTCATTTATTTTCATTCCGCCGAAATATAATTAAAAGTGAACGCACAACTGGTTCCTCCGAGCTACCATCAGCTCAACTACCCCGTTGTTTAATCACAACGCATTGCAATCAGAAAGCACGCAATTAACTGTAAACTCAAATGCCCAACCAGGGGCAATTGCAGTCTCAGGACGGGAGACGAGAGTGGCGAAGGGTCGAGTGTAAGTGCTGCTGTTCACAAGCTGCAGTCGTTAATGCACGTGCCACCTAGCATTGTCGGAGGAACCTGCTTTTTATATTTCTTTAATCTCTTGCAGCCATCAGTCTGGACTGGCTTTTTCCGCACCAGAATTGGTCAGAGCTGAGACACTTCGGCAGAGTTTGCACACACACACACGCGCGTCCGCCTAATCAGCACCACTCAGTCTTGAACATGACCGTCACATGGGCCGCAAGCTGTGCTTTTCTAATGTTCTATTATAGCCCGTGTCTCTGTAATTATCTGACGCTTTCTTTTCATTCCCAGTAATACAGCAGTCGGGTCTCTGTTTGCACCACTCAAATAGTTATTTCCTTTCGTTCCTCGTTTCAAGGTCAGTGTTCAGAATGTCCAAGTGTGATTTTCCAGTCACGTTTTTTTCTTGTGTGACCAATTTGATTCAGTAAATACTCAAACCACAATGTTACCAGCGCTCAGAATGTTGCTAACCATTTATTGTTTATTCTCTCTGTGTGTTGTTTTTTTGGGATAGGAGAGAGAGAGATAGACTGAGAACCCGAGAGTGGGGCAGAGAGATTAAGACAGAAAAGGAGAGTTAGGCAAAGGGTGAGAGGCTAAGACAGTGACAGAGAGAGACACACACAAAGAAACAGAGAAAGGAGACAGTGAAAGTGAGAGAGAGAAAAAAAAGATGCAGGGAGAGATGGAGACAGGAGGAGTAATTCAAAGAGAGAGAGAAAGGAAGAGAGTGAGTCGGTAAAAGAAATAGATAAATAGAGTGAAACAGGGAGAGACTGCAACAGTGAGAGAGAGATAGAATGTGATAGGGAGAGAGTGAGTCAGTAAGACAGAGAGAGAAAAGGGACAGGAAGTGAGACTGAGAAAGATGTGTAGAGAGAGAAAGGGAGACATTGAGAGAATGCAGCAGAATGAGAAAGAAAGATTGAGAGAGGGAGACAGTAAGAAAAAGAAATTGAGAGAAGGAAAAGTGAAAGAGACTGATGTTGAGCATGCAAAGCTTACAACAACACAAACTGTTCACTCTGGAGGGTCTTAAAATCTATGCACAGGACTTTGCATCTATTATTTGAAATCACAATGCATTGATTTTCAGTGTCAATAATGAGGTGATAATGGCCTTAAAATGGAGTTGATAGTTTTACTGCCTGGTTAACACGAGCGACATTCTGCTCAGCTCCATTTTGGAAGGGGCCTATTATCGGGAGTCCAAATTGCTTATCTGACTCAGGTGTTGGACACCCTTTAATATAGAAATTGAAGTCCTATGGCTCACTATTGCAATGTTAGTTTGGAGCTAGTCTTGGCCTGCACCATGCTCACTCTGACCAGTTCTATCGGTGATAGAATCAAAAAGTCCCAAATAAGGTGCGTGTCAGATTATTTTTCTATGCCCGGAAGGAGCACTAACGCTCCCTATCACATCAGGAACCTCACCCTTTCTGATTGAAAACCCAGCCCCTTGAAACTTAATTTTCTGGTGCCCGTTTCAGCTCATTAAGTTGATCCCAAGCCAGTTGATGAAGGTTTATTCACAATGCAGCATTGTACATGTCTGCTCCCTACCTACTACTCCAAGCAGTCTCTCTTTATAAGTGCTCTAGGTACAAAACTAAACAATGCCCTTCACATGTACATCTTACCACATCTCAGACTTGAGGCTTCAATCTGCTCAGTTGCATCAGGAATTCAAATTCAATTGAGGTTGGAGCCTCAAAATCACATTGGGGGAATCTTGCCTGGTTGCCAAAAGTTAAAATCAGCCATATTGCATTTTATCAATTAACAGGTTAAAATCACATCATATTATGACTGATATCTATCTATAAGATTATCATCATGGGTGTAATTTCATTACCTCCCTCCTCTCCCTTCACAAACTTTATCCTCTCTCCCTCTCAATGTGACAATGGCCAGTATTTCAATTGTCCATACTCAGCCACAGATGCATTGTTCTAAACTTCCCTCATCCTCCTTATCATGTTTTGTCTTGGAGATATGCAGAGTTGACACTCACTAGGTTCTATGTGTGAATAGAAGCTTTTTAAAAATTCATTCACAGGATGTGGGTGTCACTGGCTGGGCCAGCATCTATTGCCCATTCCTAATTGCCCTTGAGAAGGCGGTGGTGAGTTATCTTCTTGAACAGCTGCAGTCCATGTGGTGTAGGTACACCCAAAGTGCTTTTAAAATGTCTGCTGCTCAAATCAAGACTCAATGTTCCATCTCTCACTCATTTTCACCAAGTCCTTCAGTCAGTGGAATTCGTCACCTCCCTCAGTCAAACATTCCTCCTCAAAAACCCAACCTGAAATCACCTTTTTTTATTCTTTTGTGGAGTGTGAACATCACTGGCTAGGCCAGCATTTGTTTCCCAGACCTAATTGCACTTGAGAGTATGGTGGGGAGCCACCTTCTTGAATCGCTGCAGCTCATCTGGTGTTATGGAGGGAGTTCTAGCTTTTGACCCAGCAACAGTGAAGGACCAATAATATGGTTCCATGTCAGGATGGTGTATGACTTGGAGCAGAACTTTCAGGTGGTGGCATTAGAAACATAGAAACTAGGAGCAGGAGTAGGCCATTCGGCCCTTCAAACCTGTTCCTCCATTCATTATGATCATGGCTGATCATCCAACTCAATAGCCTGTTCCTGCTTTCTCCCCATACTCTTTGATACCTTTCACCCCAAGAGCTATATCTAACTCCTCCTTGAAAACATACACATTTTTGTGCTCAACTACTTTCTGTGATAGTGAATTCTGCAGGCTCACCACTCTCTGGGTGAAGAAGTTTCTCCTCATCTTTGTCCTAAATGATCTACTCCATATCCTCAGACTGTGACCCCTGGTTCTGGCTCCCCCACCATTGGGAACATCCTTCCTGCATCTACCCTGTCTAGTCCTGTTAGAATTTTATAGGTTTCTATGAGATCCCCCCTCTTTCTTCTGAACACCAGCGAATATAATCCTAATCAACTCAATCTCTCCTCATATGTCAGTCCCGCCATCCCAGGAGTCAGTCTGGTAAACCTTCGCTGCACTCCCTCCACAGCAAGAACATCCTTCCTCAGATAAGGAGACCAAAATGGCACACAATATTCCAGGTGTGGTCTCACCAAGGCCCTGTACAATTGCAGCAAGACATCCCTGTTCCTGTACCTGAATCCTCTGGCTATGAAGGCCAACATACCATTTGCCTTCTTTACTGCCTGCTGCACCTGCATGTTTACCTTCAGCGACTGGTGTACAAGGAGACCCAGGTCTCGTTGCACATTCCCCTCTCTCAATTTATAGCCATTCAGATAATCTGCCTTCCTGCTTTTGCTACCAAAATGGATAACCTCACATGTATCCACATTATACTGCATCTGCCATGCATTTGCCCACTCACTCAGCTTGTCCAAAACACACTGAAGCATTCTGCATCCTCCTCACAGCTCATCCTCCCACCCAGCTTTGTGTCATCTGCAAATTTGGAGATATTACATTTAATTCCCTCATCTAAATCAGTGATATATATTGTGAATAACTGGAGACCCAGCACCGATCCCTGCGGTACCCCACTAGTCACTGCCTGCCATTCGGAAAAAGACCCATTTATTCCTACTCTTTGTTTCCTGTCTGCCAACCAGTTTTCCTGCCCTTGTCCTTCTTAACATGTTTTGTGTCTTGGAGATATGCAGAGATGACACACACTAGGTTCTATGTATGAACAGGAGCTTTATTACAATGCTTTTAAAGAGTCTGCTGCCTCAAGCTCGCTGCTTGATTTCAAATTCTCTGTAATCACAACCACAGGCCTAATTCACAGCACAGAGCACAGTGACCAGTCAATAGACACACAAAACCCAACAACGAACAATTGAACGCAATACTCTAGGTTGTAGAGATCGTGGGTTTGGAAGATTCTGTCGAAGGTGAGGTGCTGCAATGCACCTTGAAGATGGAACACACTGCTGCCACTATGCATCGTTGGTGGAGAGAGTGTAAGTTTAAGGGATGGGGTGCCAATTAAGTGAGCTGCTTTGTCCTGGATGATGTCAAGCTTCTTGAGTGTTGTTGGAGCTGCACTCGTCCAGACAAGTGGAGACTACTCCATAAAATTCTTGACTTGTAGACGGTGGATAGGCTTTGTAGAGTCAGGAGATGAGTTACTTGCTGCTGAATTCCTAGTCTTTGACCTGCTCTCATTGTCACTGTATCACTGCTTCCTAATTTACCTCACCTCTTTGACTCTTTATAATCTTGACATTGTCATAGATTTTCCATAAGTGGCCAGATCCATATGTTGTAATTGGAGAATCACAGTAGCTGCTGTTGTAATATGCCCTTAAGGGATAGCAGCACGACATCACTAGAAGGGAAGTGTGTCATGTGATCTAGTGTTAGTTTGGCTTTGGACTGTGAACAGAGCACACACACACACACACACACACACACACACACACAGCTCTGCTGTGGATGCCTTTGAGCCTTCTATCTATGTATATCTGTTCTCATGTGCCTAATCTCAATAAATGAATCCACAACGTGTTTGCACAATCCCTTATGAGGGATTGGTGCCTTTATATCATTATAACAACACAGCAGCTGCAGTGTGTATGATCTAGAACACCTCGGTTCAGGACTATGCTCGCATTGTTTGGCATACAAATATGATTCGCACCAAGAGTGCCGGTATATTGGCTCTATCTGTTTGCATCAGCACCGTAGCCAATTGAGGGGCACTGGTTCTATCGGAGATGTTATATGGAACCAAAGTTAGATTTATGTTTGCAAACAAGTTCATGGCCAATTTTAACCCTGCCGTTCTCGGAGCTCTTTTTGTTGGCTTTTCCCCTTTGGTCACTTTCTTTCCATTTCACTTCTGCTCTCTCTTCCTGAAATAAAGACATTGCCTCTTACCTCATCGCTCAGGAGTGCTTCAAAACGCTTTGTGCTCGAAGAGCCTCTGAAGCAAAGTGAAGAGACAGCTGTTATGTCGGCATTGACCTTGAGTGGGGGTATGACTTCACGGACACCGGTGGTACCTCATCAAGATGGCATTCTTCATGTTGGGCTATTTGACTAACGGGACTTCACAATGAAGCTGGATCCAGTTGAGAAGGCCATTTGAAAAAAAAAAGTACGAAGGATCCCTCTGTAGAGTACCAAGGTAGGAAATTCATACTGAACACTTATGTGAGACTTGTTAGGTCTCAGCTGGAGGATTGCGGCCAATTCTGGGCACTACACTTTAGGAAGGATGTCAAGGCCTCGGAGAGGGTGCAGAAAAGATTTGCTAGAGTGGTACCAGGGGTGAAAGAATTCAATTATGTGGAGATTCTAGTGAAGTTCAAATAAAAACAAGAGATGCTGGAAATACTCAGCGGATCAGGCTGCATCTGTGGGGAGAGAGAGAGGGAGACAGAGTTAATGTTTCAGGTTGATATGCTGAAAGATAGAAATGTAATAGGTTTTGAGCTGGTGGAAGGGTCAGTTGAGGGTAGGGGGCTGGTTGGTGGGAAGGAAGAACAAATGGGAAGGCATGTGATGGGGTGGAGGACAGGAGAAATTAGCTAAGAAATGGGAGAAATGGTGGCATAGTGGTAATATCACTCGACCAGTAATCCTGTGCTCAGTGCTAATGTCCTGGGGACACAGGTTCAAATCCCACCACAGCAGCTGGTGGAATTTAATTTAAATGCCATTAATAAATCCGGATTTATCTGGATCTGCAGACTCGATGGACCGAAGGGCCTCTTCTGCACTGTGAGATTCAGTGATTGAAAGCTGGTCTCTATAATGGTGACCATGAAACTATCGTTGATTGCTGTAAAAACCTATCTGGTTCACTAATGCCCTTTAGGGAAGGAAATCTGCTGTCCTCACCTGGTCTGGGCCTACATGTGACTCCAGACCCACAGCAATGTGGTTGACTGTTTTCAGCCCTCCAAAGTGGACTAGCAAACCACTCGGTTCAAGGGCAGTTAAGGATGGGCAATAAATGCCAGCATTTCCAGCGACGCCCACATCCCATGAAAGAGTTTTTTTTAAAAAATGGAGGCGTTCAATAGGTCAGATTTAGAGGCAGGCAGATATTTTGGAGCGTTATGGGGCTCCAGCAGATTACAGAGATTGAGCACGAAGAGGCCATGGGAGGATTTGAAGACAAAATTCTAACACTGATTGAGCGAGCAGTAAATGCTGGCCATGCCAGTGGTGCCCACATCCTGTGAAAGGATTTAAAAAAAAAGATTTCATGGAGAAATCAAAGGCAGTGGTAATGAAGTAAAGGAACAAAAGATGTGTCCATGTGAGGTGTGAATGGTGACATGGCAACCGTCTGAATGCAGCGTGAAAGAACAAGTGAAGAAAATGAAACCAGGCCGACCCAGAAAAAAAAACAAAAACGTGGAGAACAAAATGGAGGCAGAGGTTACGATGTAAAATTGTCGAGCTCATTGTTGAGTCCAGGAGGCCGCAGAACACTGTGTTGAAAGACACGGCTGGGGTTATTCTCCTCGCGACAGACAGGGTGAATGGGAGCTTTGATACAGCTGTTTTAACAATGTGAACAAGTAAATTGTTTTCAAAACAAAAGACCTGCATTTATATAGCACCTTTCATGGGTGTTCCCAAAGCACTTTACAACCCTTGAAGCACTTTTGAAGTGTAGTCACTGTTGCAATACAGGAAACATGACAGCCAATTTGAGCAAAGCAAGCTCCCACAAAGACTAACTTGATCACCAGATAATCTGTTCCTGTGATGTTGATTGAGTAATAAATGTCACTTCGGACACTGGGGGAATTCCCCCGCTCGTCTTCAAAACAAAGCCACGGTGCCTTTTACATTCATCCGAGGGGGCCTTGGTTTAACCTCTCATCGAAAGACAGTACGTCCGACAGTGCGGCACTCCCTCAGTACTGCACTGGGGTATCAGCCTAGGTTGTTGTGGTCAGGTCCCGGAGTGGGACTTGATCCTAAAACCCTCTGACTCACAGGCCAGTGTTCTAGCAACTGAGGTCCCCACTGGTAGAAGCTTATTGGCAATACAGGGAGATGTGAGAAGAGGAAAGAATTTTTTCATGGACCGAGCTGTTATGATCTGGAACACACTGCTTAAATAGGGTGGTGGAAGCAGATTCAATAGTGACTTTCAAAAGGGAATTGAATAAATACTTGAAGGGAAATGTTTTGCAGGACTATGAGCTAGGCAACAAGAGTGGGATTAATCAGAGAGAGCTGGCATGGATATGATGGAGCAAATGGCCTCGTGCTATGCTGTGTGGTTCTACGATACTATGACAATGGGTGAAAAGATGGGCCCAAAATTAGTTTCAATCAGAAAATGAGCAGAGTCATCAGCCACCTGATTCATCAAGAAGTGTTGGCACCCTGAACTCATCAGTTGAGATTAAAGTCTGTAGATTGGAATGAAGAACGAAATTCATCAAGATCTATCCCAGTTATTAAAAAAAATAAGTTAATTATACTCTCTGCACTATACTCTGCATACATTTCTCTGCACTCGGTGACTCCACAGGTACAGGGTTAGCAAATTCCTATCAAACAGCCGAGGATATGAATTGGTTTTTTGATGGAGTTTGAGGCATATTTGCTTGTTTTTAGAAGATGTTAATGAAATTGTTCTTCATTAAGCAAACCATGGGCTAACAGAGAGGATTGTTCACTCACCCTCAGTGCTCCTGATGCCACTTTACAACAGTGACGGCACTTTGGAAGTCCTTCTCTGGGTATGAAGTTAGTTTTTTGGGATGTCATGAGGCCGTGAAAGGCGCTGAATAAATGCAAGTCCTTTCTTTCTTTAAAGCCGACGTTAGAAATGGCAGCAGTGGCTTGGCACCCTGAAGGAGACTGAGCGTTTATACTCAGTGGGTGGCCACTCTTGTCTTCTGAGTTGGAAGATATTTGGGATACTAAGCAAATGTCTGCCCCCTCAGGTAGATGCAAAAGATCCCATGGTGCTAATTGAAGAAGTATATGGGAGTTCTCCCTGGTGTCCTATAGCCAACTTTTACCCCTCAACCAATAGCTGATTGGGACATTTTTCTCTTTGGTGCTTGTGGGAGCTTGCTGTGTTCAAATTGACTGCTGTGTTTCATAGAACAGTGTCTATGCTTCAATTTTAATTCATTGGCTATAAAGCGCGTTGGGATGTCTTAAGGCCATGTAAGACATGCTGTGACTACAAGTCTGTTTTATTTAACTATGAGTAAACATTACCTGCATTGACTTTTCAATAGCTCTCAACAATAGCACCTTCAGTGGAGAAGGTCTTTTAACTCGCAGGTGTTCTTAATGATTCCCGGCTTAGTCCATACAGTTAGCTCCCTCAGGCTTTTGCTTGACAGCTCTGAAAGTGGTAAATGAGGAGAGCTGTCAGTGAAGAAACAACAGTAAAGAAGTCCCATTATATTGTGGAAACACCGAGGCTCTGCAACAATTGCTGAAGCCTCACGCAAGCAGTGGAACATGCCTCATGTTCAACTTTGGTGCAGCTGACCAGAGCCAACAATTGGCCTGAGATTCCCCCTGACCTCTGCTCAGGAAGCTGAAGTCGGTTAAGATGACGGTGCAGTGGGTCTGGTGCCAACAGATGAGATAATTGAGCCGTGCACCAACTGGGTAGATGCCCTTGACACATTTGCACGTTGGGGGACCAGGAATCTCTGCCTGAAGCCAATGGACCTTTTGCTAGTCTGTCAAATTATCTGTCCCATCTGCAGGACAGGGAAATTTAGGCCAATAGGGAATGAGATTGAAGGGTAAGCAAGCGATTGTAGAGAGTATTTGCTTTGCTGGTGCTTCCACTAAGCGGCTGCCCCAAATGGCTCAATCCTTGGCATCTCCGTTGTGGAGAGTCACGTCTCATGCTAATTATTGCAGAGGTTGGCAGGTCCACCATACAAACGTGTGAACTTGGAGCAGAGTTAGGCCATTCGGCCCCTCGAGCCTACTCCGTCACCCGATAAGACCATGGCTGATCTGACTGTGGCCTCAACTCCAAATTCCTTCCTTTTACTCCTTTGTCAATCAAGAATCCTTCTAACTCAGCCTTAAAAATATTCATTGACCCTGCCTGTACCGTTCCCCGGGGAAGAGAATGCCAAAGACGCATGACCCTCTGAGAGAAAGAAATTCTCGTCACCTCCATCTTAAATGGGTGACCCCTGATTTTTAACTGCATCCCCTAACTCTAGTCTCTCCCACAAGGGGAAACATCCCCTCAGCATCCGCCCTGCCCAGTGCCCTGCCACCATACAAAGTCTCCATGCTTGTATGTAGCCTTGTCCTTCGAATAAAATACAAAATATATGCGTTTGCCATTTGGAAGAGCTTTCCACCCAGCCTACCCCCATCTCAATTTGTATGAATGGGCACCTACGCAACACGCAAGGAGTATAAGAGGACGTTCGGACATGGTGACACAGCACGCAAAGGTCACCTGTGACCTTAAAAGCAGCTTTCAACTTGTTAAATGATGCTCATGGAAGTGAAGGGATGGAGAATGACAAAACCTGGTAACGTTTATCATTGGTGCAAAGACTATCGGGGACACAGAGTTAACATTTTAGGCAAAAGACGCGGGCTGGGGGTGGTGACAGGGGGGAGGTGGGTGTGGGGAAGAACCCTTTTCTTGAAACGGGAGGTGATGATCTGGAACTCGCTGCCCACGAGGGTGGTGGAAGCAGAAGCAACCAGTGACATCAAGAGGAAATCAGATGGGCACGTGAAGGGCTATGGGGATCAAGAGGACAATTGGGACTGACTGGACTGCTCCACAGGGAGCTAGCATGGACTAGATGGGCTGGACGGGCTCCTAAGCTGTAAATGCCTGCATGATTATATATACCACAGGTGTGGAAAAAGGCACCATGTTAGTACTACATTTTCCTGCTTTGTCTGAAATGCTCTCTTTCCAACCACCTGAGTATTTCCAACGTTTCCTGTTTTAACATGGTGATATTCCTCCTTGAAACTAATGGTATGAGCTTTGTTAAACCTGCATTTCCCTGCTGGTGGAACTTCTCAATGGATCATTCATCAGGCAATCAGTGAATATTGTTCATCGCCTGATAACCAACCATCCATTGGCCTCTACTTCTAGTCATGCAGAGTTGGTGCAAACTCAAAGCTCTGAGGATTTCTGACAATCACTTTCATTACCCTGTTCCTGTTATCCAACATCATTTGTACGGTGATGGAATAAGAGTCTTTCCTCTTCATACAAACCACTGGTGGTGTTGCTGTCAAATTCGGCAAACAAAGATCAAATCATAACCTTATTGATCAAACGTAGGCTTATTGATTGGCTTGAGTGGCTGTATGAACTACTCCTTGTTCCTATTAGTTACATTAACAGGTTTAGGCCTTAGGTTGTGCTTCATTTGAGTCTACTTCCCACCATACTTCATCCTGCCCTTCCATCTTTTCAAATGTCATATTCCATCATGCGTAATTGTCTCCTTTCCAAGGACAAGGTGGGAAAGAAGACTTTTGTGTTTTGTTTCTCTCAAAATATGTTGACTTGGAAGGAGCCATCTGTACATAAATGGAATATTGTGGTAACTTTCACAGGCGGTAAGGTTATTGGACAAGTAATCCAGAGTTTCTTTTTATTCATTCATGGGATATGGCTGTCACTGGTTAGGCCAACATTTATTGCTCATCCCTAATTGCCCATTAGAAGGTGAGCCACCTTGAACTGCTGCAGTCCATCTGGTGTAGGTACACCCACAGTTCTCTGAGGGAGGGGGGTTCCAGGATTTTGACCCATTGACAGTGAAGGAATTACGATATAGCTCCAAGTCAGGATGGTGAGTGGCTTGAAGGGGAATGCAGATGGTGGTATTCCAATGCATCTGCTGCTCTTGTCCTTCTAAGTGTTAGAACTCGCAAGTTTAGAAGGTGCTGTCGAAGGAGGCTTAGTGAGTTCCAGGCGTGCATCTCGTAGGTGGTACACACTGCTGCCACTGTGCGCCGGTGGTTGAGGGAGTGAATGTTTGTGGATGGGGTGCCAATCAGTGGACTGCTTTGTCCTGGATGGTGTTGAGCTTCTTGAGTGTTGTTAGAGCTGCACTCATCCAGGCAAGTGGGGAGTATTCCATTACACTCCTGACTTGTGCTCTGTGGATGGTGGGCAGGCTTTGGGGATTCAGAAGGTGAGATACTCTCTGCAGAATTCCTGGACTCTGACCTGCTCTTGTAGCCACAGTATTTAAATGGCTAGTCCAGTTCAGTTTCTGGTCAGTGGTAACCCCCAGGATTCAGTGATGGTAATATCATTGGAAGTCTCTAGATCATTTGAACAAATAGAGACATGTGTTCAAATCCCACCACAGAAGCTAGGGAATTCCGTGAAGAATAAATCTGGAATAAAAAGATCGTTTGAGTTACTGTGACAATGAAACTACCAGGTTGTTGTAAAAAAATCATCTGGTTCACTAATGCCCTTTAGAGAAGGGAATCTCCTACCCTTATCCAGTTTGGCCTACATGTGACTCTAGACCCACAGCAATGTGGTTGACTCTTTCCATACAATTAATGAAATGAACATGGTTTGCTAGACCATTTCAAAAGGTCAGTTGAGGAAGAATGAGTCTGTAGCTAGCCTGTACCTTAAAACAGGTTTATTTCCAGGACAGCAAACCAAAGCCAGACTCTCCCAGACTCAGAGTGACTTGGTTTATATACTCTTGCGATGATTCCCTAATCCTTTCCCAACAGGGGACAGCTGTGCTTAATTACCAACTTAAAGCACGTATTCTATCGCAGCACAATTTCAACATTAACAAGCCACTCAGTTTAAGGGAAATTAACTGGCCTTGTCAATGATCCTGCCATTGAATTAAAAAAACAGAGACAGACTTTGTTCCTGTCGTAGACCTTGGCTGGAGATCCGGCTTTGATGTGAAAGCCTCCATCATGAGGTCTCTTCAGATACCCTCATCTCAATTTGCGAGGGTAATGTGCGAAGCTTTAGCTGCTGGATCAAGTGGAATCCAGGTGCCCGAGCTACAATTACACCTGCCTTTGCTCCCTCAATATCAACTCCTCCAAATTCCATCATTGCCAGTTGGAAGGGCCAACTGCTCTTGAATTTGGCGCACCAGAAATCAGAAGCTCGAGTCTATTGCCCTGCTTAAATGACTTGTTGCCCGAGGTCACCGGTGACGGTTGTTGGCCTAGTACAAAGAGGAGAAGAGTCAATTCTCTCTTAACTCTAAATTCGCTTTATTCACGACATTAGATCATCTACATATAGCTTATACGTCTGGTTAAATATAGACATGCAGTTTACAGTAGGTTATACAGTTTTATACCCAAAACAAGGATCCAAACGCACACCCACTAGGTTTCTCTGACACTCCGAATGGTCACAGAATATAAAAGCTAATACCCAAAAAGGAGAGCTGACACTCGCCAGGCGTTCTGTTCTCTCTCTCTCTCTTGCATCCCTATGTTGCTGATATAGGTTCTTCTGCTTCTGCGATTGTTGTTCTCCGGAGTTCTCGTTGCCTCCATGCCCGAAATTCTCCATCCTTATACTGAATCTTATCTCTTCAAGCTGTGCTGTCTCTCTCCTGTTGGTTTAGGCTTGCTTGCCTTGTCTGTGGCATCTTCTCATTGGCTCTTTCCCAAGAACTTAAGTAGCATTACCTCGTTACTCCTTTCCTAAATAAGGACTTGTATCTTGCCACATTCCCTTTGTTTTCCAAGAAACTCAGCTATTCAAACCGGTTCCAGCCAGCTCAGGCCAGTGACTGGACTCAGGTTACTTCAGGTCAAAAGTCACTTTTGCCTGTGTCAGCAGTTTGGCTGCAGCCCCTGGCCAACAGACTAATGGAAGGTGGAAGTGCATTCAGAGAGCACACCCATAACAGAATTGTGCCATTGGTGTTTTTGGTGGCGTTGTTTGATGGAAGAATGCTAACCTGGAGTTGACCACATCTGAGTGGGGAGCGCACTCATCTCTATGTTGAGAGGTCATGGGTTCAAGACCCACACCAGAGATTTTGAGCACCTAACGCAGACTAATGCCTCCAATGCATTGCTGATGGAGTGCTGCAAGGTTAGAAGTGCTGTCTTTTGGATGGGACATTAAACCAAGCACCACCGCCACCACCCCCCCCCCCCCTCACAGTCCACCACCCCACCCACCATCCTCAAAGATGAGCAGCTGAGTTTTCCCCAGTGTCCTGGCCAGTATTTATCCTTCAGCTAAAATCACACGTGGAAGCAGATGACCTAGTCATTATCACATTGCTAGGTGTGATACCTTGCTTTATTGAAATTGGTGATTGCTCTCCCTAAAATATAACACTGACTATAATTCAAAAGCACTTCACTGGCTGTAAGGTGATCTCTGCCATCCTGAGGTCATGGAAGGTGTGATAAATATGAGTTTTTTCTTGCCTTCAGGAGCCCAGAGTTACTTATTCTTTGTTTGTTTCCTCAAGAGCTATCTTCATTCTGAACTTGCCTCCTCCAGACGGGACCCATAAAGCCTTTCATCTCCTAAGGGCCAGAAGAAAAATATCTATCCCTATTTCTCCATGAATAATTTTCAGTTTAGCAGACAGGGAAAAAAAAATCGCTGGATATATTTCATTGTTGCTGCAGGAAGCAATCTTTCAAAAGCCTCGAGCAGCAACCGTATGATTAAACCCTGCCCTGCAACCTGTGGAGGATTCAATCTAAGCCTCAGCCTTCCACCTTCAGGCAGAGGATCAACTGTTCTGTCCACTGACCACTTTACAAATGTCCAAAAGGAATTTCCAGGCCATTGTGCTTTATCCCGATGTTGTCCAAGTCTCCCTCTCTACATTTCGCTTCATTCCTCCCCTCTCACCAGCTCATTTTTTCCCATTTATTTAACCCTCTCGTTTCCCATTGTCTCCCTATCCCTGTACGCAGGTTATTTCTCATTTTTTCTCTCTCTCTCTCAGGACGATTCCCACTCTCCATTTATCTCCTTGCTGGTTTTTCTTTCTCCCAGTGTGACCCATAGTGTCAGAATTTGACAACTTCCCAGCCCAGGGCACTGTCTAACACCAAATGGGAGAATCATTGTGATACCCAAACTAGAAACAGTCTGTTGAACCATCACGTTTCTCACTTTTTCTTTCACTCAATACTTCAGTGTTTAAGTCTATTTCTTTTTTTTTGTGTGGAAAATTCGCATTCACCAAATGAGCAATGCTCCTGTTGGGAATTGGATGATTTTCTGATTCAGACACCCTGGGCAGGATTTTCATTTTTCAAGGCCGGGATTGCGAGTTGGGTCATTTCCTGATGCTGTGGCCCTGCCTCTAGCCCGATCGTGCGTGCTCACGCTATTTTCCTGGTGGGGTGGCACGGATGGGCTGAAATCGGGGTGCTGCCTCTGGAAGCAGGCCTGAGGTGGGCATGGTAGAAGGTCTGTTTCCATTCCCTGGGACTTCGGCTCGGGTGGTAGATGAGCATGAGACCCCTAACACTCACCTCCTGCCACTCACCCCCTACCACCACAACGCCCAATATCCCCCTCACCTCCTCCATTTCCTCATGCCCCCACATTCCCTCACACCCTCCATATCCCATACCTCCATATCTCCCTCAATCCCCTATACCAACTCAACACCTCCCATGCCCTCTCACCCTTATGCCCACTTACTCAGTATCCACTATGTACTGCACTCTTGAGTCCTATAATAACATTGAAAAGTCTTTGATATGCTCATAAAGCTGTCAAGATAAACAATAACCACTTCAAAAAAACCATTACCCTAATAAGTGATCATAAAGCTGTCAAGATGAACAAGCTCACAGTCTCATTGACAGCTGTGTCAACAACCCCTGCTGAACTGAATCCGTTAGTGGAGCTCATAGCTCAGCCAAGCATTCATAATGAGATTTCATTGCACCATGATTTCGACAGAATCCTCAGAGTTGAATTCATTAAACCTGCTGAAGTCAGTGAAAGCTCCTAGCCATCTGTTCAAGCTATGGAGCAGGGGAATCAGATGTCATTCAAAGTAAAGAATAAATCACAGGTTATAAATGACAGAATCAAATCTGAATATCAGTATTGTTGAATGTAGAAGGGCCCTTTATCCAGTAGATAATGCACTCTAACACACCTGAAGATTTTTCCACGTTCACAATGCTAGCCAATTTAATGGTCATTTACCTTTTTAAGAAGAAATTTCGACCCTCAATCTCAACTTTAAAAATGTACATTACTTGTCTTACAGTGTTTCATTATGGCATATGAATCTGGCAACACGTTTTGAGCTTGCCTGTCAAATGGTTCCCGACTCCAGTCTTGAGGCCCCCATGGCTCATGACACCTCTAAGCTGGTGAGGACCATGTTGCCTTCAGAAGACAACCTGTCTCCTTCAAAACTGCAAGGGGTCTGAAATACCCAAGCCCCACAAATGGAGCTGGCAAAGTTGGGAATGCTGCATGTGGACAGACTGTCTTATCCCAAATCATTGAAAATTGTCGGTGACGGGAGACGGGTGGGATTGCCGGAATCAGATATATTCTCCGTTGCAACGTTGATGAAAATCTTGCCTCCAGTGACAGCCTCAACCATTCCCAAGTTAAAAGTGCTGAAAATTTATCATCAATTCAATTTTAATTAGCCCTTATACCAACAGAAACCAGAAGTGTGAAGAAATGAAAAAAAAAAATGGTGCAAATGCGATAGGAGACAATCCTCCATGTTTGGCACAGCATACAACCATTGAACTTTATGTGACCTGGGATTGTTGGACAGGGCCAACGTAGAGGGAGATTTACTGCATGTGATCTTGGAGTGCGTGATAGAACAGTTAAGAGGGAGCTTTATTCTATGGCTAATCTGTGCTGTACCTGCCCTTGAAGTGCTTGATGCGGACAGCGTAGAGGGAGCTTTACTCTGTATCTAACCCCGTGCTGTACCTGTCCTGGGTCAATGGGGACAGTGTAGAGAGAGGTTTACTCTGTATCTAACCCCGTGCTGTACCTGTCCTGGGTCAATGGGGACAGTGTAGAGGGAGATTTACTCTGTATCTAACCCCGTGCTGTACCTGTCCTGGGTCAATGGGGACAGTGTAGAGAGAGGTTTACTCTGTATCTCACCCATGCTGTACTTGCCCTGGGAGTGTTTGATGTGGACAGTGTAGATGAAACTTTACTCTGTATGTAACCTTGTTCTGTACCTGTCCTGGGAGTTTTTGGGTGGGACAGTGTAGAGGGGGCTTAACTCTGTGTCTAACCCCGTTTTGTACCTGTCCTGGGTTAATGGGGACAATGTAGCGAGAGATTTACTCTGTATCTAACCCTGTCCTGTACCTGCCCTGGGAGTGTTTGATGGGGACAGTGTAGAGGGAGCTTTACTCTGTATCTAACCCCGTGCTGTACCTGTCCTGGGAGTGTTTGATGGGACAGTGTAGAGGGAGATTTGCTCTGTATCTAACCCTGTCCTGTACCTGTCCTGGGAGTGTTTGATGGGGACAGTGTAGAGGGAGCTTTACTCTTTATCTAACCCCGTGCTGTACCTGTCCTGGGTGTGTTTGCTGGTGACAGTGTAGAGAGAGATTTACTCTTTTTAGCTGCATTGTATCTGGACCAGTCAGTCTGGAGCTTTTAATGATGTTAGTGAGCTAATTAGTCGATACTGATACACTTCCTATCATTAACATCCCTCACCTTGATTAGGAGTAAGAAGTACTTAAATATTAAAAAATATCAGCAAATTAAACAAAACCCACAATACTTTTCAGAAAATATATTCGAGCATCGTGGACCAACCTCGCTGGGTTAATCGCGTGCTTCCTGACCATTGGCTTATCAGTGACATTAGTGTCATACTGCATTACATATTACTCAGAATGGATTTTAATTCTTAAGTAATGATTTCATGCTTCTGGAACGTTCCTGTGTTAATGATGCTGAACCAGAGCCTTAACTCAGAATTAAATTGGGAAGCTGACCTGCAAGAAAGTGTAATTTCACTTTTCGAGCCACCTATCAGGCTAATGAGAGAGGCCCTGTCAGCTAATCCTGGTGTGTGCAGCAAAAACCTTCAAATTTCATCGACAGATAGAAAGGTCACAAGCTGACTGCACAATTCGGGATGGGCTAGTCTGTTGCTTTACAACGCTGTCCTTTTTAAGCTGGTGACAGTCTCAACTCTTGCCCAGGCAGATAACAAGCTGGAACTTGGGAAACTACAGCGAGCCAGATGTGTTCCAGTGCTGCGGGTATCCTTAGCTGCTACCTCGGAGCCTAGAAAAATACATCTGACTGTCAGGCACCCGCTTACACCGTCAGGACTAGGCTTTGTCACAGTGCTTCAGGGCTATGGGGAAAGAGTATGGGGGAATGGGACTAATTTTCATAAGCCACACCTCCTGGAGCCTCACAAGGGGAGGGGAGGTGGTGGCATAGTGGTACACAGCAGAGGCAATAGCGTAGTGATATTGTGACTGGACTAGTAATCCAGAGACCCAGGGTAATGCTCTGGGGACCTGGGTTCGAATCCCACCATGGCAGATGGTGGAATTTGGATTCAATAATGATCTGGAATTAAAAGTCTGATGATGACCGTGAAACCCATTGTCGATTGTTGTAAAATACCATCTGGTTCACTGATGTCCTTTCGGGAAGGAAATCTGCCATCCTTACCAGGTCTGGCCCACGTGTGACTCCAGACCCATAGCAATGTGGTTGACTCTTAAATGTCCTCTGAAATGGCCCAGCGAGCCACTCAGTTTAAGGGCAGGGCAACTAGGGATGGGCAATAGATGCTGGTCCAGCCAGTGAAGCTCACATCCCGTGAATGAATTAAAAACAGAAGTTTGGTGTGACATTTCAGTCCCTGATGCCCATTAATTTGTGCCCAGTTGCTGACTAATTGGTCTTGTTGTTCAATTCAGGATTTCACTGCAAATCTCAAATTCCCAGGCCCCCAATAGCTCCAAAAGCATCGGGCTGTCAATAAGAAGCAAAAATGAAAGCAGAGCTGATCCAATCCTGTAACGGATATTTTTAAGGTGATTTAAGAATTTGATTGAGCAATGTGAGATCAAAGGTTTCCAACTGTCTCCACAGGAACCAAAGTGGAAAGAAGCCAATTTTGAAGTTATAAGGTGAAAATGCTTTACCCAGTGTTTGGTTAAGTCTATGAGTTGCTGTTGCCTTAATGGAGATTAGTTTGAGAAGTTGTTAAAAGTTTTGATAGTACTAATTTGTGTATATGTATCTCAACCTGTGTCAATTAATAAAACGTTTCATTTAATTTAATGTAAATCCTCGAGAACTGGTGGTCTGATTCCTAAATTTAGAGTCGCATCCCAAATATAACATTTAAAATTATAGGTTATGACAGTTGTTTGAAGTTTCCCTCTGGGATTTTGAAAATAACTCCGCCTTTGCCAACTGCATCAGTCATAACAATTGAGCAATAATTGACAGTCCTTCATCCAGTCTGTCCTAATACCTTGTGCGTTGCAATATATACAGTCCCGATCTCATACAAAAATGAGGGGTTAAAATCTGGATTAAGAACCCCTGGCCAGCCTGGGGGGGGCAAAAAAAAATTCCCTCTTACCCCGACCCTGGCTAGGACATTACATATCCAGGAGAAACTATTTCCTCTGAAAATGGAGACCGAAAAGGCATTGGGGAGGGTGGGAGGAGGGGGGTTGGATTGAAGGTGGAACTTTAACATTAGAGTTATAGGCCATGCAGCATGCAGAAAAGTGAAACCTGGAAACCCTTCAAAAATACGTAGAGGCTGGGGGTGGACTGAAAATTGCCAAACTGGGATTGATACATTTTTGTTAGGTAAGGATATTGAGGGAAATAGAAACAAAGAAGGCCGGCAGATGGAATTAAGGTACAAATCAGTCACAATCTAAATGAATGGTGGAACAGGCTTGAGGCTGTCCCTGCTCTTAGTGTTCCTATGAGTAACCGTTTTCTCCTCCAGTGCTGCCTAATATCGCTGAGTATTTTGAGAATTGTGTTGTTTGGTCTTCCTGAAGGTAGATATCAGGTGGCAGAGGTCTAGTTGGCTGCCATAGTAAGAGGCTCAGGGGGTTGGGTGTGTTCCAATAGCCCTACACCCAGGTCGTTCACCTCTAAAACTCAGATGCTCCTAACTTGCACCAAGTCCTGTTCAACAATCAACGCTGTGCTCGCTGACCTACATCGTCTGCAGGCTAAGCAACAGCTCAATTTTAAAATTCCCATTCTAGTTTTCAAATCTCTTCATGGTCTTAGCCTTCCCTATCTCTGTAATCTCCTCCAGCCCCATATCCCCACGAGATCCCTGTGTTCCTCCAATTCTGGCCACTGATTTTAATCAGTCCACTACAGGTGGCTGTACCTTCAGTTGTCATGGCCTTAACCTCTGGAATTCCCTCCTTC